>NC_133436.1:6870719-7176552 GCF_011762505.2 Arvicanthis niloticus | reverse complement strand
CAAAGTTCTGTGTTATAAAAGCAGGTCTAAGAGTCTTTTCCTGCTCCGACAGTATTTGAATTAACAATGTGGACAGATTTTGTAATGAAATTTTTGTACCTCACTAATTGGGATACTGGACCTTTCATGAGCTCTTACATAAATATGACTAGCCACGGCTGAGTTGGCACAAAGGCCTTTCTGTGAATAGCTAATGTAGACTTCTTAGTTTGATTTCAACCCATTTGGTTGGAAGTAGCAAAAGTTGAAAAAAAACTCTCAAGTCAGCCAACTGTTATAGAAAATGTTCTTCTCCATCCTTCCAGGATTGTGCTGGAAACACAGTAGACAGCGACATCCAAGAGGAAGGCTCTAAAATGTTAAATAATCACTTGGATAGCTTTCATCTTTCTGTCTACTTTAACCCTTCTATAGAAGACCTATAACACCTAAAAATACAACATAAATATTATATAAATAGTTGTTATAGTGTACTGTTTAGAAATAATGACAAGATAAACTTATTCAGCACAGATATAATTATAAAACTGTTTAGTATCCGAAGCTGGTCACATGCATGGATGAGGAGCTTGAGCTCTGCAGGGCTGACTACATAGCTTCCATCAGCAATCAAACTAACCTGAGCACCATCATGGTTGTCCTTGTATTTTCACTATAGCATAATTACAATATAATTTTCCAGTAATGATAGGTAATGCAGAGGTTACTTAAGAAACATACAGCAAATCAAGCAAAAAGCTAGCCATTGAGTTGAACAAGACTCCTAATGCTCCATCAACCTGTATATCAGCCCAGCTAATATATAGATATAGATATAGATATAGATATAGATATAGATATAGATATAGATATAGATATAGATATAGATATAGTGGTGCTCTGGTTTCTAATCCACCACAGAGTAGTCACCTATTGACTGTGGAAATCCTTGCTTTAGTTTTATTTTCCAAGCAAACACAGACTGTATTGGTTTGAGATGTATAGCTTTCCTTTTATAGACTGTCACACTAAGGCGCCTATCTTTATGAGAGGCAGCATATGGTGGCACAAAAGCAAACTTCTCTAAGTTTTTCTTGAGTCATTATTATAAGAAACATGGCTTGTGAAGTGTTGTGTAGGTCGCCCACATTTATAGAGGTATTTCAAACAAGCATCCAGGAAAGCCAAGGTCTATACCCCTACTAGAAAATAGAGATGGTTTAAACAACAGATGACACTCTTTTTATGACAGCGCCTCCCTGTGTCTCCTACTCATGCCCCGAGAGAACTGGGATTGCAGCTATAATAAGTACCTCCTTCATCTCATCTGTACCACAGCAACCCAGTGGTTCACCAGCAGGCACACCAATGCAGCTACCTTTTCTTCTTCCTGACACATGCACCTCATCTGTAGTTTCCTACTTAAACATTACACGATGAGTGGATATGTGAACACCATCAGATTGTTAGCCTGGGAGACACTGTTGGCTGTAGTGAGGATTTTGGTTTCTTTAAAAACTCATTTATGTTATGTAAACATGTTTTTTCTTTGTTTAACACCAGGTGCCCAGATGTAGGATACAGGTCTGCTTCAGTTTGTCTCACAGTAGTTGACTATATCTCACGTTCTAGGGAGGGTATGATTTTTGCCAGCTGCAAATATAATTTGGGGACTCTGGAGAAGGAATAAATGTCAGAGCCCCAAGACGGGCTAGAGGAGCTCTGAAGAAGAAGATGGCTGCCGTTCCCAGTTGCTGTTGTTGCAGTTTGACAAGAACTAGAAGTTGGCAATACCCTGATGACAAAGATTGGATTGGCCCCAAGAAACATGACATCCCTAACCAATGGGAAGTAGTCTAATTTTTAGCTGAAAGAAGTCTATGGCCCCTTTCCCCTCTGATGTTCTTTCTCTCCTACCTAGTTTTGGGGATTTGGAAGGGATCAGGGTGGAAGAAAGGTTGGAAGGGAGGTAGAGGTAAAAGAATGTAATAGAATAGCCAAAAAAAAAAATAGTGCCAACAGTTGGTAATGTTGATGCTTTTTGTTTTAAATATGGTCTTGGCAATCAGTTCATGCTGAGACTGGCTCTGTGAGATCCTTCCATGCATTCTCCAGACTGTTTTATCTCTGTTCTGTGGCATTAAGGAAGTCATGGTGTGTAGGAGGTGCCCAGAGCTGTCACATCTGCCTGCTTATTTGAATTTACACGGGCTGCCCCTCTATCAGCTCCTCATTGGAACAGGAAGGGCTCGCTGTTATCTTGGCTTCTAGATACTGGGGCAAAGAAAAGGAAGACCGATGGTAGACAGCAGATGACACTAGGGAAGGAGCAGATGAAGTGCACTGAACCCTGTAGCTAGGCATTCCCCAATATGCATCTATGTGATCAAACAACATGAGATCTTCTCTATCAGCTTCCCAAGCATATTACACGAGTTCGTTCTGTGCATCAGTTTAAAAGGGCAATGGGGCTGCATGTGTGTGAGGAAGACAGGAGTCTTAGAATACTGTGGGACATGTGGAAACGTAGACAGCTGACATTTTGGTTGCTTGAGAAGTTGCGATGTTACATAAGGTTTCTGCTTCTGAAACAGACAGAGCCAAAACTGCTCATTACAAAACACGGCCAAGGAGCGCTCTGTGGAAGGCTCCTCTGCAAACATCTGAGGGAGAGAGAGGAAAGCCATCTCATGAAGCTATTAGGAATCTGGTCTTCTGGTCACTCCTGCTCTGGCACCTTTACAGCAGCTCTGACTCAGACTGGTGCGGAACACAGTCCTGTGCCAGTTCAGCCATCTGCTGTCAGCTCACAGAGTAACAGTGGAAAAAGGAAGGTTTGTGTTGGGGTGTCATGTGCACCCACTCCACAAACTGTGTGTGTAGTTGTACTTCATGTAATACCAAGCAGGATTTAGGGTTTTTTCCTTCTTTTTCTGAAGAGCATATTTCACGGCACTTTCTGGAAATGGTCCCAATGCTAGATGCACATCCTATTTGCATAGAAATATATGGTCTTTGATGTGCAGTCTGCAATGTCTGCAGAGACTCTGAGATCAGAGGTTCCTCATTTTACCTGCCTTTTATGAGTCAATATCCACTCAGTGAACTATCGCACTGGTGATTTGGAGGCATTATTTTAATTCCTAATGTAAATTTATTTTTCAGCAGATGTGGTTCTGAATCTATTATATTAAATGAATGAGAGAAAAGCATATGACATCTTATTAGTTACTAGTAGAAATTCTGCCAAGGGGGTGCTGGGTATTCCATCCTGGGGCTAGGTCAATCTGCAAATTCACCACTGGTTTCTAATCCAAATGCGGGGAGGAAAAGACATTTCATTACCCCAAGCTTTTGGATGCCCAGCCCCACCGAGTGTTCAGGTATGTTTTACGTATCCCTGACCATCCTCATCCCTAGAACACTAGTTCTAAGCATTTGGGGGTATTTGAGACCATGTCCTATGGCAACCTGGTTAAATGACCCTCTCTGATGCATTGCTCTTTCCTGCTGCTTGGTTGGGACCAGATAGGGCTTGCAGGAACTCAAGTGCTCTAAGGTCACACACAAGTGAGTTTGTTTTGCTTTGAGCCTTTGCTTAAACACAACAGGGAGAGCAGAGAAGGGTTTGGACAAGCTGCATTCGTCATTGTGAATCATAAACACCTTGCACAGAACATTCTGCTAAAGTCTCTGACAGAAACCTGAAAGGAGCACAGAAAGACAAATCTTTCCAAGAACCAAACTCAAGCTGGAGGTTCTCATAAAGCACATTTATGGCTTTCCTAAGAGCTCTGTAGGATCCCAGGAATTCCACATAACTAGAGAGCCCGGGGCCATGCTCAGGATCTCAGAATACAACAAATTTCCTCCTCACTTATCAAATCTATCTGTCTGTCTGTCTGGTTAGTACTGTGCAAACACATGGATCATTGCCTTGTCTTCCTAGCAACCATATTGATCATTTCAAGAATCACAGCTGATATTGGCTACACATGGGAGCTTCCAGGGTGAAGGTTGGAACTTCCGTGGTTCAAAGCAAAGAAATTAAGAAAACCGTGGTGTATCTCCGAGTGGGAGGAAACAGACTGATGGAAGCAGTCAGTGCACATCCTTTCCCAGAAGAGATGATGATGTCGCTGACTTGCTGATTGCAGACTGTGGCTCCGGAATGCACCCACCACGTTGACAAAGGCACTGATTGCACAGAATGCAGATAGTGCTTCCCCTCCACGGAGCATTTATTTAACCTCTACCGGTAGCTTTTGTCAGGCTGTTCACAACTCTTTATACTTCCCTGAGCTGGTGTAGCACAAAGTTCAATCTATTTTTGATGCATGGGATTTCAATGTTGTTAGCATATAGAAATCCATCCATCCTCATACTGGAGATTTGACAGATTTCCCTGGGAAGGTGTGTAGCTTCTCTTTCTGATGCTTTGCCTGCATAGTCACTTTAGACTGAATGATATCATATTATTTCTCTCTTCAAATTATTGCAGCCTTCTGTTGTTTTTCTTTTAACCTTCACCACACTTGAGTATCAGTTCTATTGGCACAATGCTATTCTGTCCCCATCTGAGACAAACTTTAAGGATTATCCTACAATTTTCTTTTGTAAAATGAGCCTTTTTTAAAATATTAGATCATGCTATATCTATCTGGTTTGGTAAGTCCTCAGCTGTGAGTGAATGAGAAGTTATATTACCCTTCTTGGCACCTTCTGAAATCATAGTCCTAGTTTTTTTTGTTTTTTTTTTTTTTTCTGTAAATACAGTAAAAGATCACCGATTCCCCTGTGTCCACTCAAAGTTTGTCGGGAATAAACCTGCAGACACATTTGCTTTCCTGATCTTGTAGCTTTTTCCGTCGAGAGTCTTGAGTAATATTCATCTGTGATTTTCCTTTCTTTATTAACCTTATTAAAGTTAGGAGTTAAGGTAATAAATACTAGTTGGGAAAGACATCTATTTTTTAATGCTGAGGAAAAAAAATATCCTCCTTGGAGAAATTATTTGGTAGGAATTGTGTTTCCCTGAACAGTTTGGCGGTTCATGCTGTGCTACAGCTATGAAGTGTATTGCCTTGCAAAAGCCACCTTTCTAGGAAGATGTTACGCACTGACTGCCTAACAGAACTTAGTGTGAACAGGTAGAGCTGGGATGCTACAGAGCAACAGTCAAACTTTTCTTGGCCCTTCCCGTTGGAAACCTTAACAGGGCATTTATCATGGTGTCTATTTGAGATTTTGGTATGTTCAAGTAAAATCTTTTGGGCTGTATTGTTGGACCGTATTAACTAGTATCTATCAACCTAAAACAGAGATTCATACTTCATGGTAACTTTCTTACTGGATGCATCTCATCAATGTATTTAGGAAATACATTGATTTGACACTTTCTTTAGTTCTATGACTAATAGAATGGGATAACCAGGCTGGAGAGATGGGCTCAGAGGTTAAGAGCTACTGCCTACTCTTACAGAGGACCCAGGTTCAGTTCCTAGCATGATATGAGAGCTCATAACTTGTGCCAATCCAGTTCTCAGGGATCCAAAATCTGTTTCCAGTCTCCACAGGCACTGCAAGCATGTGACACACAATGCTAGCAAAAATTGTAAATCAATAGTATCTCATGTAACTTACTCCCATGGTGGAATATGCCATTCGGGGAAATCCAAACTGGTGTCCCAGGGTCATGGCCACTTCTGTATGGCTCAGAATTAAATTATCTCTTATTATCTTCACAGTAAGATTTGGGTTTTATGTTTGATATTCATTATGAAAATATTTATAATTAGATATTAAATACCTTAAATGAAGTAGTCAAAATATATTGATTCATTTGATGTGAAATTTATATTAATAAGTATATATATTTACTGAATTTAATTAGTTATACCCTTTTCACATCTTTTAAAGCTCTTAACTATTTTAAATTTACCTTTTTCCTAATACTGTTTATTTGGACCTATTTTTCTCATCTGAGTTGTAGGGGACATTTACATTTTCTTTTTATTTTGAGGTGACAACTACAAACTTTATCATTTTTATTGTTCTCTTTGCTTGTCAGTCTCTGATTCTAACTTTATTACTTTTTACTCTGTTTGGGGGATTTCATTTTGGTGATTTTTTTCTGATATCTTATATTAGATTCCTAGTTTTCAGCTTCTGTTCTTATCTAATGAAAACCAAAAATCTATGCCTACCAATTTGCTCTGAAGGACCACAGCAGCAGACACCTAAGGGTGTAGCTTTCCTGTGAAGAACTTCTTCCTCTGTCACATCATCATCAATGCTGCACAATCCTTATTCTTTCTTCTTTGATTTGTTTTCTGTGAGCTTTCCTTTGTGTTGTTTAGAAGCATTTATTAATTTTCAAATGCAGGGTCGGCTTAGTTGTTATTGATTTCTGACTCAATTTCAATGAAACCAGAGAACACTGTGAGAAAGACACTAAACTCAATGTGACTGAAACCTACTTTGTGGCACAGACATGATAAAACTTTCATAGACACATCTAAACATTTGAACAGAGATTTGTCATCTGTAGCAGATACAACATCTATTAATTTCTGTCAACCATGTGCCAATTATAAGTTTATTAATTTTTATTTCCTAAATATTTTACAATTATTAGACTTGAAATAATAATGTTCAAGATATTGGTTATCAAGCGTTACTGAGCAGTGCTTCTAGAAATATAGAAAGGCACAACAGAGAGAGGGAAGAGGGAGAGGGAGGGGCAGGAGGGGAGGGGCAGGGAGAGGGGGAAGGGGGAGGGGAGAGGAGAGGGGGAAGGGAGAAGGGGAGAGGGAGAGGGAGGGGGGACGGGAAAGGAGAGAAGAGGGGGAAGGGGAGGGGGAGGGGGAGTGGAGAGGAGGAGGGGGAGGGGGAGGGGAGGGAAGGAGAGAGGAGGAGGGGGAAGGGAGAGGAGGAGGGGGAGGGGGAGGGGAGGGGAGGGGAGAAGAGGAGGGGGAGGGGAGAGGAGAGGAGGAGGGGGAGGGGAGAGGAAGAAAAAGAGGGGAGGGGATGAGTCTTGAAATGACTTCTGGAGCCTGTTTTTATGGTTACCAGATAGGGGCACAGGTAGGATAATCAAGAGACTCCTTGAATGTTCCCACAAACTGGGGAGATGGGCCTGGGCTGGAAGGAGGTAGTTAACTAGAACTGATGGGACAAAGTGGTGAGTTGGGACAGGACCAGACAGAAGGTATGCTCAGCAGAGTGCTGGCTGTGAGCTGATGTACATGAGCAAACTGCGTGAGGCAGCAGAAGACCCTTCCTGAGAGGCTGGAGCAGCAGTATCCTTGCCCAGCCCCGCATGAGATGCTGCATTTCCATCAGTGCCCACTCCATCTTCTACTTCACGGTCACTGGCTAGGCTATAGAGAGTACACAGTAGCGGGGATGGAGAACCCCAGGATGCAGTTGGTCGCGGAAGGATCAGACGATTTCCAAACAACTTTACTTTGCCCCTGAACAGAGATATAAAGCTGATCACAGGAAAACAAGAACATACCTAGTACTTAAGAAGGTCTGAGCCATAATATCTAAATCAGACACTCAAAACCAACCAACTGATAGAAACAAACGGACAGATGATACTGGAAAGAATTTAGGGTGCTCAGTTATGATGGTTGATTAGATTGGATAGAAAAGTGTCTAGATTCTAGATTCTAAAGGATCCTCAGAGATGGCTCAGACGGTAAAGGTGTTAACTAGCTACCAAGCCTGATCACCTAAGCTTGATCCCTAGAATCCACGTACTCCTGCAGGTTGACTTCTGGGTTCCATTGTCACATTGTCTCTGTCTGTCTGTCCTCCCATCTGTCTGTCTCTGTCTGTCGGTCTCTCTCTCTCTTTCTCATACATACATACACACACACACACACACACACACACACACACACACACACACACAGACATGCGCGCGCATGCGCAAAAAAGCAAGCAGCTAGCGCTCAGTAAGTGCCTGTGAATGCTTCCCCACATAGGATTGAGGAGGAAGACCCACCTTGAATAAGAGCAGAACCATCCCTTAGTCTGTGTTCCCCCAACAGAATAAGAAGGGGAAGGAGAAAGGGCTATCTACATAGCCCCATGCCCCTGCCTCTGCTTCCTGGCTGGGATCACAGACCATGGTGTCATGATTTCCTTTGCTAAACAGATCACACTCCTCTGACCTTGCCACAATAAATCCTCCACTAAGCTACTTCTATTGTGTGTTTGGTCACAGAATTAAGGAACTTATACGGTTCTTAGACCTTTAGTTGCTGTGTATGTTGACACACAGAAAATATTTCTCAAACTCGAACTTGTGGAGTTGAGAACTACAATTGCGGAGTGAACACCACACTAGAGAGCATTGGTGGCAGCAATGCTGTTGCAGAGTGAATGACCACCATGCTGAAAGTACAGCAGCAGAAGCTAAACCAGAATCCAAGAGCTGCACGGGGGTAATAACAAAGAGAATGAAGCATAAAGAGGAAGACAGTCAAAAGGGTGGGATTAGCAGGACCTAAATGGAAACTCCAAATAACCATGCCAGAAAAGAAGAGAAGGCCTAGACCCAGTATCAATCTCTACAGAAAGAAGCCAAATAAGGAAGAAACCACATCCCAAGTGCATAAGCCATAGTGCAAAACTATGATACAGATAAGGCATCAGTGTGCATTTCCTGTTGAATGTCAGGTACTAAGTGGCTGTCATTGCGGTCCTTAAACCAGGTATCATCATAAATGTAAATTAAAAATGTGAACATGTAACTTCAAGAAGGAAATGGAACCTTAATAATCCTGAACTAAGAAAACATTTCCTAGGTATGACTCCCAATTTGTGACCGTGGAAGAAAAAAATAATACATTCATTCTGCTTTAAATTTTCTGCTTTGTGAAACACACTGTTTATATGTAGAAAAGTCAAGCCACACACTTAGGAAAAACATTTGAAAATTTAGTGTCTTATAAAGAACCTGATATATATGCTGAGTCCAGTAGGGAGAAAATAGCCCACTAAAATTGAACAATGATTTCAACAGATACATCAGCAAAGAAAACAAGATGGCAGAGAAGTACCTGGCACTTCCAGCATCATTATCTATTGGAAGAACAAAGACCACACTTCATTTCTGGTTTTTCTACATGCTCTGACTCCGGTGGGTGGGCAGAACTCAGGAGTGTGCCTCATAAGCCATGATCCACTGCCCATGCCAGTCTGAAAACACTGCTTAACCTGTGTCCTTCTTGGCTGGGTTCCTATCATGCACCTGTCAGAGTGGTCAACCATGCTATTTGGCAAGCTATTTCTACAATACAATGAAAATCACATGACCACACAAAGATTATTTCATATCTCTGTCCATAGCAGTTTCATGCCCAGTAGCCAAGACCAGTGAAGTATCAAAATGTCTAATCACTGAAGAACACATACATATTGGTTTGTTTATGGAATGGGAAAGAGATTATCGAGAGACACTCCACCCCAGATGAATCATGGGATCATACTGCATGAGGAAATTCATCCGGGATCTGCATTATAGTATATTTTGTCCATGTGTGTGAGTGCTTATTTCCAGAAGATTCCAAGTAGCCTGTTGTGATAGAAAGTCAGCAAATGGATGATTGGTTGAGCAGCTGGGAAGCAGAGTAATTCTGAGGGACAATCAAAAACTGGCTGAGGAAACTTGAGGGTGACAGAAGTGTTGCCAATCTTGACTGTGGTGATGGAGAGAAAGATGGTTGGAAGAAGATAAAATTGTGGACCTTAAGTCTATACCATTTACTTTATATAAATAATGCCAGAATAAAGTATTGCATAGTGTATGTTTTCTCCTCCTCTTCCTCCGCCTCTTTCTCTTTTTTTTTTCCACCCACTTCTCCTTCTCCATCACAGGCTCTTCCTCCTTCATCACTCCTTCTTCCGTCTTCCTCTATTCACAATTATTCGCAGGAACAAAAATCTATTAATGGCCAGTGAAGTTATTTCACAAATTACACAAAAGCAGGGGCAATATGTTTTTTAATGGCATGCCATGTGTACAATGTTAAGATTGTACTTAACAAACTGCTCACGTTCTCTCTGGTCCTTTGAAGCTGCTGCAGAAACTAACTTTTATCACAAACTACACGGTGCCTTTGCTCCAGAGCCTTTGAGTGGGAGACTACTTACATTTCAGCTCTGGGTTGTTCCCATGCTGTGACTCCTGTGGGCAGAGCTAAGTGTGTCTCATTAGCCGGGATCCATGGCTGGTCTGAAGTGGCTGACCACCGAACACTAACTGCCACCCTGTCTGCCATGGCTGGCTTTACATGTGATTGCATTTTAGGTGCTAAGTGTTTGAGGTCAATACCACCAAGACGTGGGGGCCTTACTAAGGCTGCGTGTGTGCTTCAGCATTAAATAAGAATTAGAAAACGTGTCTTGTGTCTTTTTCTTCAGACCAGAAAAAGAAAAAAAAAAAAAAAAAAAAAAAAAAAAAAAAAAAAAAAAAAAAAGGCTTCAAGGATAAATGCCTTCACTAGAGTCTTCTCCTACTGGAGAAAAACAAATGAGAAGATCCAGGCAGCTTTCTCCTGGCTTTGAGCTACATTTAGCATTAAGTGACAAAGTTGCATCCCCAAAAGCTTTTCAGACACGTCCTGCTAACTGAAGTGCTACTTCTTCCAACCACCCCACTGAGCAGCCAGGAATGAGAGAGAGATAGCAGCAGGTGACAGAGAGCTTGGTAATCATGACAACAGGACTCAGAAGTGGGAGGGTCCAGGACTTCATAAACAGCCTCACCAGAGGTCTTCCTTTGTACAGTTCCCAGAGCCCTTTGCAGAATCAGATAGGCAAAAACCCAGCAAAGGCAGAGCTCACAAAGAGGCCCAGAAAGGACTTGAGAGAAGCCAGGGCCACCTGTCTCTGCCTACACCTGCAGCAGGAAGGACATTCCAAGTCCTCACCTGTGTCCTCCATACATCCTGAAGCACAGGTGAGTGCCATCTCTGCCCAATAGCTATCTTAAGAAGAATAACTGACATAAAAAAAAAAAAAAAAAAAAAAAAAGCCTGGTGGGTCAATACAACTCATGAGTCATGGAAATGTCTGAGGACAAAAACCTAGAAACAGTGACTGGGGGTGTTGAGGGAACTCTTTCTCAGGGAAAGGTAAAAATGTCTTTCTCCTTCTAATAGGGTACCAGTAACAAATGAAAATATGATCCCATCAAACCCAATACAGAACATCAGTGAGTTTATTAGGATTACTTATAAAGCATGGGTGAGGAGTTATTTATAGGAGAGTGGGTGACCCTAAATCAGTCACCACTCCCTATAAAATCACAGCCTGATGGGAATGACCTCTAGCTGGTTAGATGAAATGATGCGTTTGGCCATTCTCCTGCCATCTGTGTTCTCTAACATATAGGCCATGTGCAATTAAGGTAAACTTACATATACCTGGCCATGACAGGCAGAAAAAAAAAAAAATGGCTGTAATTTTGGCAAGGGTCCAAAAGCCCTCCCATGCTCCCTTTGAGGGAATGTCATAGTCATCAGATGTCTATCTGCAATGATGTCAACAGTCGGATGATATCAATAGTCCGTCTATGATATCAACAGTCAATGCCCACATCCACTCTTCCAAGTCATCACAGCTGCTCTGCTGAAGACGACAGCTGTGGCTGTCAGTGTTATACAGAGGGTAGGATGGGTAATATGGTCACAGAAATGCTGTGATAGCCAGGTGACTAGTGGGGACAGCCATGTTATGGTAAAAACAAAATAAAACAAAACTGTTCTTGTTTCATAAATGTCTATTTTCTTTTCCATTACTCTCCTAAAGTTAGTACTTGCTTAGTAATAAAACACCAGTAAAGGGCAGTGTGTGACAATTCTAGTAGCTACAAACCAGCTCCCCCACTTTCTAGGCTCTCAGGTCTTAAAACCATGTGTTTTCTCCCAAATATGACTGGTACTATAGTGGTAGAATTTAAACTTCAAGTGGGTGAGATGGATAGATATGGGCAAAACACAGCAGGCCTAATTTAAGATCACTTTTTTCTCTCTTTCTTTCTTTCCCCCTTAGAAATGAACAAAGTTTAGCTTGTTTCATAATTTAAGATGAGTTTTCTTATTTTTTGCTGTCCGTGAGAAATTTTTCTTACATGGCATCCACCGTAACTACGACCTAAGATGCTTTATAAATGGTGGGGCCGGACCCATTCGATCATCTCTTCAGTATCCTGGCATTGTGGGTTAATTCAGACTGCGTTTCATTTTTAGCAATCTCTAGTTACTTATGTTATGATACTGGGATTGAGCCCAGAGCCTCATACACACCAGGTGAGTCCTCTGCTTCTGAGCTCTGACTCTGGTCCTCTTTTTACCCTTTACATATGTTCTAAGTTGCCTACACTGGCCTTCAATTTACTATCCTCCTGCCTTGACCTCCACAGTATTTGAGATCACAGGACTATGCCATCCAACTTCCTACCACTCTTTTAGGCAACAAAAAACTTATACCACCTAAACTGGCACTTAGCTGCCTAGAATACAGAGGGTACTTGGCAGAAAGTGCATGAACAGTCATTACTTCCAAATAAGATAAACTGGAAAATTACTAGCAGAATGGCCAAGCAAAATGAAAGTGACTTCTAGCCACTTCTGTGGCTATTGTTTTAAACATAACATTGGATTAAAAACAGAAATGAAGGGTAAGACATGGACGGGGGAAGGGTTCCTGAAGTCACACCCCTAAGCTGAGGAACTACTGACAGCTGATGGCTGCTTTGGTCATCAAAGGTCATGAACGTTCCATTTTCTTCAGGGATAAAGCCCCAGAGGGGCTATTCATGGTCATGCAGACACCCCTACACGATGCACGTACAAGCAGTACTGCTGGACTCAATGGGTTTTTTAAAAAGACCACATGAATTTGATGCCAAATAGCGCAGGTGGGGATAAGGGAGATTTCAGGGGATAAGGAATGGGGAGGTAGATTTGGTCAAAGTGTGTGTGTGTGTGTGTGTGTGTGTGTGTGTGTGTCTATGTATGAAATTCTGAAGCAATAAAAAGAACAGAAAATAGTAAAAAAAAAAAAAAGACTTATTTTGGTGTTTATAGTAATAATTTTTAATAAATATAGTTTTAATATTAAACAAATTACAGTCGTAATAATGTTTAAAAGACAAAGCAGAGGCTCCAAAGAAGACACAGATAACCTATAACTTGTAATATGGCAGGGTTAAATAAGTAAGGACTTTTCTTAACACATAGTAAATGACACTAAACAGTAGAGTGGTTAACATAGGAAGTCTAAGATACCAGAATTGCAGACTGAAATAGAAATCTCACAGGCCACTTGATCTGGGACATGTTTCTGGTTAAGCTATGGTTTCCATGTCTAGAAGTGCCATAAGCTTCCATAAAAATTGGATATTTTGATTGATCAATTGATTTGATCCAATTTGGATCATCGGGGTGGGGGGCGGGGTATATAGTAGCACATATTAGCCACTGGATAACAGAGTTTACAATGGAGAAAGGTAGTTACTCAAGAAATGACACAGGAATAAATGAAGAGGAGTATAAGGCTTACATCTAATATAAATCAAAGTGTGAGGTTGATTTACCTGTGTTAACAAACGAAGGGACTAGTGGCCTTGGGTTTGAAAGATAACTCATGAGTCTTATGAACGAGGAAACAATGCAAATAGGGAGCTAAGTGGAACACTGGGCTTCACTGAAACTGAAGAAACCTGCTTGGTGAAAAGCACAGTCAAGAAAATAAAGAAACCGGGCCATAGAAAGAAAACACCTGAAAACATGAATCTGATCATGGGCCCCTTTTAAAGATGGGCAAATGACCTAGGGACATCTATTCAAAGCAGTTAGTCTATCCATCAAACTTAGCTCAGTGAGACTGCTAATCTCACTAGCCAGCTTGCTATGGAGATCTCCTAGCTCTGCTTTCCCAGGCTGGCATTACAAGGGCATATGCATGGGTTTTGGGAATCCTAACTCATGCACTCACACCCATGTGACAAGCACTTCAGCCAGTGAGCCATCTTCCCATCTGCTGGGCAAATTTCTTATATACCCAAAATTGCTCTAAAATATAAATTGTTGCAGGATGTTTGATCACACTGTGAAATCTGAGATTAAAAAAAAAAAAAAAAAAAAAAAAAAGCCCAAAAAACAAAAACAAAAAAAACCCCAAAAAACAGAAAAGCAAACAAACAAACAAAAAAACCACCCTGTGTGGCTCAGCCCTAACCTATACCTTTAATTTGAGAGCTTTCTGTTCATTGTTTTTTTTTTAAAAAAAAAAAAAAAAAAAAGATTCTGTAAAGTCAACCATAGGTCAATAGGCAAAGCAGGCAACCAGTTAAAGAAAATAAATATAAAAGAAAAAAAAAAAAAAAACAGAGTGAGAGGAAGTGAGGAAGATGGATAGAGAGACACACAGGAAGTAGAAAGGAGGGACATTCAGTTGGAAGGGTTTTAAGATAGCACAAAGAAGAACTGCTTTTTTTCTTTTTGGGACATCTGCTGAGGAGAAAAGTCAGCTGGGTAATTTCTCTGCCTCTCTGAGCTAGCAGGCTTTCACCACAGCATCTGGTTCCTGAGTCTTCATTTGGTAAAAACTGAATGTTTGGGATATTGTTTTAAAAACAAGATAAAAATCTATGAAGTCTTAAAAGCTTTGAATATTTACAGTAATCTCTTTTTCGTCTGCCATATTGAGATCCCTCTGGCATTGTTCCTCCCGCTTATGGAGGTTCATCATCCTGCCCCTCAATCTGACTCACTGAGCTTGCTATTTTACTACATGAAAGACAGAATTATTCACACATTTAACATTTTTCTCCTTATAAAAGCTAATGAAAATGCTAAAGCATTTCTGGTTATGACTTCTTTTCTTTTCGAATCACTGTCCTGCTTTATAGTCTGATCTGTTCTGGTCTAGAACTCATAACCCTCCAGCCTCACCCTTTACATTAACAGGACTGGTCACAGGCATATGCCATAATCCGCTTGCTATGAATTTCTCAATTGTATAATTTTATATTTACCTGTTCCTAAGAGACCCTTTTTTCTTGTCTTTTTATTAGATTTATTTATGTTTATTTTATGTGTATGAATACTTTGCCTGCATGTGTGTCAGTATAATTCATTCATGGCTGGTGTTCACAGAGGCCAGAGGAAGGAGCCAGATGCCCTGGAACTGAAGTTACAGATAGTCATAAGAAGTCATATGGGTGCTAGGGGCTTAACCTGGGTCCTTTGCAAGAACAGCCAGTTCTTTTAACCACTGAGACATCTATCCAGCCCCTAGTTTGTTTTTGGTTTTTACACTTAAATTAGCTCTGTGCTTTAGTTACTTTTATGTTGCCATGACAAAACACCAAGACCAAAGACACTCATTTTTTTTTTAAAGTCATTTAAATTGGAAGCTCACAGTTTCAGAGGGTGAGTCTATGGCCATTAAAGGCACTGGAACAGTAGCTGAGAAGTTACATCTAATCTACAAGCTTGAGGCTAAGAGAAAGGGACATCTGGGGCTTCCCAGTGGTGTCTCATCAACAAGACCACACCTCCTAATCCTTCCCAAATCATTCCACCAATGGGGAACCAAGTATTAACATATATGAGACTATGGGAGCTATTCTCATTCAAAACACTACAATATTCATAATAAAAACCCTGAATTTGAAATAGTTCTAGTATATAATACTAAAAGTCACCAAAACTCTTGAGTGAATCATGTCTCTTCTCCACATATGCAAAATATCTGTGATACCTATTATTTTTATAGATCACTGTTTTCAATTATTTTCATCAAAGTATTGCTTACTATCGGAAATACATTTATGCATATATTTATGTGCCTTATGCCTTATGCATTTAAGTCTCTGCCCCGACTTTTCTAACAAATCAACACAAATTCATGGGAATCCAATTACAAAGTAACCTTGCCATGGAGGTGTAAACCATTAATAAATAATTTGCTAGTTGCCTCACCAGATAATGTATTAGGTTTAGTTTGTCAGACACATATACAAGATCTGGAACAATTACACATCACTATAGCTCTGTGATATCACAGTTGTGCATAGTTAGGACCCTTGAGAGCCCTAATCTAGCAGGTGGATTTTATGGTGCTGAAAATCGACACCTATGGAAGCAAAGCCATTTTCACATTCTCGCTGGTGGAACTAAAAGAGAATCTAACCTCTTAACTTCCAGTCAATAATATTTTTACGACAAGAGATTTCTGGCTGTGACGTCACCGGGGGTTTAGTATTTAACTATGCTGCTTTAAATTAACGACCCAGGTTATAAATGGCTTCATTTCTTGCCTTTCAAGATAACAGAATTTGTACTTCCTAAAACAAGCCAACACCCATCTCTTGGTATACTGTGAATACAAGCAATGTTCAAGAGATCAAAACATTCAGAGAAGAGTTAAGAGGCACAAGATGCTATCCAGTGGATATCTGGCTTGGTAGCAAGTGCCTTTAGCTCCTGAATCATTTCACTGGACCCCAATTTAATTTGGGTCTTTTATCTCATTTTAAAATATCTTGCAGAATGTTTTTCTTCAAAATATTATCTCAAACTGTCTCACTTCGAATTCTCAAATGTCATATAATAAATGTTACATAATTTTCCATTCTTATATAGTTAATTCCTCACTTATTAGGATAAACTTGTGGTGGTTGAAACATAAATGGACCCAATAGACTCATATATTTGAATATTTGGTTCCTAGCTGGTGGACTGTTTAGGGGGGGAGTGAGATGTGTGGCCTTGTTGGGATTGTGTAACTGGGAGTGGGTCTGTCTGCTTCCTGCCCTGAAGATCATGGGCTCACCCTTTAGAACTGTAAACAAGCCCCCTCCCCCCAATTAAATGCTTTATTTTATAGGTCACCTTTTAGTTAATTTGTTTTCTCAATGGCTCATCCTTTGAGTCCTTGTCACTCATCTGTATGGCTCCTCAGTGCCTCTGAGTTTCCTATGCAGGGCTTACTTGGACCAGGCTTCATCTGTGTGCCTTCTCTCGTATCTCATTATCCGGCTCCTCTGAGAATCCATGCTAAGAAATAAGCAGCATTCTAAAAAGGACAGACTTTCAGAATTGTAGAGTTCATGTTGATAGTTTCTAATCACTCCTATGACACACTTGATACACTTCTGATCGGGGCAGACATCTTCCTTTTCAAACCCAAACACAGCACATATGATATGTCATATGCCAGGATGCTGGGAGCCAGGAACCAGTGAGGACCAGAAGGAGGCCCCTGGCCATGAGAAGCCTGCAGCCATGTGGCGCACTCTTGACTTTGTGCTTCTGACAAACCTGGAGCTCTGACTACACTACTCATTAGAAGGTCTGCAGCACTGGTTTTGATGAGACAAGTTGATTAAAAACGAGAAAAGGAAAAGGAGGTCGCTTTGAAAGATAATGTAGATAGTGAGCT
This sequence comes from Arvicanthis niloticus, assembly GCF_011762505.2. Lineage (NCBI taxonomy): Eukaryota > Metazoa > Chordata > Mammalia > Rodentia > Muridae > Arvicanthis > Arvicanthis niloticus. The sequence continues at coordinate 7,159,104 of NC_133436.1, read as the reverse complement.
TTCAAATTAAATTTTTGATAGCTTTGAGCTTTGGTGAAATGAGAATGGAAAAACAAAATAAAGTGGCAGCATTTTAGAGAAACCTTTTATCTGAAGTAAAATATTCTCCTTAGAAGCTCTGGCATCTCATCCAGTGCCTTTGATGCAGCTGGAAATGAGGACAAGCAGTCTTCTTGGCTGGGGAGGGATGCCCTTAGTCACTGGAAACCAGAGGTTGTAGCCTAACATTTGATAGGCCCAAAGTGTGCCTCAAAGCTGACCTTGTATTTGGACTAGCTAATGGGTGGTTAATGTGTAGCAGATGGAGCTGCGTCCCCCAAAATTCCTATGTTAGAGCCCCAGTCTTCAGTGTGTTAGGGTTTGATATTGGACCTCTTGAATGATTAGATTTAGATGTGGTCATGAGAGTAGATTTCTCATGATAGGATTAGTGGTTTTAAAATATGCCTTTATTTTTAATCTAAAAGCTGAAACAAAAAGGGCTATCTGTACCATGTGAAGACAGAAGTGGAAGACATATTTATAAAAGTCAAGAAGAGAGACTTTACCAGGAGCCACATTGGCCAGTGATGTAACATTAACCTTGTCAGCCTTCTGGGATAGGAGAAGTAGATGTCTGTTTAATGACTTTGCCATAGTAACTAACCCATGTGCATCCTCACAGACAGACAGAGTTGGGGTGTCTTCAAGGTTGTCCTTTTGTTAGCCATTTCTTGCAGGTGCTGTAACCACAGTATCCATCGCTCTGAGATTCTGTTTAAATTATGATTGAGTTTCGTTCATAAAAAGAAATCAGGGAAGCTATAATATCAGAGCCCATGGGCTTCCAACTTCTGTGGGCAATTGTCTGATAATTAGTGTGGAAAACGTGGAGCATTGCAGAGACAAACAGGAGGAGATATAAGAAAGCATCAGTAATCTAAGTTAGCAGCACAGTTCCGCACCAAATAAGAACACAGCCATTTACATAAAGTATGAAAAACTGGGGCTTTGCAGGTCTCTATTTTTTACCAAATAACTGCCCTCCTTTTATACAATTCATGATGGATGCTTAAAAGGAAAAGGTTTCAAACACTTTGCCAATAAATCTTGCCATGTTCCAGAAGGAAGTTTTAAAAGTGAGATTCGTTATGACATGATTCCATGGAGAAACTATGGAACCTCAAATACCATGCTGTTATGTCTATGCATTAGTTGGCTAAATAGGTTTATATTTAAGTTATGAAAAGATGAAATTATCCCAAGAATGTTTTATTTTCTTTTATGTCATAAAACATTCTTTAAAAGCTGTATTCTGCAGCTTTTGTATATTGCCTGTAAAAAACATGTAAGACAATATTCTATAACTCACTATGTCCTGATGCTTACATATATGCAGAGAAATAAGCCATTATGATATATGGGGGAGGAGCTTCATGACCAGAAATGTGTCACCTAAAATATTGCAACAATCCTATTTGAATAAAAATTGAATAAAAGTCAAAATGAAGTTCTATTCAAAATTAAATCTTTTTTTAATATCACTTTTTTTCCTTTTAGAATGGAAAAATGTTATTTCAGATGAATAGCACTAATTTGTATCACACAGTAGATACTGAGGGATAGCAGCAGGAGGATGCCGATTTGCATGCATTTGCCTTACATTTGCTGACACGCCCACCTGGGAACAGCTGTGAGCGGTTGCGCTGGGAGGCAGGCACACATGGGCGGGGAGCTGCTGCCAACACAGAAGACTTCCTTTTGTAGGAAGGTTTTCTCTGGCCCAATTAGTCTTCCTGCCAAGCTTGCTTCCCTACCTTGGAGTTGTTCTCAGCAACCCTTGTGGTCTCAAAGCTCCCGTGCTGCCAGTATCTGGAATAGATGACTCGAAGTCCACTGTGAAAAGGCTCCACCCTTTCCCCAAATCCTCTTGTGATGTTTTAATCTGACTCAGTGTCTCTGTTTGAATTGAAATTCTGAGTTGCCACGAGCCCTGTTTGCATATGGAAACTGTCTTTTTATATGTAAACAATATGGTTTCAAGGCAGCTAGCTATATTTTAGTGCAGCTTGCCTTGGGAGCTAATAAATATGTCTGTTTTGAAATTCTTTTATTCTTTCAAAGGTAATGAATTGTGATTCAAAGCAGACACCACTGGAATGGCAGCAGGGTGGTGGCTTTTCTCATGCAGGTGATACAAGCTCTGAAAGGGGATTTTCTTACACTTTTAAGAAACAAAGCAATAGAGATGCCATGATTTACTTCTTGTCTTGAGTTAAAAAATACCAAAAGACTTAAAAGACCACTTAAAATCCATGTATTGCACTTGTGTAAACTAATGCTCCCAGTTGAGAGTCACACCCTTGTTAAATGTTCTACAAGCTGATTGATTAGACCCTCAGGGATTGTGAAGAACTGAAAGTTGCCGGTCCAGAGCCAAACTATCTTGTGTGCTCTCAGGCTCCTACACAGATTTATATTACCCACCTTTGTGGTGATGTAACACTTTTATGACTGTTAGATAAATACTTTGGAATGTACAAACCCCTAGCATCCACAGGCCAAGAATACAACCAGACACCATCTGAGGATGATCGCAGCCATTTCATTACTTCACTGAGATTTGTCCATTTAATGGATCCACCAGTGTATTTAAGAAGCATCTTCATTCATGTTTTTCCTTTGTTCAGTCACCATAAAAACTTTATGAAACTGTTGCCACATTGGAACAGGGTATTTGAGGCATCCTGACCAGTTTTATGGCAACTTGGTATGTTAGAGTCATTTGGGAAGATGAAACTTCAATTGAGGCAATACCCTCATTACCACACTGCCTAGTGGTCAAGCCTGTGGCATCTTCTTGATTGGTGAGTGATGTGGGAGGGTACACACTACAGTATGTGGTGCCACCCCTGGACAGGTGGTCCCACGTGTATAAGAAAGCAGGCAGAACAATATATGAGGAGCAACCCAGCAAACAGCACTGCTCCATGTCCTCTGTATCTGCTCCTGCCTCCAGGTTCCTGCCTTGATTTCTTCCTCTGGCCTTTCTGATGATGGACTACAAGCTGTGAGGTGAAATTAACCCTTTCCTTTCCAAGATGCTATTGGTTAAAGTTTGTTATCACAGCAATAGAGGCCCTAAGATGTGGGGTAACTTAAATTTGTGTCCTTGGGCCATAAACACTCATATTTGGTCCCAGAATAAATCTTCTTCTATTCCTTTTGAGAGAACTGTGGGTTTGAGTTTTGTTGGGAGGGGGGAGGTTTGTTAGTTTGCTTCATCAACATAGGCATGCAATAACATAATTATATACTAATAGACCTCATGATATAAATAACACATTTCCTAGGAGGAATGAATAAGTCTTCTTGGCCCTCGGGCATCGTCTCCAATATACACCTTATTGAATGTACCAAGGCCACAATATCACATCCCTTGTTTACTACCTGATTTCAGGGTTTGTCTGATAACTGGTAACCTTCCAATCTGAGCCCATGTTGAGTCCTAGAGAGTAACAGGCTTACTTACGGCCTGATGGAAAAGTTGCAGCTTCCCCAACCCAAGATTCTTCAACTAAGGTGCACATCCACTTTGGGTAGCATTTGGGCTAATTGCCTCACTCTCAAAGTTTCAAAGTGCAAGACAGTGTAAGGCACAGTGGATAGGGGTGGGAGGGTGAGGGAGGCACTAGGGAGACTGCTCCATGGGTAAAGTGTCTGCTATGCAAGTATGAGGACATGAGTTCATATTCCAGTGCCCACATAAAGCTGATTGAATTGTGGTTTTGTAACTTTAGGGTTGGGGAATTCAAACCGGTTGGTACTGGGCCCTCACTGGCCAGCCAGTTTGGTTGAAATAGCAAGTTCGTATTCAACTGAGAGACCCTGCCTTAAAAGAATAAGGTGGAAAACCTATTAAGGGAGATGCCTGATATTGACCTGGCTTCCACAAACACACCCATATACACTGGTCCCCTACACCCCTCCCCCACATACACAAGCCAGTTCCTCTGCAGCATAAGAATACTGGGTCTTCTGCAGAAGGCTAAAGCAGTAGCAGGCTAACATGGGGCTTTGGCAGTAGGCTAGAACAAAATCCCAGACCTGATAGCGCCTTCCATGAAGGCTTTTGACAATCTGTATTCAGCAATACATACAACCGATATTTTGTGTATCCAACCGCAGTCACAATGAACACTTTGCCAACATGACTCTTCAAGACAACAGGACAACTGTCTCTACCTACCACTTGCATACACTTATCTTTCAAATTAGAAAAAAAACGTTTTTAATCAAATTTTCTATGAGTTTTCCTAGGTTGTTAAGATCTGGAAACCTTTCTTTTCCACTTCAACAGTGATATTCAAACAAGAAATTCCAAACCTTTCTTCCTTGTGACTACAAATGAGAAGTAAACTGCATATATATATATATATATGCATATAAATATATATATATATATATATATATTTAAAAAGCACCAACTTTGCAAACAAAAAAGCAAAAGAAAAGGAGCTTGAAACATCAAAGGTGGCTCTCAAAATACTCTCTCACACAGGAAAGCATTGCTCACAGGGCCTTATCTTGAAAGCTCACATTGGTTGCAGAGTGACCTTTAAAGGATTACCTTAACATGCAAGGAATTGGGCCCTCTCTGATGTGTTCTAAAACTCATACCACAAATAGCTGTATGACCAACTTTGTTGAGGGGTGTGTTGTGGGTGAGGAAGTTTCGCAATAAGCAGCTTTAGATGTTGAAGACATTTTGTGTGGCGAACAAACTAACAGGTGGATAAAAGTTGATTATCAATCAGCAGAACTTGATCTAATACTTCATACTTAGAAAGGTAGGGCTGGAGAAGGTGTTTTGTAGAATATAAATCTCTTTTCTCTGCCAATAGGTGGCATAGGACTTCCTTTGACTAAAAGCTGTCCCTATTTCTGAGTTTTCAGAAAATGTGATCTTCTGTAGCCATTAACTCTACCAAACACAGACTGAAACCATTTAGAAGGGACAAAATTCTCATCGCTAATAAGCATGCTCCTTGGTTTTCTCTATAAAGGTTGGACATTACATTAGAAACTATAAACAACCAGCAAGCATTCAGGCAAACAAAGAAGGGGAGATTGCTTGGTTGGTTGGTTTACAGTTTAAATCCAACTGGAATTTATTATTGTGTTTGGAATAATAGAGTGGGCTACTATTCTTTAAAGAGGCATTTAGTATCTTTTCTTTATTAAAAAGTTGAAGAGACATTTTATAAAATTCCAAAAACATAGCAAAGAAAATAAAAATTATCATGACAGAATTACAGTTACATTTGGGTGATTTCTTCCTACTGTATTTCAGAAATATTTATCCATTCAAACAACATCAACTTCTGCACATTATATTTCCTTTACACTAGACCATTTTCTTTGGTTAATAATTTTTTTAAATGTGATTTTTAATGATGGTATAATTTATAGTGATATCATGAGTGCATGAATATATTTTAATACTTTCTGATGTTGACAGCTCATTCTTGCCTTTCTGTTAATAAAATAAAACCATCAATGAAAATAATTTATCATACAATCTGCAGGCCTGTCTGTGACTTCATTCCCACCACCAAGTCAGAAATGTGAACTCATTGAAAACAAAAAAAGGCACACAAATCATTTCATGCATCTGTTTTACAGACCAGACAGGACAAGGTGTCCCATTGTGTCTATTATGGATACCTTATATAAGCACTTTGTTAAGAACTGCCCACCAAAAATCATGTTGGAAGGTTCAAAAAGAAGAAACAAGTTAAGGAGAAGGAGGAGGAGCAGGAGGAGGAGGGGGAGGAGGAGAGAAGAATTGGAGGAAAGAAGGAAGGAAACAAGGAAGGAAAGAAGGAAGGAAGGAAGAAAAAGAGAAAAGAAAATAGAGAGGGAGGTGAGATTGCACCTGGAACTGAAGGAATTTACTATTGTACTATTGCTTAGAGTGCATAAGATGCTCAAGAGAGTAAGGGACTTTATTGGAGCCTCTGAATACAGGAAGATGCTATACAGCCCAAAGAGCAGGACTACAGTGGTAGGCTTCCTGACTTGGAAAAACTCACAACGGTTTTCCCACGTGCCTGTCTACAACACCATGTAGAATGCTCTCAGATACATCCTAAAGTAAAACAGGGCAAGAGTGGGAGACACAGAAAATGTCTACACAGAAGGGACTCTGGCTAGCTTGAGCACAGTGATCTTGGTGAGCATGGCTCTAGTAGGCCGTTCCCTTCTCCCCCATTCCCTCTGTCTTGCTAAAAGCTGTTAAGTTATACTCCTAAAGGGAGCCACCAAGAGCCACCAAGGTGTATTCCTTTATTTGGCCATTTCCTCCTCCTGAAGTTGAAGACCCAGGTCCATCTGTCCAAGTATTGAAGTCCACCAATCAACCACCCCCCATTGGATCACCTAATTAACATGCCCAATTAAACACCTCATCCTAACATGGGGTTTCCCTTTGTATCTTTTCCTATGTGTTCAGAAACCAGATGCCTTTTTATCACTATAGATTTTGGCTCCCTCTGACTACTGAGTACCAACAATTCCTATGTCAATTGCCATGGGGGCTTAAAATTGGTATGGTTGTCTAACACACAGCTCTTTGAAGACATGGGAAGTTAAAGGGTTTTTAATTTTCTTAGTATTTTTACACTTCTCCCTGTATTACTGAGGGACTGCTATGACTCAGCAGGAAACCCAAGGACACCAGCTAGTTATTAAGTTATTGATAAGTATATTAGTCAGGGTTCTCTAGAGTCACAGAAAGTATGGACTGTCTTTCTATATTGAAGGAATTTATTATAATGCAGTCTGTAGTCCAACTTCCCAACAATGGTCAGTTGTGAATTGGAAGCCCAAGGATCTAGTAGTTGCTCAGTCCCACAAGGCTAGTTGTTTCATCTAATCTTGTGTAGAAGTAGATTCCAACAGATGTTCTGGCAAGCAGCAAAGAAGAGCTAATCTTCCTTCTTCCAGTGTCCTTATATAGGCCTCCAGCAGAAAGTGTGGCCCAGATTAAAGGTGTGTACCACCACGCCCGGATCTGGGACTTGTTTTTTCCCAGGCTGACCTTGAACTCCAAGATCTCCTTGCCCTAGTCTCCTGGAACTGAAGGTGGGTACTACCTTGCCTGGGCCTAAGCTTTTCATAGCCATCATGCATCGAGATATCCATGCCAAGATCCAGGTCAGAAACTTGTGTCTTCTAGATCACAGGTGAGCCCCTAGTTCTGGATTGTAGCTTATTGCAGATATAGTCAAGTTGACAAGCAGGAATAACCATTATAATAAGCAAGCTACAATCTATAGAACCATGGAAGTTAGTTGTAGAGTAAGGTACTAGGCAGGAGGAATAGATCTCCCTAAGAAGGGAAAATGGATTAGGTTGTTATGGACAGTTATGCATGGACAGGTGCAGGAGGATTGGAACAAGAGATCAAAGGAGGAAGAGCAAGGGTAGCAAGGGAAGCATAATTAAGACTAAGGGTCATTTGAGGAATCATAGGGAAACCTAACATTGTAGAAGCTTTATTAAATAAATACATATATGAAGCTGATCTAAATGAAATTGCCAAGCCAAACAATAGGGGAAGAAAAATCCCCAACTGGATATTTCTCATCAGCTAATGAAGTTTCCAATACTGGGAATGTGCCACATCCAATTGAGTTCTTAGCCAAAATAAATTTTAAAACAATGAACGCTCACAAAAATTAACCAAAACATGCAAAATAGCCCAGGTGTCAGAAGAAGAAAGAAAAATAATTCAAACTTTTAAAATGAAGTTCTTGTGTTGATACATTTATATTGAATTGGCAATCCAACAGAATTGTGTTTGTGGTCAAGAAAACAAACTATAAATACAGAGCTTAAAAACTTAAAAGTTAGTAATGTTATCTTGTTCATGACCAATAAAATAAAATATAAACCAACAACAATAACAACAAAAACCATCTGGTTATATGACACATTCTATGTGGGCAAATTTTCTACATGATTAAAGTTATAAGCAGTATAAATTCACCCATAAGCACCGGGGATAAGTCCCGCTACGTAATTCTATAGCAGTTTCTAAATATTTGTGTGCCGAATAAAAGGTACAAATTCTAAAATACCAACCACTCTCAGTTTCATCATTTAACAAAGGCATCCAAATTAAAATTTTATTTCCTGAGTAAAAGGAGTTATATTTATTCCAAAGAACCTTACCTACTGGACCATATTTAACCATACTTAATATGTCATCTCCAACAGAGCTAGAGTAGTGACAGTAGTAGAGTAGTAATAGAAACTGCCTTTCAAGGGTGACAACCAACCACTACAGCGTTGAGTTTTCAGGCAGTCTTGCCTGTCCCACAGTAGCTAGCAGAGATGAGCCTGCTCCTCTCTTATAGAGCTGGTGACTGACCTTCACAGAAAGCACTGAGTCTGGCTGAGCTAGAGACAATGTGCTGACCTAACCAGAAGTTGTCCCTCAGGGCTTTCTGCTCTTTAGGCAAATCATCCTCCTTGTTATTTAGTCCAGATCTACTGGGCAGTTTACTGAACTGAAAGTCCTTTTTCCAGACTCCCCTGTATTGACTGCCACAGAGATAAGCCCAGCCTTCTGCTTCATCAGCAAATACCCACCCACTTATCGGTAATCTATTTTGAGGGATTTGTTCTTCAAATGGGACACTTAACAAATTTTCCTGGATTTGGAATCTTGCCCAGCTGTTCCTTTCCTTTGGGTCAATCTTTAGTGTTCAGTCCCCTCTTCTGCTCCAGGCCCCAGTAAGTTCACTTGTGATGAGGGTGGTCCCTTTGGTGTGTTGTTTGGATGACGCCTGCCCTGAGATGTAGCTTGCTCACCTTTTCAAATTTAAGCTTTTTTTTTCCCCCTTACTTTATGTTGCTCAACGAGGGGAAACAGGGCATAGTGTTTTAGTTATTATTATTTTAAACTATTCTGTGTATGAGTGTTTTACCTGCAAATAGTCTGTGAACCATGTGCATGCCTGTGTCATGTGTCCATGAAGGCTACCAGAGGGCATCAGCTCTCCGGAACCTGGACTTACAGAAAGTTGGGAGCCATCCAGAATAGGAGTGCTCTGGATTGAACCTGGATTGTCTATAAGACCAGCAAATGCTCCCAGTTACTGAGCTACTACCTCATAGAATAGTATTTCAATACAAGTCAAACAAAGTATATTAGACTAAGAAATCAAAGATGTCTCCTTAAATATATCCATCCTTACTTGATTGTTTGATTGACTGATTTTAGGCCTAGGAGACAGTCTGAATTTCACAAGATATGTTTTTAATCAAAAAACAAGGTGCTGCAGGGCACTATTTATCTCACTCAGATAGCATAATGGTTCCTGAATTGGGAAAGGCGGCTAAACTTATATAGATTTCTTAGAGAAAGAGTATAATGAAAGCTGATGCTACAGCCAACAGTATTTATTTATTCTATGCAGTATTCCTCTATTCAACATATCCACAGCAATGGAGCGGTGCTGATTAATGGAGTGACCTGCATCTCTTGAGTGGGTGTCACACAAAGTTGGATAGTAGGGTTGGATGTTCAGCTTACAATAGTTCATAGGGTCCTACAAGACCTCTTCTCTCCAGAAAAGACAAATGATTCTGAAAGACAAGCTGCTGGGTTCCTGCGTATCACGAGCAAATGTTCTGCACATAAAACCTGTCACCTGTGATGCAGGTGCCTGTGGTCCCTTCTGTACATGGGCTCATCCAGCAGGATGTTACTAATGGCCACCACTATTTATCACAGGTCCTGATCCAGGCCAAGGCCAGATCAAGACAAAAAGCCACCCTGGGCAAGTGAGCTGTACAGTACTCACGGCAAGATAATAATTCGGCATGAACAACCCATTTGTTCAACACCGGCTCCTACAAGATGCAGGACACATCCTGAGGACCATTTAGAGAGAATGGGTCCCGTTAAGCAGCCTTGTTTCCAGCCATTCAGCTCTGGGCCTAAACCCAAATGCTTTTAATAACCCAATACCCTGCAGGTAATGGGAACAATTCTCCGTAGAAAACAACCCAGGGCCCAAGTGTCATTAATCATGAGCAACTCTTGGTGACTCATGCCTACTACATGCAGCTTTGTAACTTCTGACAGCCAGCAGTATTCAGGTCCTTTCCTGTGAGCTACTATAGCTCAATCCTGGGATCAGAATGACTTCACTTCAAGTCTAGCTTTCTTACTGGTGTGGTGACTTTACAAACACACTGCTGAGCTTTCCAGGATCCAGGGAACCACCCCCCATTCTAAATATAAAAAGAATACTATATACTCCATTCATTTATGTGGGGGCCATGTTATCTGGTACATATTCAACATTGAGCTAACCAAGCCTCAGCTGATCCTTCCCAGAGTATTTTTCCACAGTGGTACTTTTCATACAGTGGTGTGTGTGTGGGCCATGTTATCTGGTACATATTCAACATTGAGCTAACCAAGCCTCAGCTGATCCTTCCCAGAGTATTTTTTTCACAGTGGTACTTTTCATACAGTGGTGTGTGTGTGCGCGCACGCATGTGTGTGCTGTGTGTGTGCATGTGTTTGTGTATGTGTGTGTGTGTGTGTGCATGCATGTATGTATGTGCGAGTGTGTGTGTCTATCTTTCTGTCTGTCCATCTGTTTGTAAGTCTCATCTGTCTGTCTGTCTGTCTGTGTATAAACTATACATGTGTTAGTGCCCACTGGGGACAGAAGAGGGCTTAGGTCTCCTGGAGCTGGAATTTCAGGTTGTTATCCTGTTTTCGACAAGAACAGTAAGCATTTTCACCACACGGCCATCTCCTCAGACTCTATTATACAATTTTTGTTCCAATCTCATTTGTGTTTCCATCTCTATGCTACTAACGAGCAGGTTACCTGGCTTTAAACTTCATGTTTTCTTTTCCTCAAAAAATGGCAACTCCATAGCTTCTGGAGGTCTACATTTTAAATAAACCATCTTGTGAGGAAATAAAGAAGCCGTGGTTGGTGCTGATTCATTATTCTGCTCTGTTAGTTTCTTGATATGACTTTTTATCATAGTCATTAGATACCCTCTATCTGGGCCCTGGAAGCCTGGGAGGATTCTGGAAGGTGTTCGTTCTTCTAAACATTTTCCTAAAGGACATGCTGGTCTCTTCTACTTGTCTAGTTTTTTATCCTACCCTGTCCTTGTGCAGCTATGAAAGAAATTAGGCTGACAACTTCATAGCTTTTTTGTGGCCAATGAAAGTCTTTGGCTAAAGGTTTGGCAGGAGTCGGTGCCAAGAGGCTCTGCCTCTGCAAGCAGTTCATTATTTCTTAATTGCCCATTTGCATGCAATCGTCTAGCCCAGAGGCATCAGTAAACATCCCATGTAACCTGCCCCTGTAGACTCTCAGGCACTGTCATTTGCTGAGTGCCCACTGTGCTCCATTCACCAGGCTAAGATGACTTCATATGCTGCACCTTTTACCCTGGCCATAGCTCTGGGACGTAGACATTACCATGTCTGTTTTCTAAGAACAGAAGACATATTCTAAGAGGCTTTAAATGGGGGAGTTAAAAAATCTCATCTGTCTGACACCAAAGCCCATAACTTCTCTTCACCAATTTTAAAGAACCATTTGCAGAAGAATTGAGAATTTTGAGCTGAGCAAATGGTTGAGAAAGGTAAATCAGAGTCTCTAGATGAGAACTTTGCTTCTTTGTCTGATAGTCAATTGAAAAGTAGACAACTATCTGGGCATAAGGAACCCCAGTTGAATGTTTCTCTCTCTTCTGTCATTTATTTTGGGGGCAATTCTTTTATCCAGTACTAGGTATGACTGGCCAGTATCCTTGAGAAGTAGAAGATGCTAGTCAAGAGGAAGTGTGTTTACCTAGTGACAGCCACTGAGACTGCCATACTGGGATTGGTGTTCTGTCAGAAGTGATGATATGGATCAATCCTGTATAACCAGCCACACCACGCTTTTACTGATCTTCTATTTCTAACTGAGTTTCATTGAAAGCTCAGGTTTCTTTTTGGACAATTTTGGTGGAGTAAAGGTGAATTCAGTATCTTAAAAATACTGATGACTTATTTCCTAGTGCATAGTACTGCCACACAACTAAGTCTCTGGATTTGTTAAAGAAATAGAACCCCCGTAGTTCTTAGATGGTTTGTGTTCTGTTGTGTGTGTGAATACATAGTACTTATCTCATCTGTATTTGGAATTCCTAAACTCCCTCTTAACATTACCTGGCATCTCAAACATTTTCTTTCCCATTGGTAGAGGTCAGTTTTCTGTTTTGTATTGTTTTTAAAAATTCTAGAAGCTAAAGTGTATAATGTGCTTTTTTTTTTTTTTAGTGCATTAACAATTTTCTATGGAACTTGAAGAAACTAAACATATCGAGAAGCTCAAGATAAAACACCTAAGAAACTTCCTTTATAGAAAGTATTTACAGCATTTTTAAAGATTTATTTATTTTTGTGTGTATGAGTATTTTACTGGCATGTAAGTATATGTTCCATATGAGTGACTGCTGCCCACCAAGGTCAGAAAAAGGGGTCATATCCTTGGAACTTGAAGTATGATTGTGAGCCACCATGTGGGTGCTAGAAACTGAATTTTGGTGCTCCCAAAGAGTAACAATTACTCTTAAGTTTTGACCCATATCTCTAGGCCAGGACAACTTGTGAGAGTCAGCTGTGCCTTTCTACTACTACATAGGCAAAAGCAAGTGCCTTTATCCACTGAGTCATCTTGCTACCCCGGGACAAAATACAAGAGTTGGTTCTCTCTTTCTAGCATGTGAGGGGAACCAGGTGCTTTGTACAGCGAGCCTCTTTGCAGCCCTTATAAAGTTTTAATACCCAAGTCAGATGCCCTCACATTTTCATGACAGTGGAAATAATACTTTAGAATGACCTGAAAAAAAAAATCACTACATACTTGTGATCACAAACCTTCCACAGTAAACACAGGTGAAGAGCAGAGAAAGCCTGAGACAGGCTCATTGCTTAAGTGGCAGAAGCTCAAATTGCATCTGGAAGATGGGTGTTTGGGGTGAAAAGATCCACTGACCAACTTACCCAGCTAGGGTGATGAGAATGTTCCCTCTGTTACTTAGAGGTATGATGACATCTCTTAGTAAGAATTTGTGCATAAAATGAGCTTGCAACACAATGGACCGATCTATTTTGAATGCTTTGCCCTCCTGGCAGAGGTCACACATTTTAATCAAATAAAACAAGATTCATGGAAGTAAGCTCTCTAGACTTCCTCTTTTGGCTTTGCTCTGAAATGTCCCCAGCAGGCTCCTGTCTTGTGTACTGTTTCCTCAACTGCTGTACTGTTTTGTGAAGCTGTGGGACCTTTAGAGGTGGGTGATGACCTAGCACAGCAACACTCTAGAAGAAGCCATGTTTTCTGCCACAGATACAGTCATCTTTCCATGCCTGCCCTGTCATGATCCTTTGAAATCTGCCTGAAAACTGGGCCAAAATTAGTCTTTTCTCTCCTTATTTTTGGTCAAATCTTTTGGTCAGAAAACACAAAAGCAACTCATATATTTACCAAATATATATGAAAATTTTTCCTACAAGAATAATTTTACATGTCTGATAGAAATTATATACATTGTGCATATACACACTGGCATAAAAATAAATGCATATAAATATACTCTTTATAGAGTTGTGGGTAGACAAACTCAAAGTTCATGTCCAGCCCATGAACTACAAAGCATCAATCTTCAATCTTTTTCCCTGCAGTTCTAGGTATCAAACTGATTCTCCAAACCCATGGAAGCAGTGTCCTCCCGGTGAGGTATCGCTGTTACTCTTGGTCCCACAGGGAAGAGCAGAGCACACATTAGAATGGACCAATTCCCAGTCATCCTTCTACTCTGAGTGCTGTGTGGACAGTGAATAGAAAGATTTGTCTATTTAAAACACAGCATCCCCAAGTTAATGACAGAATTTCATGTCATTCTCCCGGATACTTTTACCCACCCTAGAATATATTGACCTTAATGATAGAAGACAAACTGATATTGGTAAGGAAGAAGAGAGAAACGGAATTAGAAAGTTGTGTGACATCGTCCATTTTACACATATTCAGACAGATCCACAACCTGGACACTGTAATCCCTGCCAGCTGCATGTTTTACACTCTTCAGTAAATCTACCTGTATATTCTTGCTGCATGTGCAGCCCATTCTTGTTTTCACAACAAATGAGACAAAGTTATCAGTGGATCCTGCCTATGCAAGGAGGATAGCTAGCACACAGAACTCTCCTAGATTTGAACAGTTAAGCATACTAGACAGTAAAGTAATGCAGAGACCAAGACATGGGCAACAAGAGCAGGGAGAAGCCGAAGCAGGCAGAAAAACCCGGGACTTGGAAGGACACCCAGAAATCACATGCATCTTCTGGGCATAAACCAAGACAGATGCTACATATCTACAGTCACACCAGTTGTCTAATCACACAGTCCAGGAAGACAGGAGGGCTGTTATCCTGTTCCTGTCACTTCCCCCCGAGTGTCCATACACTAACACATGACTGTTCTGTGTCAGGTAACACTCAGTTCAGATGTGTATGGTTGTAGGCGACTTAGATATCCTACATTTGTAAAGACAGTGAAAGAACATTCAAATTACAGCTAATTAGGGACATCTATACTGTCATTAAAAATGAACAGACATTCCAGAGGACTGACTCTCCAGCCATCAATGCCACAGCAGATCCTCTGGCATCGCTACAGAATCAGCTTATCATGTGAAGACCGTATCATGGTTTTTCCGGAAACAGGCAGAGTTCTTCAGAGTGTAGGCCAAGCTCTTTGAGAGAGTGCATTCGTAGACTCTAAGGAGATATATTAAGCAGAGTTCTTGAGGTTACACATCCAGGCACAGGGCCAGCATCCAAACTGCTCCTATTGCCCCATGCTGTGACCAAGGAAAAGATGCTACCCAAGTGTTTTTAAGAAAGAGAACGAGCTATCAACTTCACAGCAGGTGTGCCCAGCCCTCTGGTCTATTATGCTAACTCTTTCTCTAGGGTGAGTGACTTACTGGAACTCAGAGGGAAGGAGGATCAGGAAGAGATTATCAGACTGGAGGTCCCTAAAGCTTAGTATAATGAGAAGTTAATGTAGCTTTAGGAGGTTGGCATTTTCCAAATATTAATGCACCACACTATGAAAGCTTAAGTAGATGCATCATTTCTAATTACAGATGGTTGTTGGATCTCAGGTATGATGTCGGGAGGGAAAGGCCATTATGCCTTTGGAATTTTTTTTTTTTTTTTTTTTTTTTTTGTAAAATTAAAAGACCCCAGTCTCTCCTGGACAGAAGTCAGCAATTGCCTATATCTTGATAAGATTTACTCACTTCTCTACCTCTCTACACGTTTGACCATGTCAGGGGAGTAGCTCTTAGGACACATACTCAGACAGCATGCACAAAGGCAGGAGAGAGAGAAAGACAGATGGCCCACCCTTGGCTGCCTTTCTTCTCTACTCTTCCTTCTTTACAGAAAAGACAGAAAAGACGCAGCAGTTTGAAGAAAAGAAGGCAGACACAGGCACAAGCTCACATTCTACTTTAAGTGATTGCCTATTTGAGTTGCTAAGGCAGACTTTGTCTCCGGAGGTCCTAGATCGTTCGCTTTATATAAGATCAACAGGGAAAGTGACGAAACAATTATAAAATAGGAAACCAAGTTCAAGTGAGTGAAGAACTGTTAGATGAGGTGCTTGGTGTTTTTGCAGTATGGTGGGTCTTGGCTAAAAGCCTGCAGGCCCAGAGAGGGTTGTTTGGGCCAAGAACAAACAGCACAGTAAAGAACAGATCTCCCACTCCGTTAACCCAGCTTATTTTAAGGCAGGATTACTGAGGAATTCATCTGCCATAATTAGCCCCATTCCTGCAGGACAGTAAGACTAGTGAGGGCTGTCACAATCAAGAGCCAGGGCTAAAGAAGATTGTAGACAGCCTCCATTCCACCTGACTCACTCTACAACTGGAAAATGAGGGCCAAGTGGGCTGTGAGAAGAAGGCAAATACAGAGATGAATGGTTGCCTCAGTTGCTTATGGAAAAAACCTCAGGTCTACAAGGGCCTGGGATTTCTCCATAGCTTCTACCTGGAGAAGCCTTTAGCAGGATATCCGGGGTTCCTCAAAAACACCACAAATGAGGCTTGAATGGAGACTCATGCATAGTAGTCTGTCTGGGGCCCCACAAACACAACATTGAGGAACAGGGAAGTGAGTCAATATGAGGGTTACAGAAGGATGCACATCTGGAAACATCTGGCAAGATGTGCGTTTAAATAATTTTTAAAAACACATAGCTGTGTGCTTTCTTATTACCTCTTCCTGGCTTACAAATTTTAAGGCAAATAGATCTTTTCCTCATCTATCCTAGAGTTTTATGTGTCTGTAACTATATTTGGTCTAAACTTTACCCAAACGCGTGGTGTTTTTAAGTGCTGTTTTAGTGTCATTAACTAGGCAAGGATGGAGGAAAGTTGGCTGCTACCATTTGCGAAGGTCTGACCAAGGCATGGGTCATAAAACCCATACACAGTCCCTTGAGATTGTGAGTGGGGCTTCTCAGCCATTCTCCAATCTATGGGTGGGAAGTGTCCTTATGCTGGAGCAACTGCAACCTCCACTTTCTATATGCTGAACAGATTAGAAGATGAGAGAGAGATTAGAGAAATTAGAAGGTATCAGGATGGTTTCTTCTTTTCTACCTCTCAAAGCTAAATAAACACTAACAAACCCGGATTATTAACTTCACATCCCTAAGTCAATCTCCTACTCTTGGCCAAGCTAGACTGCTTAACTCATTCCAAAAACCATTCCACTCTATCCTTCGGCCCCTGGACTGAAGCCCTGACTGCCCTTGCTCTGGCTACCCACTGGGGCCTTGGGAAGATGGAAGGCCCCTGAAGAGCTTTGCTGACTCATTCTTATGGGGCTCCACAGAGGGAAAGTCACACTTAGCCTCATGTTGTGACTGGCACAGTGTATGGTGTGAGTAGGTAATGGATTTCAAGACATTTTTACAAGATGTGTGCAAAGGAAATGAAGGGTTTGGACTCAGTTTAGTACCCTAATATGGTGCCTACTTTTATTTCAGAAAAAAAAAAAAATCAGATTAACATGCCTGGGCAGGAGAGTTTAATTCTGAAGTGAACTTGTTGTTCCAATTTGCAGAAGCCAGAGCGTGGGAGCTTTCATTTAAAAAGAACCCTGCAGAATTCACTTGTGCAAACAGCTGTCAAAACAGTTCAGTATCTGGAGACAACTGAGGGCAAGGTAGCCAGCAGTACACTGCACCAGAAGGCAGCATCTTTTTAAAATTAAGTTGCCAAACTCTGCACTTTGCTGAGTGCCCTCAATTTGAATATTTCATCTAATGGAATACAAAATTTGGTGTTTCGTGTAGTAAATAGTGAATTAAATGCTCATGTGGTTTATTAAGGCAAATAAACTCAGAATAAAGTATAATGATTGTACCATAATGTGACATGCCATCTATTTACAGGAAACATTCCTTGAAGGAGCACATTCTGAATATGTGAGTATTAGTGTAACAATAGAGAAAAGCAAATCTCCATTTAGGGATGGAAACACACACATTTGTAGCAATAGTGACACAGGAGTAAACAAAGTAAACCCTAGAGACTGAGAGCACCTTTGCCTGTCTTCTTGGCACTCTGGCTGCCCTACATGTGTACAGGGCTGACCAGACACAGCTGGCTCTAACCCCCACCCTCCCATTAGAATGAAGATCTCTTCCTTCCCTCTTTCCTGCTTTCTCTCCAGTACCAGATCTTAAGACATCAAAGTGGTGAGTAGCCCTCAGGCATCACTTTCTGATTGGACAAATTAGTCAGGTTCATTGGCAGTTGCTTCTGTGGATACCATAATAAGCCAAGTGGTCTTTCTGCCTTTACTTCCTCTGTTTCGTTCTACTCTTTCAGGTTCATTACTCTAGCCTATTTCTGGAGAAAACCCTGAGGCGTAAACGTGTCAACAAGACTGCTGCTCACCCAGGAGTGAAAGGCTGCTACACTGATAAAAACAAACTAGAGAAGATGCAGGAGCCTGGAAAGATCTCCCACGCCCACGGGACAACTCATAATTCATAAACGTTCACACTAGCAAAGTGATACAGATTCAATGACAACACCAGCGAGCCACTCAAGGCGCTCTTTAGGGAAGTAGGACACACATTCCTGACACACAGATAGGAGAGTACTAGAGCCCCAGCAACAGAGCAGTCCTGGACAGGCTCAGTGCTGGAGGTGTCAGAATTACCAATTTCAAAACACAGAGATGCAATAGCCACGTCTTCATAATGTTGGAGTAAAAGCAGACACAGAGAACAATGGAACAGAGTAAAGATCCTAGAAATAAAATCATCTCCAGCCAATTCTCAACAAAAGTGCCAGAACACACGCTAGAAGAGAAGATGCCCAAAGCTGGATGGGTACCACAGGGGAAAGCTCAACTTTGATGGATGTTGCTCACTCTATACAGAAATCAACTCAAGTAGACCAAGAGCTAAAACTCTCAGAAAGAAACACCGGGCATAGGCAAGGATTTTCTGGATGGGAGTCCCTCAAATCGGTCAAAGGAAAGTGCTAACTGGCTAACGGGATTACATTAAGCTGAAAACCCGAGGTAACTGTCAACAGAAAGCAGAGACAACAAACAGGATGAAGAAAATGCTTGCTAAGGACTCCTCTGACAGAAGGGTAATAAGATCTAGAGCATACAAGATTCAAAAAGAAAAGTGACAATGACAATCCCATTTAAAAATGGACGGAAGGCCTGGGTCAATAACCACCTGAGGAGTGCAGACTGGAACCACCATGAACTGTGCTCTCACTCTGGCTAGAATAACTGCTGTCCCACAAGCATTCTTAAAGCGCTGGTAGAGGTGTCAAGAATGCTCGGCTTCGTGGGTGAAAACGCAAACGTGGACAGCCGAGCATCCTTGACACCAGACATTTGGGGAGGATCGGGGTGGACATCCCTCAGCTGAAGAAATACAAATGGCATAATTATTAGAAATGTTCACTGTCATTAGCCACCTGAGGAATGCAAATCAGAACCCCAGAGACCCCACACACACACAAATGTCTGAAGATAGAGCCGCCATATGATCCAGATATCATAATTTTGGATATGTTTCCAAAGTAAATTACATCAGAGAGATATCTATACACTCGTGTTTATGATGTCACTATTCAAAACAAACAGGGTATGGGCCAGTCATGAAAGGATGAATGGGTGAAGAGAATGTGGTACATAGTTCACACTGGGCTTTCATTCAGCGATGAAGAAGGATGAACTCGGATCATTTTCAGCAGAGTGGATGGAACTTGAGGAGACTATGATGGAGTGGAATGGCAGAGTGAGAGGTGAGCGTTAAGAGGGTGGATGCGAAGGTGTGACTGTGACACTGCAGCTAAGGTGTTCCATCAACAGTAGGTTACATCATGTGCAAAGACATTGGCTCTTTATGGCATACAAGGACTGCCAAGACTTACTCCTGAGTTCACTGCCGCCTACACTCCATGGGAAGTTTTTCTTTTGCTGTAGACAACATTTCCAAGTAACTGATTTGTTTTGGATGTGGCACAGAAGAGGCAAGTGGTGTGGTAGAATTAGAACTGAATTTTATTCTGTTACTTTACTGATCCTGAGAAATATGCTGCTTCTCTCTGTTGCTGGAGGAGGGCTAACCCACCTCACAGAATTGTTTTCCCAGTAAAGTAACAGAGCCCTGTGCTTCCAGCGAATGGGGCATCGTGGGTAAAGCTCATCTTTGGGGACACCCCCAGACACTCTTTTCCCACTAGTTGTAGCAGTAAGTCAGGAGAACACAGAGCATGGCAGCTGTACTTCCCACAGGCTGCATGAGACGCCTGCTGTGGAGTGGGGCCTACCCACATGAGCAACAGTGAATGGCTCTTCCTGGTCTCCATTCCCTAAGTGTGGTCTCCCACTTGCTAAAAGCACCTGCATCCTGGACTCCCTGCCCCGAGTTCTCCGTGCTCCTGCTTGGCTGGCATCACTTCTTCCATTCAGCAGGATAGGCTGCACATCATCTTTTCTGCTGTTTTTTACCTGGTGCATTCCTGTCTCCCGTCCCTTTTCAGTTGCTCCCCTTACTCCTTAGTAATAGGGGAAAACATCATACTTTAATCTATATCCTAATTTTCCCACACAACTTCCATTTTAGAGGCTGACTTGAAGCTGTCTATTACCTTATACTCTCTCTCTCTCTAAATGACACTTTTAGAAAGCAATTCCCAGCACCTCTGAAGAGAATTTACCCGGAATATAATTGCATCCACTTACACACCAGTTATAATTACAGTAACTTAAATCCCACCTGCGGAACAAAAGATGCTTTCATTTATCAGGTTTCTACTGTGTCAAAGTTCTCCTTTAAATGCCACCACCTCAAAATTCTCAAAAGAACAGGTTACCAAGGGATGGAGAGATGGTTCAGTCGTTAGGAGCATGTTCTACGCTTCCAGAGGACCTGAGTTCAGTTCCTAACACCAGCTTCCAACTGTCTGCGATTACATTTCCAGTAGATCTGACGCCATCTTCTGATCTTCACAGAGATACACATAATGTGTGCAGGCAAACATACTGGTGTGTATGTGCACATGCATATACATAAAAATAAAATATTTTAAAAATACATTTTCAAAAGGAAAGATGAAATGTATCATAGTCCTTGCTCTCTATAGGCACTGTCACTTCTCCATGTGGTACATACCTCAGTACAACATGTGGTGCCACCACTGAGCGTTCTTCTGAATTTATCAGCGTCAGAAGAAATGAAGTATCAAGAAGCAGCCGGGTGGACAGAGTGACGAAGCTCATTTAATTCTTCATGATAATTAATGTGCGATCTCATTTCCAGAAGATGGTCTCTAGCTCCCACTGCAAACTCAAGTACAAACCCGCCAGAGTAAAGAAAAGTCTATTTATTACTTGAATTTATTGATCTCTCTGACAATACAGCACAACGGCAGATCTGTAAGAACACACACACACACACACACACACACACACACACACACAGCAACACCCTGGGCCTTTCATGTAAGACAGGCATAGGTGTCCACAGCCCACATGTCTACTCATAAGACACGGCAGTGCTGCAAAGTTTTAAGAAACTTTAAATGTATAACTAGAGCCGCTGGATGGTGTCCTATGAAACGTACCTTCTCTTCCCAGTTCACAGTCATGAACAGGGTGAAATGATACAAGTTTTACTGAAGCACTGGTGGATCCTAACAACTGACTATTCAGTTCAGCAGAAAGAAACAAATCCACAGATTGCCCTGTTAGAGACATGATGACGGGGAGCAGAATCCTGCTGTCTACATTTCCTGAGGAAATAAAGGCAAACACTGAAGGGATAATATCAGGAAATACTCAGTCACATCTCAGGTGTCCTGAAGCTGTCCTGCTCAGTGGGCACTACAGTTTTATATTCTACAAAAAAGACAACAGAGGCTTAGAGAGGAGAGGCCGCCTGTTAAAAGAGTAGCCAGGCACTACAGACAGGACCACACATGGTTTGTGATGTCAAGCCTTCCCCTTGGAACACTCCCCCTCTCTCTGACATCATCACCACCATTACTATTATTATCATTATCATCATTATTATCACTATCGTTTTGATTGTGGCATCTGTGTCTGTGCCGTAGTTATGTTACCTATCACTAAGCATAGGGCATTCTCCCGTTATGGAGAAGCTTAACTCTTTCATCTTCTCCACATCAATAATCTTAGGAAATGTCTGAAAATGTCAGAGATGTCTGTGGGATTCACAGGAAGGGAAATCTGAGTTACTGTCATCCTCTCTTAAGGAACTCAGTTTTAATTGCCATTGGCAAAAGCTGGGCACTTCATTAAGATGACAGAAACACAGCATTGTCTAACGCGAGTATGCTTCTCTTTGCTTTAGAGGACAAGGAGTCCCAGTTAACAATGGGAACTTACAACAGACGGCAATAATTAAGAGGAAAAGGATCACGCACAGCAGCACCCAAACACCTCTCATAGAGGCCTATTTCTAATCACCAGCATTTTATTAATTACACATTTGTGTGAGATGCATCACATATAATATAGTGATACATAATCATATATCATATATACATAAATGTCATATGTATATGTATAATGTGTGTATTTATGGTGAAAAATATTTTTTTATTTTTTGTGTATATGTGATATTCTTATTTACTTGCAAGTTTCTCTTCTTATAACAATGATTATAAAATTGTTAAAAGAGACAGGGTTAAAGGCTGCTACATTTACCATCTCTGTGGTGAGGACTGCTAGCTGGAGGAGGACCACATATGTTAGATGTAGCTTAGCACAAACATCAAATGCAAGGATGGGAATTTTGAGAACTGTACCGTGCCCGCCATTGCAGCAGGTGCCTCTACCTCTCCTTGTCATCTTCTCAAGGCTGACACCAGGCAGCAGCCTTACTCACTCATTACTGAACTTCACGCTGACACCATGAAGAGGGAGGAGACATTCAGCCTAGCCTTTTTCCTGGACTTCCCCCCTGCTTCTTGCCCTTCACAGAATTCTCTGGAAGAATCAAATAGTGTCTCCCTTCCCAAACAAGGGGGAACTATTTTTAATCTTTCACAAATAAACCTGAGTTGCACTCATATTTCTATCTCTGAAAAACTCCAGCTTCGAATGCAAGTTTCTCGAAAAGTAATTTCAGGTTTTACACTTGAAAACAAATATAAATGATCGCTCTTGCCCTGCTGAGGATGGAGGCCCGTTAGAATGACATTGAGAAGACTCTTTCCTAGAAAGGACGGTGTTAATCCATCAAATACATCTCCTTCAAAACAGAAAAATATGTCTGTGAAGACATAGTTTTGTATAAACATCTAGTCTATTTCTAAGTGATTCTCAAGTTGTTTGCATAAATTAATCATTAAACTCCTTAGTGTTAAACACCATGGGTTTTTTTTTTTATCTAGAACTAAATATTACAGAAATATTTTTACCTAATTATATGTTATGTCTCCACCATAAACAAGGACACCTGACATCTCACCAGTAGTTATAAGAACTCAATCTTCTCTCTCTTTTCTACTCTTCTCTCAATTTTCCTATGGTTGGGCAAGGTACCCCTTTGCTTCTAGAATGCTCTGAATCCTTAGAAGGCCGACCCTCATGAGGCTGTCCTGACGACTCATCGCTAGGCCAAGTTCCCTCTCCAGCCTCCACCTTTCTCTATGGAATGTGTGCGTATGAGTGAGAGACAAGAGACAGACACAGACACAGAGACAAAGGCAGAGACACATATACACAGAGACAGAGAGAGACAGAGGAAGAGGCAGAGACAGATACACTCACAGAGAAAGTGATTCAGACAGATGGAATTAAAAGATTGGCTGACTCTACTAAATGTCCAATCAAAATTTACAATATTTTTGCTTGATTTAAAAATTAAGCCTTTTTGGGAAGAATTTTTTTTTTAGCAAATACTCAGAAAAATACTAGATAAAATCACCCTCAAATATATGTACACCACATGAATATGATAACACTATATTCAATCGTTTCTGCAGGTAAAGTGTGACTTCTCTGGGTGGTGGAAATGCCTGGGACTATGTTGATAATGAGAAGTATAAGTTAACTACAGCATCAGTGTACGCATGTCTCCTAGGACAGATTTGTGTCTCGATTACTTTCAGAAAAAACAAGTATTATTTCACCAGTGTGCATGTTACAGATATGCACACAACACAGGAATAAAGGGATGATATGGAATGGAAAAAGCAAAAAGAATAAAGCAGTGGATAATTCTGCGCTATGGAGGACTGAGCGGGTTCGCCATTATAAGTTGAATTCCCTGTCAATGGTTTATGGGGAGACTGTGGGATACTTTATGCCACAGATTATCATTCTGAATAAGGCATACTTCAGTTTCCTTTTTGTGGT
Organism: Arvicanthis niloticus; assembly: GCF_011762505.2. Classification (NCBI taxonomy): domain Eukaryota; kingdom Metazoa; phylum Chordata; class Mammalia; order Rodentia; family Muridae; genus Arvicanthis; species Arvicanthis niloticus. The sequence goes on along the minus strand of NC_133436.1, from coordinate 7,135,082 downwards.
ATGTCTCTATTCTACGTGTGGTGGGGCAGGGGTAACAGTGAGACAGGGGATCATTCTGTTACCCAGGCAACCCTCAAAATCAACAAAATCCTCCAGCTTTTTCCACTCAAGTACCCAGATCAACAGACATGAGCAATAGGGGCCATCCCCCAGTGGTATTTCTGAAGTTTACTTTATACAACAACTTTAAATTTATTGTGAAAAAGATGAATAAACATTTGTGTTTGGAGATACTGAAAATAATCATAGAATCTGTTTGAATTTATAAGGAAGAAATAAAGTTAATGTGCCAAGGTTTCTTATGCCCCCCCAACACGCATACATAGACACAAATATAGACATATGCACCATAGAAATACATATTAACACACAGACACACATGGACACACACATACATACCAACTCACATATACACAGGCATACACATACACACATACAAACACACATGGGCATGCACATACACACAAGCACACATATACATGCACAGACATACATGCAGATACATACATATACACATGCATATGCACAGGCATACATATATACACACATGAACACAGATGCATATCAACATGCATGGGTACACACACAGACACACACAGAGACATACACACATACACACACACACACACACACACACACACACACACACAAACACACACACACACACCATTCCATATATCCTAAGATCACCAGCATCTTATGCTTGAGCTGAAAAGGAGGAATTGAAGACTGCCTTGCTGTGAGCCTCTCTAGCAGGCCCAGGGGAGAATATAGACACCTCAGAGAGCTGTGGCTTCACTGTGTAACAGCAGTGGTATAATAGTCACTCACATCTGTGTCCCAGCTTCTGGTCCAACTGATGTAGAAGGGATACTGAAAACATGGATGGTTGGAAGGCTGGTGTCCAGGCCTAAACTTAAAAATACTAAGAGATGCCGGGCAGTGGTGGTGCATGCCTTTAATCCCAGCACTTGGGAGGCAGAGGCAGGTGGATTCCTGAGTTCCAGGCCAGCCTGGTCTACAGAGTGAGTTCCAGGATAGCCAGGACTACACAGAGAAACCCTGTCTCAAAAAAAAAAAAAAAAACCAAAAAAAAAAAAAAAAAATACTGAGAGACAAACCCACTGCCCAAGGTCAACATCCTTTGAAGGAAAGCCCTGAAGCTAATAACCTCTCCCACATGTCTGCATTCCAAAAGCCTTTAGTAACAGCCCCATTTCTACAAAATGTCTAGGAAAATAAAGCAAAATATCTAACAAGACATGTAGGCTATATCTATAGATGCTTCTCAGGAATGTAAAATAAATTTTAAACAAAGACAATTAAAATTAATGAATGTAAGTAAACCAATAAAATTATTTTAGTTTTGTAGCAAAGTGTCCACGTGTTTCAGTAAATACAAAGAAAAACACTAAGCTCAGACCCAGCCTTACATTCCTCTTTTCTAAGTCAGTGTACAGTGTCTTTAAATTCAGGCTGCTCTATGTGATACAAAGGGCTTCTGCCTCAGTGGGCATGCTATGCACAAGGCTGGTTTAAGCAAGGGGAATTTGGGATCCCAGACACTAAGAGGACAGCCGAGTGAAAAGGCGGAGCCATAAGTAGAGTTCAGACCAAGTGGGTCAGGAATGAATAGGTAACTACTGTCTTCCTTAAGCTTTCGTTCCACATGGAGTTTGCCTGCAATCCTCCAGTTAGGAAGAGTTGCTCTTCAGAGTGTCTGTACAGAACTGAGACATCATTAAGTATGAAATCATAATTTAAAAACATTTGTAGGTAGGCGTGCCTCTTAACTCACATGCTGTCATCATTCGCCTTCTTTTTATTTGGTGTAAAAAGCGACTTATGATTTACTTTAATCAGTATTACTTGCCATCTATTGCATACTGTAGCATATACTTAAAAATATTAAAATTGTCTTCTACAACTTTGTTAATTAATTAATTAATTTCTATTTGAGAGAGAGTCTAATTATATAGCCTAGGCATAGAGTTGAACTCTTGATTCCCCTCCCTAGACCCCCATAACTGGGATTACAAACACATGTCATCATGTATAAAAGTTCATTTATAGTCACTCTTCTAAAGCTTCAGGGAAATGTCTAATACAAGATCATACCCCAAGGTTTAATGTAATTTGATTATTTGTTAAAACAATTCTGACAGACAAAATGTAATATTGTTCTTAGATAATAAAATGTCTAGATAATAAAAACAGAATAGCGAAACACACAACTCTGTAGAAAGTGAGACCAAAATCAACCACTGGAGGAGAAATAAAACAAAAGACATACCACCTAAGATGAGCAACCCCTGGGTGCTTTCCCTAACCTCTACATTAGTTCTCAACCTGTGGGTCTCAACCCCTTTGGGGGATGAATGACCCTTTCATGGGGGTCACATATCAGATATCTTGCATGTCAGATACTTACATGACAATTCATAACAGTAGCAAAATTACAGTTATGAAGCAGCAACATAATGAGTTTACGGTTGGGGTCAGCACAACATTTAGAACTGTGATAAAGGGTCACAGCTATAAATGGTGGTTTTCACTACTGTCTTTGTAAAGCTCCTATGAGAACATCCCCGCATATACACACAAGGCTTCTTTGGCAGGAATGTGAGTCTCCACTATCATCTCCTGTTCATATCAACTAGCTGGCTATGGATATGTAGCTGTAAAAACAGAAGTCTCCACTTCAAGTGGACCTGGATGATCTGTACTATAAGCACACTCCAGGAGCTATGTTCTCTACTCCCCATACCTAATGCTGGCCTCTGTATCTCTCCACTTCTGGGCATGCTTGCCAAGCACTCGACCTGGATATACAGAGCACAGTGTGGCTCATGCTTTCCTGATATTGTTTCATCTCATCTTGATTCTCTGCCATTCCTTACACCATCCTAGTTCTAAGTAAATGACTTGGAAGACCTAATGCTCTTCTTTCTCTGAAGTTCAGCCCACTGGATACAGGCTCCTGCTCTGCTAAAGGACAATGTGCTATTACTTTCAGTTTAAAAAAATTATGCTGTATTCATGAGTAGACCTGACAAACCATCAAGGCTGGCAAAGCACAGAGATGATTCAGCCCACGTTGGTAGGCATGTCCTCAGATACATAAGGCCACTACTTCTAAGTTTTTTGGTTTGCTGTGGTGCCTGATGCTACACTGATGCCACTTAATCTCCTCAGGCTGACTGTCTGCAGTGTACAGGTTCAGTCTACCATTGGCAAAGTCAAGGAGGTCAATAATACATTTTGCTATTACCTGTAAAGATTCCTGCGAATACCTGTTTTAAGAGAGCTACGTATACTAACAGATGTTTGGCTTTGAAGGTCAAGCTCACGTTTGATCCAGACTTACTGCTGAGCTTACTCTAACTCTGAACATGGTCCAGAATCCTAAGAGCTGAGGTAAAACCTCTACCCCACAGCAGTTCTTTGAGTTCATTTTGAACTGTCACCCTTTTTTTCTCTCTACAATAAGGAACGGTTTCTGGATCAGTGGACTGCAGTCTGTGATATACCCCAGTGGTGGGGCTAAGAAGCTGCAAAGCCTTTCCCAATGCCAAACTTGTACCAAAAGAAGGTCTTGGTTACTATTTGGTGTCTTCTGTGGGTTTCATACACTACTGATGTCTGAATACTTGTGAAATTATTAAGTATGAGAAATGTGCTCATAAAAGTAATAAAAATAACCAAAAATTACAACACCCACAACCAGCATCGATCAACCAAAAAGGTCAACTCTGCTTCATAACACCAGGCCAGTACTTCCAAAGTTGATCAAATTGTTTTTGATCAAGCTACACAAAGCTTTGCCTCATCTATGACACTCACCTGACCTCTCATCAACCAGCTAAAAATTCTTCAAGTACCACAAAGTTTTTGAAGGAAAATGTTTTCACAACCAGCATGATGCAAAAATGCATTCCAAGAGTCTGTTGAATACTGAAAGTTAGATTATTATACTATCATTTGCATGAAGAGTCCTTGAAATAAACTATGTCTGCAAAGGCTGATTGACTGGCTAGAACTGTAGAGATGAGGAGAAGTCGGAATGGTGCTGGTCCAGAGCCTACATAAAATCTATCTTAGGCTGTTTCTGCTCCCTCCCTCAAACAGCCATTCTGTTCACACCTCTGTACTGGCCTTTATATCCTGTGACTAACAGGTAGAAGCCTTCTGTAATGTGATAACTTAGTTGGCTTCTGGCTTGTATCAACACCAAAGCTTAGAATGTCATCGGACAGCATCTGCAACCCAAAGCTCAGATTTCTATGCTTTGTTGTGTCCTGCTCTCTTGATATCATCACCCATATGCTTGGATGGTGTCTGACTTGTGACTTTTCTTTCTCACTATTGAAACTTCGTGACACTGTCATGTTGGATCCTAGAGTTTAGGGTGGCCTAAGTCTACGTTCCCTGGTATCATGACTCATCATAGTTCCAGAATAAAGTATCTTTGATCTCCTATGAGGTAAGAGTTGTGTTGTTACATCAACAATATAAACAGATTTATTTCTTGCTGACAAACCTGTGTTGATTGTAATGGTTACTATTTTGATTAAGAGAGAGGTGTCTGGGCTTTGTTATAATGGTTTAAAATTCATGTGATTAAAAAAAATCACAATTGCTTTTGCATCAACTTAATATTTCACATTAATCCCCTTTCAGTCAAGCTGGTTCTAGTATGTGCGTGGCTTTTCTGGAAGAATCACTACTTCCACTTGAGATAAACTAGACACTTGTGGTGTTAGGCAGTGCTAAGTGAACTGTAGGAGACAAAAACATTTTTAGGTTTCATATTAAATCAATAAAGTTTCATAAATATGAGCATGGAAACAACTTGACATACATGATGCTATTTAGCCCTTCATGATAACGTTAGCTCCCACTTAGCTATAATGTTCTAATTTATATTCCAGAAAGTATAAGAATTTCTGAAATTAGATAGCAGCATTCAAGAAAATAACATGGAGACTGCAAACACAAATGTCAGACAGTATATTTATTTTTTAATGTCTATTTTAAGTTTGTTTTAGTTAAAATAACTTTATGACCCCAGGATCATAATAAATACCATGATTTTTTCTGTTAGAAAACAGATAATAGTGAATTTGATTTCTATCTAGAAGAGTATCTTCAAGAAAACACTTAAAAATTTTTAGTTAACACCTGAAACAACTAAGGCATGAGTAACTTGGAGACAAGAATGATATCTGCTTCCTAAACCCTATTTGTCTTTCCCATGATTATTTATGGTCCATTTGATAACCCAAAGTATGTGAAGCAAATTTAAAAGGCTTCAATACATTTTCTACACAGCAGCACTGTAGAAATGCATTTTAACATAGCATTGAAGCAATAGTCTTATATTTAGTTGCAGACAGCATATAAACTTTGTTTTTATTTATTATAACAATACAAAGCCTTGCTTCAGTCTCTTCTTTCTTACCACAAGGTGGTAGGTGACTCTTTTGAGGAGTCTCAATTCCACAAGCTCCTCTGCAGCTCAAACTCTGGGGACTTACCTACAACGTGAGCCAGAGCATCGCTCTCCCCAGAAAGGTTGTCGGCAAAAATGAATCCTTGCTTCTGAGCTTACTCTATGAGACAGAAATATGTATACTTCTAAATTACCCTTATTATGAGGCTACAAGTGACTGGAACACTTTTAAGGTTAACTGAATATCAGTGGGATGGTAATCAATGCATTTAGTTACTCAGTCAAGATGGTTTCTGCAGTGGCAGTCTGCTGGGGCAGCCTCTCCTTTCTTCTTTCTGGCTAACATCTGGAGCAGTTTAACTAAGCCATCATTGTGCCATTGTAGATAAAAAGACTCCCCTGTAGAAACTTTGTTTCACAGAAATATGAAAGGCTTCCCTGTGGAAAAGATAACATTTGTGGTATGCCCCACAAGTTGAAAAAGACTGTCAAATTGAGTCTCACGTAAAGACAAAGATTTGCCGTAGAAATGACTGTATTACTGATACAGCCGCAGACCATCTCAGGAGTACCTGGGAAACATATTAAATTTGCCTTCACCAAAGGAATACACTATTACCTTGCTGAGAACTCTATGATGTAGTACAAATTCTGTAGGCAAGAACTAGAGTTCACCACTGAAGAGAACAGAAAAGTACCCTACGTGTATTTGCACCGTTCTGATGAAACATTGCTAGACACTTTGATGAGTGAAGTTTAATGCAAGAACATTTGCATCCCTTTTGCTTAGTGTAGTTAGATAGGTACTGTGAGGTCACGAGACAGATGAGTGAGTGCCGGTGTTTGCCTTACCTTGGTGGCTGTTTGCAGTGGTGTACCCTTACCTACTTCTATAATAGAATGCTTCTGTAATAAATAATAATAATAATAATAATAATAATAATAATAATAATAATAATAAAAATGCTTGCTGGGCAATGTGTGACAGAAGAGGTATATGTTGACTTACATCTGGAAGTCAGGCAGGATCATGAGCATGATTCTAGAGTCTTCTGGACCCCTAGTGAAGGTCTCATGCTACCTTACAACAGTGGAAAAGAGAAAGGAATAGTGGGTGCATGCAAAGATGCTAAACCACTAGGAGTAACCTTGTTTTACAGCAACCTCATCTCAGGGTAGCTAATCCAGTCCTCAGAGGTGTCACCTACTTTAATGGTGGCCCAGTGACCTCTTAAAGATCCCACACATCTCAACATTATGACATGGCAAACCAAGGTCTACACAAGTTGGAAAGTGGAGAGTCTCCATTTCTGAAAGTATTACTTCAACTAGCATACCTATATACCTTCTTACTGCACTAAGAGACTCCTACCAGAAGATAGCTGGGGATTGATGTATGATATGTTCTTCAATATCAGTTTCCTGGCATTCAAACCCTTGCCCAAGTCCTTGAGATAGTGAATTATGGCTTTGTGTGATCTGAACCATACTCTAATAGTAACACTAATATACTCTAATAGCAACTTGCAAGGCTAGATCATAAAAACATTTAGGCATTCCTTTGATCTTTGAGAACTGCTCTGTTCTGATTCCCACCATAGCATGTCAGCCAGCAGCCAGTTCCAACTGGTTACACGCACAGTGTGGTTAAACCATACGGAAGCAGATCTTTAGCTTCACTCAGGCCTCAGGTAACCATTCCACTACTGTGCAACACTGACATGTGAGCTGCCAAAAATCAAGGCTGGCCTAGTGGTCTTTCCACGTGCCTGACCTAATCACAAGGATAACACAGGGTCATTGTTTTTATGACATTATTTTTGGAGTAACTTATTGAAATGCCATAGACTGACATAAAATCCAAAGTCACTTGGCTATAATTTCTGTCAAGTTTTGATCTTTTGATGTTTTGTTTTTACTGCCAAGCAGTCCTCAAGTACCATTGGGTGATGATGTAAAACTGGTTGGATGAGGAGAGGTTCGAGGTTTTAAGAGGAATAGCACCTTCAGAATGGCAAGCTAAGTAGGACACCACAGTGGTGCCAGGAGCTGTGACAGTCTGTGATAGTCCCTTCTGATGCTTAAGCTACTCCTGTTCTGTGACACACAGACAGACACCAGCTATTCAACTAGCTCATCCCCTTGGTTTTAGACAGAGAGGTGACAAATTCTGGCCAATGAGATGTTCCCTCCTGTCCATAACATAAACTATAAATGCAAGCCCGCATTCTGTTTTCCCTGCCTTAGTTTCTGCCTGACTTCAGAAACACCACAGTGACATTTCTGACCCATGATGGAGTCTGAGCAGCCATAGCAGGCAGGACCCACGCTGCCCTTGCAGCCTCTGTGAGAAACAAAAATTGCTGTGGTCAGCACTGGAAGTAATGGCCTATTTGCTTTGGCAATATAACTTTTAATGCTGATTTATAGAAAAAGACTGATGTATGGCTTATACAAGTCTTTCTTCTTTTCAAACAAGGTACACACACACACACACACACACACGTCTGCACGCACATAGGCCCACACACGGACACAGTCTTGAACTAATGTTGTTCAGTGCATAGTTACCTACACACCAAAGACCAGAGGGTTGAATTTAGGTGTTAACTTATAGTTTGTACAATCTAAACAGAGCTATTTGTACTGTTGGAACTAGTGAGACAGAGACCCTCCCTTTTCCCCAGGCTTGAGCCTAATATTTAAGATGGCTTTCTGTCACCTAAAGGTCTTAGCCTGCTTATAGAAGTAAACTCAGGATGGACTATTTCAATACTGTTGAGCAATTCAGTTATTTCTCGTTTCACAATGGCTCACCATGCTGAAGAAAGATGTGAGCTCAGGATGCTGAAGAAACAAATTCAGTATTTCTGAATATAGTTTGAACATGTGGATTAGGCTATGTCTAAGACCACAGTTAATATCAGCCATTCACAAATATTTGATCCAACGATTTCCCCTTTTTCTGTTGCTTGTCATTGAAAAGGCTGTGGGCAATGCCTCTCTATGCAAATGGCTATGTTAGGCATTTTTGAGGTGGGCGGAAGAGGACAAATAAATGTGACCCTTGCAAGGGCACAGACTACAACTGCTGAAGTCTGAACACCATACAAGCAGGCAGGGCTGGGGGAGCTGCAGACAGTCATCCAGTTCTCTTGGCCCAACCTCTGACAGTGCATATTTTAGGGATCCCTTGCCCCCTTTTTATTGAAGCAGCAGAATAAACTCTGTAGTCAAGATATGGAATTGCCCTCAATTTTTTTCTGTCAAAGCAAACAACTCGATATGAATCCATTTACTATAAACGTTATATATATATAATACTACATGAAGCAAATGCTTTGAATGTAAAAATCCCAGAGTGCTGCAGAATGCAAATAAGAGAAGCATATAAATGGATTCTAGTATAATCTTCTAACTCACATCTGGCTTCTGGCTTCCTTCTTCTGTGTGATTATGGCTTGCTAACACTCCCTTATATTCCTATGCTTACACTGACACAGTCAGTGCTGGACAAGGAAGAGATATCTAGACCTTAGTCCATTTTCTATGACAGTTACAAAATACCTGGGTCTGGATATAATGAAGAAGAAGGGTTTATTTAGCCCATGGGTTGGAAGGCTAAAAAGTCCATCATCCTGCAGTCCCAGGATCATTAGAAACTGACAAAAACTTATGTCTATGGAAATCAATATGTAATTTTGTCCTATTTATTCAAGTCAATTAAGACAAATAAACCACACCCTGTCTGACACTAGTGACCTTCACTAAATCTTCAGGTGTTCTTTTGAGGTGAGATGTAGTCTAGCAGACAAGAGTTAATATAGATCAAATAATTTGTCATAAAAAATAAAAATATAAATTAAAGAGCAATTTATTTAAGCCAAGCCCACAAATTCTTCACATAACCTAGCCCTCACCACATATAGATCCTCCTCCAAATCCCTTGCTCAGGAATCCCAAGTGCTCAATGCCAAACAATATTAAGAAGAACATGAAGTGAATCTAAAAAGATATACTAAAAGATGTTTTAGCAGAGAAGGAGAAATCTCATTAGGAAAACTGCATCACCCTGCAGGCCTCTATGACAAGCCATTAAGTCAAAACTAGCCAAACAAACAACTACGCGTATGAAACAATATGAACAACCAAGAACAGGCATGCAAGCTGAGAGAACAGGGAAAGGGAGAAGAGCTGAAGGCATTCTGGAGAGACGTGAGAGAAGTGAGAGATGAAATGCAGGAAGTCTAAGTCTGCAACTCAGGGAGGACAGCACATAAGGGCAGAGGACAAGTCAGGGAGGACAGCATGTAAGGATGGAGGACAACTCAGCGAGGACAGCATGTAAGGATGGAGGACAACTCAGCGAGGACAGCACGTAAAGATGGAGGACATGGAAAAGTGAACACACACAGCGAACAAGACTTACAAAGAAAATAAGAAAGGAATCTTGGGTCTGCATGCAGAAGGACTCATCATAAACAGTAGTGAAAATTCTAGTGTGGACCATATTGAATTGCACACAGATAACTTGACTGATCTGGAGCTAAGGGCAGGCCTCGCCTAACACCTGTCATGGTCAGCTCACTTATCTGTAGAAGTGAAGCAGATTCAACTCTGATGACTCTTTATCAGAAAGTGACAGAGCTATCCTGAGATGACACCAAGGAGAGAGCCATCTAGAACAGTAACAGTATCAACAATTGTTCCTCTGAAATTTTCCTGAAAAAGGAAACTATCATTACCAGCACTTCAGTACTTTGCCTGATTTTAAACCTACATAACTTATTTGAAGGGACAGGTAGACCAGGAGACATGGGTGAAAAGCACATTTCTAAACCCAGAAGCATCACTCCCCCAAGAGTTTGTGGAAAGTTCACTGAAAGAGCCCACACAACAGCTCATAGTAAGATATCAACTGATTTGATGCACACAACATTCTGGGCACCAAGACATCAGAACTACACAGATTAATTTCTATGGAAGTAAACTAGAATGGATGGTTTGCTGCTTCTTTAAACAAATAAGTCTTAAGCCAACTTCTGAGATAATTCTCAACATTCCAGGTACAGGTGTCCTGCTGATAGGCAAATGGTTTTCGGGGCACTTGGTGCCACACTCTGCTGAGCTACAGGGAGACCGAACACAGTCAAGCTCCTTTCCTATTCTATTTTACTGCTGTCCCTTCCCTCCTGGCAAAGTAAAAACAGCATTCTCACTAGCTCATGCATCTGACCTTCATTCGTGGTCTCTCCCAAGTAACAGAAATATAACAACTTAACAAGTGTTCACTCAGCTTCTGTCACTGAAAACACTATAATTCCATACTAGTGTTTCTGGGTGTTAGAAAAGGATATTTCATGGTGATCTCATCCAGACTAAATTCCATCTGGTCCCAATAGCTGCTAGATCAGTCTTTCTCACTTCCTCTTTTCTCAGTATGCCAGTCAGGGCTGCCCTTCTCAACACCGAGTTAACGCCTGTCAGCGGCTGTGGAAGCCTTTCCCTTCCTCACTAAGCTCAACACCATCTGTTCCTCACAGTTCAGAATCCATTGTTCTTTCCTCTCCCCAACTCCACACCCCTCCCTGGGCCAGTCGGCACCACCTCTTCTTAACACTCCTGTGTTTTCTCTGGTTGTCTCCCCCACACAGCCAGATGTCTAGCCCCTTACCTTGTTAGCCCTTGCTCTAATGCTTTCCTGTCCTGAGGTCCACCCACAGCACCTCCACGCATCTGTGGTTCCTGGTCTGTAGCACATTCCCTTTTATCTGTGTCCCATGTTGCCCTCAGAAACACTGTGAGTACTTAGGGACTTTACCTTGTCTGTTCTCATCTGCCTCCTCTTAGTACAGCCCAGGAGAAGAGATAAAACTGTTACCCTTAGCATTTACAGCTGCCTTCTCTGTGTTCCACCAGTAACAACACATACTAGGATCCCCCATACAGTTACTGGATGACTGTGGAAAGAGCAGTGTCTTCCTGAATTCCAGCTGTAGGAAGAGCATTTTGCATAGGGTGGAAGAAGATGTTGGGGAAGAGAAAAAGGGCACAGTAGCAATGTAAGACTCAGATAATGTCAAATTGCATCAGACAAAGGGAAAGGCTGCTGAGACACTCAAAGGGCATGAACGCCAGATTCCTGCTGATGCTGGTTAACTCTGACAACAGTGTATGACCTGGGGCAGAAATGACTTAAAAGAGGAAGAAGTACTTTGGCTCACAGTTTCAGACCATTCACAGACCCATGGTAACTATGGTAACCAGAGAACTGATTCACAGACCCATGGTAACTATGGTAACCACAGAACTGATTCACAGACCCATGGTAACTATGGTAACCAGAGAACTGATTCACAGACCCATGGTAACTATGGTAACCACAGAACTGATTCACAGACCCATGGTAACTATGGTAACCACAGAACTGATTCACAGACCCATGATAACTATGGTAACCAGAGAACTGATTCACAGACCCATGGTAACTATGGTAACCACAGAACTGATTCACAGACCCATGATAACTATGGTAACCAGAGAACTGATTCACAGACCCATGGTAACTATGGTAACCAGAGAACTGATTCACAGACCCATGGTAACTATGGTAACCAGAGAACTGATTCACAGACCCATGGTAACTATGGTAACCACAGAACTGATTCACAGATCCATGATAACTATGGTAAAAACAGAACTGATTCACAGACCCATGATAACTATGGTAACCAGAGAACTGATTCACAGACCCATGGTAACTATGGTAACCACAGAACTGATTCACAGACCCATGATAACTATGGTAACCACAGAACTGATTTACAGACCCATGATAACTATGGTAACCAGAGAACTGATTCACAGACCCATGGTAACTATGGTAACCAGAGAACTGATTCACAGACCCATGATAACTATGGTAACAAGAGAACTGAAAGAGAAGAATTGGGGATCATATAACCTCAAAAGACCCCCCACACACACACACACCTACCTTCTCCAGCTAGGCCTCACTTCCTCAGGTTTCTACAACCTACCCACACAGCACCAGTAGCTGGAGCAAGAGCTTCCTCATAAGAAAACAGAGAGCCTGGGAAGAGACAGGATAGGACCAAGAAGTATAAGAACAGGAAGCTGGGTTCCATTCAGTGACAAGTGACCCCCCCAAGTTTCTCTTCACCAACTCTAAAAAGCTTCTCAGCATTCACCTTGCCATCTATAAATTCCAGGTTGCCAAACCTTACCTCAAATAGTGTTATTAAACGGAAGTCCCTTCTGTGGGCAGTAGGTTCTCTCATCCCAGTGGATAAAAGGAGGGTGGTTGGCAATTTACGGCTTCATTTATCGGTTTGGAAATAACCTATCTGCCTTTTCCCCCCCTTTCCTTCATTAGTAAGGCACTCAGTGCCCCACCATCCCCCACCAAGGATATTAGCTGGAAATCTGCCAGGAACCTGGAGCATGTTCCTTAAGAGTCAATATTGCACATTAGCATTTTGAAAATAGCAAAGGTTTGAACCAGCACTTCAAGTGTTTTAAAAACGAGCATACAATTGCACAGAGAGTAATGAAAAATCTTTAGCAGTACAGAGCCATGGCTCATTTTTCCTCCTAGAACTCTATATAAGAGAATTGAAGTAAAACAGAGGAGTGAGCCACTGAAGACAAGATGTAAATGCTTGGGACTGAAGAAGCAGACATGTCAGAAGATGAACAAGCAAGAGTCCTTTAGAACACACCCAGTATGAAGGTCAGCCATTGTACCAGCCCTGGGAAACAGCTCCAAACAGGGACAGACTGCCTGTGCAACTGTCCATGTTACAAAGCACATATTTTGTCAATTTCTAAAGTAAATCTCCAGTACAACATGAAATGTACTATTTCTGTATTGGTAAACGTTATCAAACAGAACCTTTCTAAAGTAAGCCCTTGTTTGCAAAGAGCTATTTTTTAATTAAATATGTTATATTAATTCATGCATTTTGACTAGTTTAACAACCTCCAAGTGGAGAGCACCACATTCTTGAGTATATGAGTGGCACAAATTGGACTTGAAGGGAGATATGTATGTGGAGAGAGAGAGAGAAAGAATATACAAAGTTGTGAGCAGTGTGTGGTAGGGGATGTATCTAGGAGAGCTGTGGGGAAGAAAGAGTGGTTGGAGCTTTTTAATAGAGATCAAGATTCAGAGTCACTTGCAGAAGCTTTCACACTTCATCAGGCAGCGTTGACTGGAATGAACTCAGGTACACAGTACAATGCTTGGTGGGTTTTGTTATGGACACTTACTAGTGGTTGATAGTAAAAGAACCAGATATGGTCTGCCCTTAAAGAACTCAGGACTACTCCAGGGTGTGTAGAGGAGAAAGCAGTGCCAGGCATTATGGGTAGAATTATTTCCCCTAATTCTATATGGTAAAGGCCTAGGCCCCAGAACCTCCGAAGGTGATTGCACTCGGAGAAAATGCCTTCACAAAGGTAAGTACCTTAAAATGAGGTAATTGGTGGGCCCAGTTGCATCTGACTAGTCTAATAAGTTGGGAATACAGAGTAGATACTAGAAAAATACGTTCATGGAAGGAAGAAAAGAGGTTGAACATTTGCAAGCCAAAGTCAGAGGCCTTAAGGAAAAGTCCAAGTTGCCCACACCTTCATGCAGCATCTAGAACTGAAAGAAGGCATCAGTCTGTGGTATGCATCACCAGAACGTTCCACTAGGAAAGGAATGCACCAGGAATATAAACCCAACTGCACAGCAACAGATGCCTTCATAAGAAACAGAGGAAGGACAGGTAATCAAAAAGTAGTGACCTCTTCCTGGTGGTCATGCTCACACATGATTAGAAACCAGGATTCACATGAAGGCCAACTGTTCATTGACAAAGGATTTTACCCAATTCACTTTGATTCTAGCACTAGGTACTGAGTACCCACTACATGCCAGACACTACATTCTTGACTTGCATTAATTGAGTCAGTCTTCACTGAGACCACCTAGGACTACCACCATCATCGCATCAATCTGAAGACCTGGATAGAAAGCGCTGACACAGCAAAGGTCTTATCAATGCTTAACAACTGGAGACAGAACCGGAACTCAAACGAAGAGTCCAACTTTATAATCTCAGAACTACTATATGCGCTGATAATACCCCTGAGATTTCAAGATCCAAGTTATATGGAAAACTGGCTGCTCTAGGATAGATTCTCAGCAACAACAAAGGAGAAGATAGTCTGACCTCATGCAGGCAATGGGATGTTTCTGACTGAGAAGACATAAAAGCAAACTCTGCCATCATGGCTTCAGTTAGCTAAAACCAGTGTCAACACTACCAGGCCAGGTTCTCTCAGCCCTTCTGGATTGCAGCCACTTGCCTTCCGGATGACAGCTTTCATGCCCTAGCCCACCTGAGCATTTGCATTAATATACTTTCAGTAAGTTGAGAAAGATATTAAGAGTATATAATTCAGATCAGAGGAAGAGAGACATGAACACATTGACTAGACAAGATGAATTTTCTAGAACACTCTTGAATTTTCCTTTGTCATTCACAAGGTCATATGATGCAAATTAGTGTCGGAGACATGTCATTTCTATTCCCATTCCATCCTACTTCTTCTAAAGTAATCCAGATGCTAGGACTGACTGCTCTGTTCCCTCAGTACCCTTCCTATCAGTTACAGCACATTGATCTAGAGCAGTGGCTCTTAACCCTCCTGACACTGTGACCCTTATATACAGTTCCTCATATCAGGACCCCAACCATAAAGTTATTTTGTTGCTGCTACTTTATAACTGTAAATTTACTACTGTTATAACTCATAATATAAATATAAATAACTGATATGTAGGCTATCTGATATGCAACTCACAAATGAGGTCACAGCCCACAGGTAGAGAGAATCACTGATCTCAGGAGGTAGTTCGTTTGGTAAGGCTTTTCTAGTGTAAGCACAGAGACTTGACTGTGATGACCAAAACCTATGTGTAAAAAAAAGCTGGTGGTAGTGGCATGCAATTATAATCCCATCTTTGAAAAAGCAGAAACCATTGGATCCCTGAGGTTTGCTAAATGACCAGCTCAGCCTACTTAATGAAGTTTAGGTCAGAACAAGAACTTGTCGGAAAAAAACAAGGTAGATAGTATTTGAGGTTGATGCATGAGGCTGATTTCTGAGTTCCAAACACAAGAGTGAACAAGTAAATAAATGTTTGTCTAAAATCAAGGAGCTACAATTAAACTGCTTAATGTACAATTGCTAAATGTGACTGTCTATTAAAGGTCTGGATTTAATTTTTCAAATTGATATCCAATGGAGAATCTGGTTCAGGAAGAGTATTCAGGTCTAGGGTTACAGCTACTTCTTAAGTAGCCCAATAAATTATGCATTCAAGGCTTTTACAGGGCTAGAGCAGCCTGCTCTATCCACAAAATTCCCAACTTAGAGAAACAAATGCAGTACAGTAATTAAATAGTGAACATGCTATTGTTGCAATTTCAGGTTTTCGAGTGAACATTCCTACCCATTAAAACCAACCAACAGACTCCAAGTCCCTATCTAATTTAATGTGTCAGTGCCAGTGCTCTCAGGTCAGTTGCTCAGAATCCAGGACTGTCTTCCATGTCATATCAAGTGTCATGTAACAAAGAACTGGATGTCGCACTTTCTCACCTGCTAACCATGCATGGTCTCTAAGATAAGAACTTAGGCTAATAACTGACATGGTTGGGGCCATAAAAGTTTTTTATGGTTATGTATATCTTGCTGGAAGAATCCTTTTGCTTACCAAAACAGAAAACACCACTCTTAGGAACAACTATTTAAAACCAGAAAAAAGAAAACATAAGTTGTTTTTCTCCCATCCTACTAGAGCATAATCCAATTGTATAATCACTTGGCTCCCTAGAAAACATATCAACTGTTAGTTTTAGAGTTTTTACTACTCATTAGGGTCCACAAATTGTATGCCTGTCAAAATTTGGGTTTGTACTTAAAAAACAAAACAACAGCAGCAGCAGCAGCAACAACAACAACAGTAACATTAAAAGTCTCAGGATTTGCCAGGCTATAGTGACAAGGCAAATGTTACAAATCCTGTAGATATTAGCCTAACAACCAGCAGGGTATATATACCATCAATTTTATATATATTTCAAATAACATTTTCATATCAAAATCTTATTTTCACATCCTGTTTTTCAAGCCATCTTTTTTCCTGATAGCTTCCTCATTATTTAACTGTGTAGCAGTTACTGTTTACTTATGATTCTATCTTACAGGAGAGTTCCTTAACATTTAGAAAACTTCTAAAGTAGTGATTCACAACCTGTGGGTCATGACCTCTTTGGGTGTCATATATCAGAGAATCTGAATATCAGATAATTACATTATGGCTCATAACAGTAGCATAATTGCAGTGATGAAGTACCAATGAAATAATTTTAAGGTTGGAGGTCATCACAACGTGAAGAGCTATATTAAAGGGTCACAGTGTTAGGAAGGTTGAGAACCAGTGCTCTAAAGTAAAAGTCCTTAAGAATCAGAAAGAAAACAACACAGATGTCTCAGCAAGTCCCTGAAACTTACCAGACTCACAAGGATCCAGGGACCCCCCTCCCCCCAAGATAATATACTCAACAAGGACTGGTAAGATAAAACCCTCTAACCTATAGAATTGCCCGAAAGTTGAGCAAAGAGCTCTGGGGTATAGCTTTCAAGGAATTGTTGGTCATACAGGAGAAGGCTTTTGGAAAAGTACCTGCCTTTGAGTTGTCTGTGCTCCTGTAAGTAACCCCTTACCTATATTCATGTAAGTAACTCCAAGAAACTCATTGGTTCACCAAGTTGGACTTGGGTCATATCATGACTTTGATCTGTCATTACTTTCCTATCTGGGGTTAGTCAACATTTGTTAATCTCCCCAGAAACATTCTAAGGCAACAATTAGTTACAGAAGTGTTCTTATTAAAATATAAAGTGACCTGTTAAATAAGCATCTAATAATAATCAACTCACCAGGATGTAACAACACAGCCTGTGTTAGAAAAGGGAGATGTGAAGGTCTCCATGGCCTTTCTGCCTATCACCTGATGAGAAGGATCACATGACAGCACAGGTGAATGAGATTTCCAAAAGAATGCCTGCCAAAGTTGTTCTCCTGGCATCTAAAAATGGGGATTAGTTCAAAGAGGGAGTCCAGGTACCCTGGAGGAACTGGCCTTGGTGAGGAACTGTTGAGATTGGCACATTCCCTTGACGCTAGATTTTCAGTACACTGTTAGAGCAGAAGAATGGATGCCTAAATCCTACCGACTAAAGTTCATACTGCTAGGCTCTATCTGTTATTCACAAATGGCTTTTGGCCTCTGTGAACAGCTCTTATAGGTGAAAGCTATGATTAAAGGATAGGTCATATGATCCCCCAGTTTAAGAAAGATACTTTAGACTAAAATGTTTATTTTTTAAACATTCGGTGGCTTTCTATTTATGTTATAGAATGCTCTAGAACAGTCTGGAAGCATCTAAAGCTTGTGTTTTATTTTACTGTTTGCTATGGACCTGATCATATATCTCTGTTTTACTTGATTCTCACTCTATAGATTACTTCCATATTTGCTTTTCTGTGCTCTCTCTCTCTCTCTCTCTCTCTCTCTCTCTCTCTCTCTCTCTCTCTCCCCCTCCACCCCCCCCCCCCCACATACACAAACCAGAGCGGGGTGAATGCACAGTCTACCTTCTGCTCCCTCCTTCTGAGAATAGTAACCATGTCCTTTTCAGGACACTAGGCACCACAGTTGTATCAACTGTCAGTTCTATAGGTCAAATACTGCAGAACACTGGAAAATACATTCATAAGATTCAACTAGTATTCTCCTAGTAACACTGATGTAGTCAATCTTACATGAAATCAAGTTTTACTACTCGTTATAAATTTAATATTTACATCTCACAAATAAGAGCATGAAATATTTGGTTTTCTTAAAACTACATAAGGGGGAAATTAACAGCTCAACTGGGAATCTCAACACACTGACTGGGAACAGCTTTTAGAGAAGATAATTCAAAGATGGATTTAAAATCAATCCCCCAGCAAGCAAAATCAAAGTCTTTTCCAAGTGGTTCTGTCACGTGGGAGCAGAAGCAGTGTGACATTTTCCTTTCACAGGATAAGTGCCACCATGCTGCTTTAAAGGGAAGAAATAACATAAGCTGATTTTATTTTCTCCAGTGGAAAAAAGTTTTCAACAGAGCCACTCTGCAGGCCAGCATGGCTGACCAAATAACATTTGCAGTGAGAACAGGATAATGGGTCAGCTCCCGACCTGGGAGGGAGGGCTTTTTGTTTCAGAAAGATCTCTTCAGCATCTCCCTTGGGAGCCCTGAATGCATGCTCCCCAGGAAAGAACCTCTTGCTGGGCTTTCTGCTCCAGAAGAGCTGACCTACAGAGAAAACAGCTGGATGTGAGAAGCTGAGTTATTCCTCTTAGCCATCAGTCCCTCCCAGACCAGAGTTGTCCCAGTGTGACAGTGGTGGAAGCCCGGAGGTCAAACAGACTACAAACACCCATTGTCCCTGCACTCCAGTTCCCTCACCTAAGCATGGTCCTCCCACCTCCCTGATGCATGTCCTTGTCCCCTGCAAGAGTGTCCTTTACTCCCTCAGTACACCAGGCACTGTTACTGTTCTTGCTTAAAGCCCCTCCTCTAATTTGTCCTTTTTTTTTTTTTTTCTGTAAGAATACAGTCCGTACAACAATGGAGAAAAGCAGAGCCAAGATGGCTGAGGCCTAAGGGGATGGTTTTCCCCCACCTGAAGCTACATGATATCACCTTTCTGCTTCTACCAAGACTCATGGTCTTTATAGAGTTGTACTGCTTCCTGGAGCCTGCCAAGTCCTGACTGCAGAGGCAAGGAGGAGACTTCAGACTCCTGGAAGCTCTTCCCTGCTCAGATTAGGAGGGATACCAATCACAAGGGATGAACAGAGGGAGGAGGATCCTTGGCCCATGGTCACACATAGTGTAGTTGAAATCAAGTGTTTCAGTGACTCAGTTCTGTGTATTTCTACAAACCCATACAAAAGTGAAAGAGAAGAACATACTTATCTTTAATATCTTTAATATTTTATAATGATTGGTCTAAACTAAACAGCATTTTTAGATATACAGCATCTGCTTAAAGGGAAATCTTGTGAAATATGTTTCTATAAAGTCGACTTTGCAGGGACTTTTTAGAAGGTAAAACTAAATGGTAATTCAGAAGTATTTCTGGTCAAAAAAAAAAAAAAAAAAAAAAAAAAACCTGCTTCAGGATGAACATGAATGTTACATTAGGAGATGCTACCAGGTTAATTAAGGGATAGAAATGCCTCTAGGAGAGGAAAAGTGAGAAAAAGTAAAGCTCTTGTGTAGGAGGGACTACCAATCACCAGCAAACTGCCTTTTTGTACACAGTCCAGATAAACACAGCTATATAGGAAACAAGTATTTTTTAAATTAGGCTTAACATCATAAAACAGATGTTGGGTTTTCTCTTCTACCCCAAGAACAGCTGCAATGCTGTTGGACATGACAGGTGTCAACTGTGCAATATGTATGATAAATTGCAGAAATAATGACATAGCATTATTTAACAATCCATTTTAAATATCACAAGCATTTACATTTCACTTACAGGAAAAAAAAATAACATAAAATTGGCAACAAAAATCCATAAAGGAATTTAGCAAGGATCAGAATTCACTTTGAATGGAATGACATTTTTAAAAATTGCCTGTCGCCTTCACTAACTATGATTATTGTGAGAGTAGAGTCAAGTATGAAGCAGCCTTGTAAACAGAGCCTTCACCAAGAGCCGCCATCTTGTTTCCTCCAACTGCATGGAGTACACATCCTTTATCCATTCTACTTATTAAGAATTACTTTTACCCATGGCAAAATGTTTCATCTCCTGGGAGCCTGGATCTGTCAGTCCTGACTCGAGTTAGGACCTCAGAATTACCTTTGCTTTAAACCAAACAGGATGTCTTAAATGTCAAGGAAGAACTTCCCTGAGAAAGAAATCACAGTAGTCTCTTGTTCATAGCTGAGATCCCACATCCTTATCTGGAAGCAACAAGTACAGGAAGGAAGGTGCTCACGAAGTGCAAGCTTCGCATTGTTGTCGACAGAATACAGCAGTGACTAAAGCCAGTGTTGTGTGCCTTGATGGTAACCCAAAGTTCTTTAATCAGACTTAACATCACTCAGCAAGAGGGCAACCATGTTTGGTACCAGAAACTTAATCAACTTCTCAGGGATTGTGGAATAATGGTTCTTGGAGGAGACCCTACGACTACCACTTTCCTAAGCCAATATAGTCCCTAAGTACATTCTAAATATTTGTCCTTATGGACACAGAGAAGTAGAATCCTTAGCCTTCTTCAGGAAAATTCTTTGCAACAGACAGAGACCATTACAGAAAATCAACCAACCACAGATCAGAGCTGTGGACCCAGTGGATATGTCCACAAAACAGCCCCACATATAAAGCTCAAGGAACATTGCAGAAAAGGAAGCAGAAAGATTTTAGAAGCCAGATAATCAGGGTGTTTGCTGTGAGATTGTGTCTCTTAGGAACATCAAAAGCTATACCTCATAAGATCTCACCAATGTGAGGAGACATGAGCTGAACATTTAACACAAAAGAAGGCAAGGAGGGGTACTCAGGAGGGGTCAGGGGCAGGACAGGAAAGACTGAAATGATACATTACATCATAATCTCAAAAAATAATTTTAAAAATTTGGTGCCGTGATACCCAACAGTACATCGCAGTAATTTCTGGTATAAAATATGAATGATGCCAACTGTTGACTTATGTGACATCCTGCTGAGAGAGGAGAATATCAACAGCAAGGTGAGTATGACAACAGAAACTGTCCTGAGGATGCTGGGAAGCAAAGAATAACAGAGCGAATAATGACATCACAAGAGGAATGAGATGATATCACACTTACTGCTGGATCATTTGCCACCACCTCCCAAAGCAATGTAAATATCTTATAATTTCATGGCAGTCATTGGAATAATTACTGCAGGAGAACCTGTAAGTGGAAACGATGAGCTGACACACAATCCAACTTCCCATGGGATTTCAGCAGCACTGAGGAAATGATTCACATCTTTGAATGTCTTGAAGAAATTAGTCTTCCCACCATGAAGACACAGTGGGTGTTGGTATTCGTCCCAGCAGCGATGTTGATGGGTAATTCCCATACAAAGCTGAATTTCATGTTGAATTTCATTGCTCATTTCTTAACTCCAACAAAGAAAAGCATGAGCATATCATCCAGTAACGAATGCAGCATACAGGAAATAGAAATAGTCATATTATATGATACTTATACAGACAACAAATGTATATTTGTGGACGGTGTAAGACATAAATACAGTAACTACTTTTAGATTTAGATGAGCCTTCGAGAGGACAAGATGCAGCTGCTTTCTTAACTACAATGTACACATTTATCACTGGCAATGTATTTTGATGCTTTTCATGGTAAAGCTGATACAATGTCTGGAGTGTTTTATTTCCCATGAGAAGTTTCCTTAAATAGACATACTTGTGAATAAACAGAAACAACAAAAAAAAAATGACCTACTTCATTGCCCCTGTCAATAAACACTTCAACATTCCATGACTGTACATTTGGTTTTAAATGACTGAAAACCCTTCTGAACACCTTGGTTAGATGCGTTGAGTCTTCCTGTTGGTGTTCAGAACAAGTGAAGAAGGCCCATAAGCTTCAGAAGTAGGGTGGACAGATTGTAGGAGTCACGGATTTACGAGGTTATGTCATGATGAATTACACATTCAAGCTGCCCAACTTTGAAGAGGGAAAAGGACAAATGAGATACATGAGGGGCTTGGAAAGTACAGAGGGAAAGAAAACAGACGTCAGTTACTCTTCTGCCTCAGACAGTAAGCAATTAAACCACGTTCGGGAGGAAAGGAGAACCAAACCAAAACTCAACACAAACCGGCTCCTCCCAAACAGTCCATTCCTTTCCCAGTCTCTGCTAACTCATTTTCCAGTTCATTCCAAAGACCACCATTCTGCAGCCCCACAACAGTGAATAGCAGTGATGCTGCTTTCACCTAAACTAATGGACTAAACTTAAAATAGTAGGACTTCCACTCATGTTACTTAGCTTCCTAAACATTTGTCTCTATGACAAGATGATAGAGAGAAGCTATTTAAATATATACGTATAGTTAATAGATACTGAGTTCACACTTGTTACTTAGTGCCTCCAGCTGCAGAGGATGCAGGCAGGGAACCTTGAGCTTAGGCAGCGCTGCTGTGATGGCTTTTGAGCCAAGTCAAGTGGCACACTCCAAAGTGGGTTTTCACACCGTTAAAATGCATTTACCTGTCATGCTACAGATTCACATAACTGTCCTCGGTTGGCTAATTTGAGGTACATGGGGGCAGCAGTTGAACCCACTCTAAGACTGACAAAGTCTCCATTATTCAGCTACATCTTGGGGTTCAAGAACACAAATAAAAGTTCTGCTATTCTAAAAGTGGTGCTGTCTACTGGCAGTTTGCCATCTCCAAGTGACTATTTTATCTGTCTCTGAGAATCATGTATCATTGTAATATTTATATTATTAAATACAATAATATAATTTTTGATGACCTGTAGAAATAAAAAATTATAAACAAGTTATAATTGTATAAAAACACTACCACTAAGAGACAATCTAGTGCTTTTGAAGACAGCCTGATTCACAGGAGCACACAATAGTGTAGCACTGAAAGAAGCACCAAGCTTGGGAAGCCAAGTACCACAGCAAATATGATGATTTAGTAACAATGGCTGAACAGCCAGCTTCCCATGGTCAGAAGAGCTGGGATGAGAACTCATGAGGACCACACTCATAATCTCAGCATCCACAAGCTTTCATGCCACAGGCATCCATCAAGAGTGGCTGTTATGCACTCAATAATATTTAATTTAATTAAGAGGTGTAAAGACCTAATCTCAATTTTTTCCATTTTTTATTAGATATTTTATTTACACTTCAGATGCCATCCCCTTGCCCCATTTCCCCCCTTAGAAAATCCCTATCCCATGTCCCCTTTTCCTTTTTGCAATTATACATTTTTTTTTTAAAAAATGTTAATCATAGGCTTCTAATCTCAAATTTAACTAGCAAAATATACTTTCAGAATGCAGTGTTCTGTTCTGTGTGTTCTGCCTAGTGAGACGTCCTGATACTTATCAGTACTGCTAATGGGACGCTATTTGAAGTAAAACACTAAGCCCTCTCATATGTGGTAGTTACTTTTAATCTTAAAAAAAAAAAACCAACAACAACAGTAACATGTGTATATGAGATATGCTAGCACCTTCTACACCCGCCGAAATGATGCGATTTCAAAGATGTTTTTACCTTCATTATCAGATATTTAAAGCCCCATCTGAACTTGTGAATGTATGTGCCAGTGTCTCTTCACATGTATGTATGTAGATGCCAGTACCCGAGGGCTCGTGTGGAGAGTTGCTGTCTGTACACGAGACTCTGTCTCCTGAGTGTTGTAGATTACATTGCTAAGTGCTGTATGTGTTCCTTCTCTCATGCCCAACTCCTCTTCTCCAGAGAAACCACAGAGGCTCACAGAAGAGCAGCTGGGGCTGTGAGGAGCCAGTTGCTACTCAGAGGAGGTAGGGGTGGTTAATTACTCTGATGGAGCCTCTGCTTTATGCAGAGAAGAAAATTATGTGTCTGGCGAACACAGGAAGTGACAGTCCTAGATTTGCTTCTTTCTCCTTTTCATACTTTTTTTGCATTCAAACTAACAGAGTAAATATATATTCTGCTTGGAGGCATTTTGAAAAACTCAATTAAATATGTTACTGGGATGTGAGAGTTTCTCTCTCTGTGTGTCTCTGTCTCTCTGTCTCTCTGTCTCTGTCTCTGTCTCTGTCTCTCTCTCTCTCTCTCTCTCTGTGTGTGTGTGTGTGTGTGTGTGTGTGTGAGAGAGAGAGAGAGAGAGAGAGAGAGAGAGAAATCAACCAGTTTCTTTCAAAGTTATTCTTTTTCAAGATTTTTCCTATAGGCAGGTTAAAAGCTTTAATGAACTATATTCTCAGTTTAACCTAATTTTCTCTGGTCTGATTCATAATAAGCCACTCTGAACAAATTGAGGACAGTATTTTACACTTTTACAAAGCATCTCATTTTTCTAAATGGTAATTTGAGTAAAGATAGACTGGTTTTTTTGTTTCTGTACATGGAAGGTTGAGGAGTTTTAAAATCCACATAATAAGCCAATAAGAGAATATTTTTATAAATGAGAAGGTACGGGTACAATGTGTGTGAGCATGCAGTCCAGTCTCGGGCATGATGCAAAGTGGCCCTAAGTTAAACAGCTGTTTTGAATATGGAGCGCTCCTGATCCACGATCTCTGCAGCTGGAAGAAATTACCGTCCAGAGAGACATGTGGGTAATTTGAATTAAACAGATGCAGGCTGTGAAGGAAATCAAACAGCTCAGGGTAATAGACGCAAACAATATTACCAGAACTCCAAGGAATTTTTATTTGTTTATTCATAATGCCAGCGAATGTTGTCGTCCTTGTGACACAACATATCCTACATCCATGAAAGATTTTGGCGCTTTACAAAAATCTAAAGAGAGGGTGTCGATTCCTGAAGAAAAGTTATACACATATGTATTCATAGTTTTCCATTTGGCAGCACTCTTGATGAAATGTGTTGATTGGCATAGGATAGTTTCCTTACACCTTCTATAGGCACAGGCTTTCTCGTGGGGTCCATCTTGTGAAAAAGCAATTGAGCTGTACTTGCTGTTGGGGACAAGGACCAAGGAAGATGGGGAAACAATAACAAGGCTAAGGCAATATTTGTTCGGAAGTAACTTAAATGTCATTTCCAATTCAAAATACGTTTGACCCACTTTAATGAGCAAAAAGCCTGCACTTAAAACTGCACGTTGTTCATACATGGGTCCAGATGGTGCCCTTTGGAATAAAAGTGCTCTCAAATAGAGCATCCCAGGGAGCCTCCACATGCCCTAATGTAACAACATTTCTCCAGATTATGCCTTTTAATGTCTCTGGTTTTTTTTGTATCTTGTGCAGCTTATGAAAGTGTGTACAATTCAGACACCAGATTGGTACTCATGTATCAGGTGTTCCGAGGCCTAACTTGTGAATGGCACAGTTAGATTTTTGACACATTATCACTTTCTTGGACTTATCAGTATTCTATGATCTTGATTATTGATATTAAACAAAAAAATGTAAATGTTGACAAATATTTGGGAATCAACATGGCAGTTCTTCCAACACTTAAACGTGGTACCAGATGGCACCATATGACCCAGCAGTTCTGTGTATACTATATATATATGCCCCAAAGAAATGAACATGTGCACATCACCTAGTCATAGCAGTATAGTTCATACTCTAAAAGTAGAGATCCAAATGTCTATCAATTCATGAACGGGCAAATAAGACATTATAGACATATATGTGATTAGATATTATTTGGCAATTAAATTAAGTATTATAGACATATATATGATGGGATGCTATTCGGCAATCAAAATGAAACTGATTCATACTGCTTCTACAAAATAAATAAGTGAGGAAGACATGCTAAGTCAGAGCAGGCAGCTGGAAGCAATGCAGAATGAATTACTTCATTCATACCAAATATCCAGACAGAAGACAAACAAATACACAGGCACAGAAACCAGATCACTGGTTGCCAGGGGCTAGGAAGAGGAGGAAAGGATTGCTTCTGAGTTTGGGGTTTCTTTTTGGCATGGACAGAAATGCTCTAAAATAGACCATGATGATAAACTTACAGTTGTGCAGACACTAAAAGCCACGGAATTGCACACTAAGTGGGTCAATTGTGTGCCGTGTGAATTATGTCTCAATAGAGCTGATAAGAAATATCAGCACACATCACAAGTGGCTCATTTTTGCTCTTTTATGTGAGCTCAAGTCTACACTTGTCTTTTGTTTGAGTGGGTACTTTTTAATTTTAATTATTTATTTAAAAACTCAAGTTGTTTGGAAGTAGTGTTCATAACAGTGGTTTGCAGTCAACCCCCACTGAGATACCCAGCATTCCGAGGGTGTGGTATGACTTTGATTTCAGACTTAGTACCTAACCTTAAGCCTTCCAGGCCACCAGAGAGATGCCTTGCTCCCGGACTCCTGTGCCCTGCATCTTCCTTGAGTCTCTCCAGCTCCATCAGCAGCTCGTGGCTCTCACTGCTTCTGCTTTCTTTCTGCTTTGCCATCTTCACACTCTTCCCAGGGTTTCATACACTGATGAACTGGCTGTCATGACCTGTAACCCACTCCTTGTCATATGGAGGGAGGACTCCTTCAATAGTGCTTTCCGTAGCTCACAGGTATCCTTTTGGGTCTGTGCTTCCTTCACAGCAAGGATTATATATGACGTTACCCCTGCATGGCCTACAGCAGCCGTGTCCTGGGCAGCTTTGAGCCTCAAGTACCTAATTAGTGGTTCTCAACCTGTGGGTCATACATCAGATATCCTGCATATCAGATATTCACATTACAATCCATAACACTACCAAAATTATGGTTGTAAGGGAGCAATGAAATAATTTTAGGGTTGGGGGTCACCACAACATGAGAGACTGTTCTAAGGGGTCACAGTTTTAGGAAGGTTGACAACCATTGGTCTAAAGCAAAACCGCAAGGGTTAGTAAATTTGTTGAATAATGAGTAAGGAAGATTGTACAACAGAGAACAAACACATAATGTGCAGACAGTTCTTTAACTTAGGAATCCCCTTTCATGAGTCACTCCATTTGGGGGAGGGGTTGAGAGGGAGAGTGAGCAGGCACTATCACTGGGCCACCAGGTCCCTTTTCCTTTTCTTCTGAGAAGGACTTTGCTAATTGTTCAGATAAGCCTGGAACTTACAAATCCTCCTTTCCAAGCCTGGAGCTGATCACCTCAGGCCTGACTGTTATAAGAAACAGTATAGTAAGTGTGGCGGTGCATAGCTAGGATCTTAGCACTTAGGGGGATCAGGAATTTGGAGCCAGATTGGGACATATAGAGAGAAGCTCTGTCTCAAAACAAGTGGGACAGAACAAAGCAAATCTAAACAAAACCAAACCACCTCTGAGAAAAAAATAGCCAAAAATTTACTTGGAAGGAAAAAGCATGTTGCAACAAATTTGATTTTTATTTTATCATTTACCAATGAAGGATCATGGCAGAGAAGCTAGAGTGATTAGCGGAATAAACAGTGTAAAGTCCATGACATAAAGTAATGTATAGTTATAAATACAAGAACAGGGCAGGCTACTAGGTGATATTCTAAAAATATTAAGGTCTATAAAATGTGACTATAAATATATGTTATTAAAGTTATAGTTTCATTTGTAGAAAAATCCAATTCCTATGGAAGTATGAAATCACATGATCAGTTAATATCCATGAAAGAGAGTCAGACCTTGATCCTAAGTGCCTCAGCCAGATCAAGATGCTGCAGAGGTGAGCAGGGTCCAGTCTTTCAGGGGACTCTTCTCTGCTCACATCAGCATAGCAGAAGGATGGGTTTCTACCAGGACTACAGGGGAACTGGCAAGAGGCAGGCAGAGAGGGAGAAGGATCCCTGAGCTGCCTCATGGTTGCCTGGATTTCTATTCACAAGCAGGGAAATGACTCGTCTGAGAGATAGGAATGGTAGGGACAAATTTTGTTTTGTTTTGATCTTGTAATAATATATTCTTTAACTATGTTGTAATGAGTAAATAGTAGTAATTAAACAAAAAGGCAAAGTAGACTGTTCACAAGGGTCGTCTTAAGCCTTAAACACTTATTTTTTTGTCTTCATAAAATGCTCTGAAGTCCTATAGATATAACTATACAATAAAATATATTTATTATAATCATTTCACATATGAAAAAAGCATCAGACGCTCAGAAATCTTAGGCTCTGTGGCCCACAAGTGGAGGGTCAGTGTTAGAACTTAGGCAATCCAGCCAAAGCCTTGCTCTTAACCCTGGACTCTCCAGCCTCCATGGCACTTCCCATACTGTGCAAGGGGAACTTCCACATATGTATAATGAGAAGAAAGAAGGGACAGGCAATGAGAATAGAATTTTACTCAAGAGAAAACTATTAGTGTATTACCCTTCTCTTTTAATTTTGAAAACTTAAAGAAAATTAAGTGTAAAGAAATGTAATTAAAATATCATAGTATAACTTCAGACTTTTAGGAACATAATTTAACAGTGAATCCTTACTTTTATTATTTAAAATTCTTTCATGCTGCCATCTTAGAAGGGTTCCTGCTCGATGACTTTCAGCCTTGAACATGGAAAACAGATAGCTAGAGAGAATTGTTAAAAAGTGCACATAGCTCCCAAAGAGATGGGGGTGGGGGTCTGTGCCCTGCAAAGCTGAAAGGACTATAAGGCTGTATCTACAAGGCCGGGAGATTGCTCAGTCAGTAAAGTAACTAACTAGGTGTAAGCATGAGGATTTGAGTTTAATTCCCGGAACCCAGAACAAATCAGGGGCTAGTGGCCAATCCTTATAATATTATCGCTGGGAAGAAAGAAAGAAAGATGGCTGAGGCTTGCTGCTCAGTAAGCGTAGACCAATTTGTGAGTTCAGGTCCAGTGCAGGGTGAAACCCGGGTCTCAAAGACTAAAGTGCATGGCAACTGAGGTAAATACCTGACCGCAATCACTAGCCTACACACTCAAATACACATGCATAAACGCATGAACATATACATAAGTGCACACACACACACACACACACACACACACACACACACACTGCATTTTTAGCATCCTTCCGCACCTCCATTTCAGGAGATTCTGATACAGGAAATTGTGGCAAATATTTTTTGAAATAAATGGTATCTCTCTCTTACTTCTAATATATACAAATACTTTATATTCTATATAGCATGTATATAGATGCTATATATAATACTATATTAAGCTAGAATTTAGGCATACATAAAGAGAGTAAGTCTATGTAGTTTTGATCTATAAAAGGTATGAGAAGCAAAATTTTCGCCAAGAGATAAGCCAGAGAAAACAGGAACATTTCACGGTTTTTAACTGCTTAGCTGTGTTCTAGAAGCCAGAGCAATTAGTGAGCATCGAGGCTCTGGGAACAATCCAGTATTAGTCTTCAATTTTATGCTCCTCTTTCCTGTTATCAAATCTAAAAGCTCGGATCAGCAGCCCTGAAACAAGTGATACAGTGGATATTAGCTAACTCTGGCTGCAGCACCGCAACTTCTGCCTCCAGGAACTACTGCAGTGGCATTGTGCCATTGCATCCTGCCATGATGCTGATGGATTTGACTGTCCCCTGGAACTGTGATCCCAAATTAAATGCTTTCATTTGTAAGTAGCAGGTACAAATGGTTATGCTTCTCCACAGCTTGTTGAATGGATTGTATATATTCCATACACTATGTTACACTCAGGCATGTGATTCATTCTCTCTCTCTCTCTCTCTCTCTCTCTCTCTCTCTCTCTCTCTCTCATTTATTCTTGGGCTGATAACAGAAAATTGTCATATACAGGAAGTCAAGATTGTTACAATCAGTTCTCACAAATGATCAAGCATAACAAAGTCAAAGTCACTGATAATAATACCCATGTGTTTCTGCTATAGATTTCTTCAGACTCTACACTAGCCTCTTCTTCACTGGGAGTGCACATGTGCATTCTCAAATAAACTTTAACTTGACCGTGTGCCATGTCCTGTACTCATTGGTAGCAACAGGTGTTATACTAAATCATGTATTAGGAGGTAGGACCTGACTGAAAGAAGCCAGTTACTGGGGTGGAGCTTTGAAGGGTATATTTTCCCCTGGTCTCTTCCCATGTTTCCTTCTCCCTTGGCTTTGTGGCTGCCATGATGTGAGCAGCCTTCCTTTGCTAGGCCACTGTGGCATGATGCTTAGTCTAACCACAGGACCAGAACCAAAAGAGCCAGAAAGGTACAGATTAAACCTCTGAATCTTTTCTCCATAAATGTGTTGTTACCTTGTAACCAATCTGAGGGCTCAGTGAATAAAGGCACCAAGCCTAAGCCCCTGACTTCCATCCACAGCAACTACACTGAAGGAGAGAACCAACTCGTAGAAGTTATCTTTTGATCTCCACTCAAATTCTGCAGCACAGAGGCACCCACACAATTAAATGAAGACAAACCCAACTTATTAAAGCCTTAAAACCTAGTAAACACAATTTGCCAGAACATTCCTCTGCTCTCTATTGTGCCTGATAATAATGACATCACTATCCAATGAGCCTGGTGACATCACTCTATTCAGCCTAATGACATCACTACCTAATGAACCTGATATGAGTATCTGATGAGCCTGATGACATCACTAATGAGCCTGATGACATCACTATCCAATGAGCCTGATGACATCACTATCCAATGAGCCTGATGACATCACTATCCAATGAGCCTGATGACATCACTATCTAACAGGCTTACATCTTACAATTAGCTCATAAGAAAATTCTATTGACATTACACAAGAAGAGAAATGACAGCTGTCCTCACCTCTCTCCATTTTTACTTCCCATACCTTAGGCAAACCTGTCATCTCTCTTCATAACTCTTAATTAATTTCTTAGCTTTTACCAAATTCCAGCGACATCTGTCTTCTTTTTAATTCTTCAGTAACCTGACAAAATACCGAATCTAGGTACTCTGTGTTAGCTGTTCCTTCCAGAGTGTTTTTCCTCAGGGAGTCCCAGAATGTAGTCCTAGACAAACACAACCTTTCAAGAGAGTCCCTTTGTAATTCCATGTAAGGTCTCTGGTCTCCAGCCTATTGTCCTTCCTTCTGAGCAGTCACCCTGAGTTTCTCAGAGGTGCAAACTTAATGTTCCGGTCTACAAACTTAGACAATGGCACAGTCTGCCTTTAAACCAAAAAAGTCCTTTTCATCTACATACTGTAAACTGTACATGTGTCTTCTATACAGTGGATAGCTGTGGAGAACAGAGCTCATTCTTCATTGTGGATCACAGTTGGTTCTCAGTGAGGAAGACAAGAGTGAATGGGTCCTCAAACGGGAAGCTCAAACACTGACGAAGGGAACTGGCTTAACTATAAATCTTGTAAGAAGAGGCTACGGGTTTAACTAGACAGCACAACTACATAAGCTGTGCCACTGATCCTACAATAAGACACTAAGCTACATAGAGGACATCTTGTGCTAAGAAGCATGCAATAGTTTTACCAACTATAGGACCATTTCTAGTCTATAATGTTGTCCCTCTTGGAAAATGGCCAAATGGAATTTGACCAAAGACATACTAAGCTTATATGGATGCTGGGATAGGACAGAAGAGATTTAAGGACATACATTTGACGGTCATCACTTTGAAGTAAGACAAAAAAACAAAAATGAACAAAACTCTTTGAAGCAAAGGTATTTTCTGGTGTATAATGTATATGGAAGTACAATGACAGGATGGGAAAGGAATGTGTATAGCACAGCATGCTGGTGGGCTCATGCTTCAGTGGCACTGCATGCTGGGTAGACTTGTGCTTCAATGGCATGGCATGGTGGATGGGCTCATGCTTTATCCCAAAAGAAAACTGTGGACATCTCTAGCAACTCTGTACTCAATGTCACCAAGCCAATCAAGTCTTCAAAAGATCAGCATGGGCAGATGAGTTCCATGAAAATTCCAGACTTCTCCACATTCTACAGCTGGTTCCCTTTATTCCGGTACCAGTTTACTAGGTACCGGGTTGTACATTACCCAGTTAGCTACTAACAAAAACAAAAAGGAGTAGAGGGTGGATAGTAATCAAGAAGAAGCAAAGAGGGTAAAATAACAGAATATCTGAAAAACTCATAAGGAATCACAGTATTCATTATCTACTGAAACGAAGAGAAAAGAAGAGAAGTGAAAAGAAAACAAAAGAAACCTACAATACACATAATTTTATGTATAAATACACATATATAACGTAGATGGATTTTCTTCAAATAGACTGACAATACTCTTTCTAAGAACCAAAGACCATCTAACAAAAACCCCAGCACCAGGCCTGAGAAGCCCTCTTTTGAGTTGTTGGTTAGGGTTGACTAAGAAATTTCCAAAACATGATTAGACTATTGCTGTTGCCCTTGGTTGTCCTCCAGAGGTGGAAGGTATGTCTCTATTGCTGAAGACATCATGCACTGCAGACACAGAGCTGGGAAGGCCCTCAGCTGGAACTGACCTGAAAGCCTAATCTCCAAGGACGAGCTCTCATGGTACCAGGTGTATGCAAGCTTCGAAGGATGGAGCCGCCAACAGTCCTACCAAGCTGTAGTGCCTGAGCCACAACGATGAGCAACATCTCATGATAAACCTTGGAATGTGGCAGTGGCACATAGACAGTAACCAACAGCTTTCAGTTGGCCCTAAGATCTATTCAATAAGAGGGAAACATGTCTAGAATTTGAAAATCTAGCCAACTACCTAAGGGCTAGTGAAGTCACCGATCCTGGCGGAGAACTGACAACTGCCATAGATAAGCGTAGTCCTTATGCATCATCAAGGAAGTTTTCCTTTGCAGTGGGTGGGAACCATTACAGAAAACCATACCAATCAAAATGCAGACATGTAGAGCTCAGTCACAATGAATGCATTTACAAAACACCCATATTCTAACGCTTAGGGAATCTTGTGGGGGAAGGTGCAAAGGTTAAGAGCCACAGCACCAGGGAGTCTGCTGTGAGACTGTGTCTTCTAGAAATATAAGAAGTTATACCCATAGAGTTTCACCAACGAGACTGTCTACCATGAATTTAACGAGGACAGTAACAATGTACATGCCAAATTGGGCAAGGGGAACCTATCTCAACCTCCACAAAACAAACAAAAACCTGTCGCTGGGGAATACTGGGAGTGGGTGAAATCGTCTTACCCAGGGAAGGACACAGCAATTGGTTGTTCAATACCAAACAGTCAGCCATGAAAACATACATACAAGTAATATTATACAAACTGAGCTTGCTGTTTCTATTTAGGAATCTACATGTATACCCATAGACATGTATGTATATATCAATAATTAATGAAAAATAGGATGATGAATTGAAAGAAAGGGGGCTTATGGGAGAGTATGGAGGGAGGAAAGGGAAATAGTGTTCAGGGTAAAAAGACAGAAAGAATGTGGTAGAAGCCAAGCAATTGTAAGCCAGGTTTCTCCCACAGAAGTGTATACACATTTAATGGGAGACACAGTATGCTGTGCAAACAGATGTCAGTCCCTCGGATTTAGGCAGTTACTTCAAGAACATTACAAGAAATTGTACAACAAACACAGTTCACAAATATTGACACATCCAAGACTCCAAACATCTCCGTTCAAGTGCTCAGAATAAACACAAGCAAAGTTACTAAATGAGCCTGGAAAGCAAGGGCCACACACTTAGTTTTAAGTTGACAACAGAACGACAGACTATGTAAATGTGGCATCTCCATTTAATCATTCCAGCAAGACTTATATGCAATTTCTGTTCTGACGGCCACTCTTAGCCTCTATTTTATGTTCGAATGACTCATAAACTCCTAGAAGCAATTTTAAGTTATTGTGTGCCCCCTTGTTAAACAGATTTTAAACAGTAAGTACTTGTAAAACTGTGCCCCATATAAAATGGCACATGGGTACAGTCTAGAATACCAGCTTCCTTAGGATGGGACAGGCTCTTCTCCTGTAATAACAGTTTGTTGTTTGATTTGAATCAAGGAGGTTTCTACAAATATCCTATAGAATTTATTTCTGAGGTTAGTCTGTGTGTGGAGGAACATGTAATTTGGCACGAATAAATCCCTTCTCCTTTCCAAATGTTTTATAATATAATTCTAGGATAAATCATTAACACAGGTTTTTCTTTTGTGTGTGTGTGAATTACATATCAAATAAAGTAATGACAGCCCCA
The DNA here is from genome assembly GCF_011762505.2 of Arvicanthis niloticus. Lineage (NCBI taxonomy): Eukaryota > Metazoa > Chordata > Mammalia > Rodentia > Muridae > Arvicanthis > Arvicanthis niloticus. The sequence goes on along the minus strand of NC_133436.1, from coordinate 7,100,617 downwards.
CATTTGTGTATGTCAGTGTTTCCGAGGTAAAATTTTATCCAGTTCTGAGAATGACTCTAAAATACAGGCACTAATGCCGTCTACATTTTATAGATGAAAAAGTAAAAAGGAAAGACTGGAGAATTTTAATGTCTGCCCTTTCCAGACAGTCTGACTCAGGGGTGATTCATATCTACTTCGTTATAAGAGTGTTAGGAAGTCTGGCAGAATTCTAACCAAGTGATCTCATGTAGTGGGCCACATTCTAGAAGTTTTAACTTCTGTGTTATAGACTGCAATAAGCATATGTTGGATGACATCATCAAGCTTGACACATAAAACATATATTAGGTGTTTGGGCTTCTGTGAAACTGTGTACATTCCAATGTTGTTCAGGTGAGAACTGACTGAGGACCATGGGATTGCCAGTTGTGAAAGCAGGGTATCTCCTTTTGTAGGGGATGAAGTTCTTAGTGTCCAAGTCTAAGAAATAATGGTAATACCTTAGAAAGCTTGTTTTTGATTTTCTGTCCTTCAGAGCGATGTTTTGATGAATTATGCATAGATGTAAACAAACGTGCAGCTCCCCCTGAAATACTTAAAGATATGAAAATGAGCAGGAAACGTCCTGGCAGAGCTTTCAAATAGCATCTGTTTGAGACTGAGTTTGAGGGTGTTACCAAACAGACTTCACTGGTCCCTGCCATCCTCATTTGTGCTTCTTATGTCAGAATGTTTTATTAATTTAGGGAGTAGAGCTCTGGGCCATAATTAGGCTGTACAGTAAGGCTGACTGACACTTGAAAGGGCAAGCCAGCCAGGATCAATGATAGGAAGGTTTCAGTGACAAAAATCCCTCAGTAAGGTGAACTTCTGATACAGTGGCAAAGGCTGGAGCATCTTCCCAAGAGCAGCATTAGCAGATGAGTGTGTCTGGGTAAAAATTATATATATATATATATATATATATATATATATATATATATATGATAAAATTATATTATATATATGTATATACATACATATATGTATATATGTGTGTATATATATGTATATACATACATATATGTATATATGTGTGTATATATATGTGTGTATACACACACACATATATATTATACACACACACACATATATATACATATACATATGTATATATATATTATATCAGGGTGACATACTTGGGTTTTTAGAGCTATCTACACAGGAGTTTTGTTACACATCAGGAATCTCCATGGATTTCTTCTACTTTGAATGAGTCTATGTCCTGTTTTAACACATGCCAAGGAAGCTGCTCAGCACACCCTCTGGTCCTTCCAAAGGTTACCATGGCAACAGCCATTTATCTAAGGTTGATTTTTGTTAATTGAGTTTCCCCTGCTAAACAGTGTATGGAGATTATGCTCTTATCAGCAGTAATCGTAGTCCTCAATAAAGAGAAAAAAAAGGGGGGGGGGTGCGGGCCCAACATATTCAGACTGCAGAGCAAAATTCCCCTGTTCCTACTTAATTTTTTTTCTGCACATCTCCAAGGTTAAGACCGAACTATCTTAATTTTGATGTCTAACTTATATCTAAAGAAAATAAAATAGAAAGAAAATACTATTACCTAACTAAAGCTATCACTCAAGACTGTTTCACAGCAACAACAAAGGATGGATGTAAACTTGTTTGTCATCATGAGCTTCCAGAGAGCTTTCTCATGGGCATCTTTTTACTGCTTTTCTTCTCTCAAAACATTAACTGGCTTGTTAACATGGTAAAAAAAGAAAAAGAAAGAAGGGAAAGGCAGACAGAGAGAGTTTGGCTCCAAAATCTCCTGGTTCCTAAGAGTTCTAGAGGCCAGGACACAGACTCTTGCTTCTTCTGTTCCACTTGAAGCAGGACTGTGCTACTAAACAACGTTAGACACTGAGACAACGGGTGAGTGAGTGTGAGTGCAGTGCAGTTCTGCAGAGATGATGGAACAGGTATTTGAAACTAGGACACTGTGAAGAGTCCTAGCCGTGATTCCCTCCTTTTCACAGGCTTCCTAACAGACAGGTATGCACATTACAAACTCTAATACAGGGCATCCTCTGTATGGAGCTGGGAGGGACGGCTGCTCCTGAGTTTGTCTCTCTCATGTGTCAACGGCCTTGGAATTTGAGCTCCAGGTGGACAATAAAAAGATGAGCCTGGTAAGTCACAAACTCTGGATCTCCTTCAGCCACTTACAAGCTAAGAGAATCTCAAGTCCTAAATCTTTTTTAAGTAATTGCTTATCTGTGGCAGTTCTCAAAGATGCTTTACATGCCAACAGGTGAATAGAAATGTTGAGGATTCCTTTCAAAAGAAATGAATTTTTCTGTGGGTCTGAATTATGCAACGAGAGAACTGATCTACAATTTTTTACTAAATTGTATCATTGTCCAGAAGTAAGAATATTCCTGAAGTCTGCACCTGGTTCGTACAGACTCTATGCTATCATTCTAGATGCTACCATGGAGTGGGACCAATCAGCCCTGACAGTATTGGCCAGAATTCATGTGGCCCTCAGGAAGGATGGTGGCTAGCAACCATCCCGCAGTAACTGAGATGGAGCTTACATGACATAAGCATGAGTATAAATAGGGAAATCACTGTCTTGCTGTTCTCTGGATAAAACACCAGTTGACCTGGCTTCCCTCTGTCATGTAATCACGGGAGAAATGCATTATATCAGCTACTTATGCTGTCATTTTCAGAATTTTCTCATACACAAACAATAATGCATGGTGGAAATGCATTCAACACTAAATTTATCTCACTTCATTCTGCCTTGTATTCAACAGAGAAAGTGGAACCATTTAAAATAAATTTAGTTTACAAATAAAATAATTTCATCCCTGAATTCTATTACGTTAATGCATGTTATCAATAAAGGGAGAGCATTTTGAATGAGTGTTTTCTGTAAACAAACAACAAAGGCAATATGAAGTGCCCATTTAGTTCCTGACATTGTACTACAAGCGTCTCAATTGAATTTGGAAAATGCCCTCAACCGAGTGTACTGTGGTCAAGAATTCTTCACTTCTTATTTGGGTGAACTAAGTGAACACTGGTCGTGGGTATTTAGACCTCTGAGACCATGGAGAGTCTCCTAAGCACTCGGCTTCCCTGTGCTGCTGGACTGCAGCAAACTGGTCTACTGGATCTCTGGTCTACTGGATGGCCTCTTTTCTGACCCTTTGACAGCGAGCAGGACATTATTGAGACACTTTTCTTCTTTCTTATGCACACTGGAATTTCTGGACTGACAACTTCATCAGCCCCAGTTCTGGAATAACCAGGATAAAGGGACCTCCAGGGACTCATCCCTGAACTGGTCTGTGGGTCTGAGGGTCCTGGCTCAGTGGGGGTCTTTGCTTGGTGGAATTCTTTCAGAATGCCACTGCCCTTGAATTGTATGTAATATACAGACTGTCTAGGGTGCTAACTTGGGATTGTGTACAGGGAAAAGCGCTGGTCTGGCTTCTCAATAAATGAATTCTTGATCCTCTGGGCTTTGCTGTCCTTGTCTTGGTTTTGTTTTATTTTATTTCTTTTCCTTTTTCTTCTGTTTTCCTTTACATTTCTAAAGCTCTGAACAGCACCATGATCATCTTCTAAAAGTGGTTCTCACCGTATTCTCTAGGAACTGGAATTCTATAGTTTTTTTTTAATGTTGTGATTTAAATTATTTCCATTAGCCTTGTAATCTTTCACCAGCTAGGAAGACACACCCGCTTATATTTTTATTGTTAAAACTGCCATGAGACTTCAGTGTTGAGCTATTATTTCCCAAAGTACCTGCAAGGAGGCCTCACAGAGTACTTTCCTCCTCGGTCAAATTGAGGCTCTAAACTCTGAGATAGGATTCGCAGAACCTCAGCTGGCCAGGTAATATGTCTACGTAAGCATTTTGTTCTGGGATGATTTTAATAGAGTGACTCTCATCCTCAAGCACTGCAGTTTTACATAGACTGTGTCTCTAAAACTTATGAAAAGGAAAAAAGATGAAACATGGAGTAAACCCCAAGGAAAGCATGTACCCCTCCTGCTGCATGTCCCTGGGTCAGTGCTACGTCTATGTTTAGCGTTTACATGTGGAAGCTTTGAGGATCTCATAAACATTCACTTCTCTCCCTCAGCAGAACATCTCACTTTACATTGTGAGCTTGCACTGTAAATACACAGGTATCTACATGATGATGACCAAATAGTCACAAGCGTGTTCTAGAATTGTGCAAGAATATAAAAGAATGCTAAAATCCCAACACCTGTGCATTTAAATGGGAAAAGACCCCCAGCATGCAATATGCCAGGTCTTTACAACGAAGCTCTAATAGGAGCATAGTTTGCTAGCTTCTCATAATTGAAATCACTGAGAGGATTTAATAAAAATCCCATAAATATCAGGGTTTTTTAATTTTTTCAGTGTATTTAGGTATATTAGCAAAACAGACAACAATCTCAAAGGGGAAAAAAACTGGAGATTGTTAAGTGATGGCATGGCTACTGTCACTGAACAAAGAGAAACACTAATTAAAACCACAAACAAGCAGAGTCCCAGAGTATGCTTGTACGGTTCACTTTCTATAAAACTATTATAACTGAGCTGCGCATTTTGGTGCCTACTCTAATCCTTGGGAGGTAGAGACAGATGGATCTCTGAGTACAAGGCCAGCCTGGTCTATATATCGAGTTCCAGGAGAGCCAGGACTCCATAATAGGCCTTGACTCGAAAAGATCTAAAATATATTATAAGTAATATGTATTAATTCTATAGTCAGAAAAAGATGGTCTAATTCTAATGAGAGGGCAATGATAATGTTGGGAAGATTAAAGGGGCGTGACGAAAGCTCTGGCTTTCAATAATTTAGTTTAACAACAGTCATGTGAATTAGATACAATTCGAGGTATCCGGGAGAATCTAGTGTAACTTTTTTAAATTAAAAAAAAAATCAGCATAATTAGAGACATGCTGAAAATGATCTATGTCTCCTATAGTAACAGGTGCATTTTCTTAAAGGGCCTTATCCTGTCTGCTGAAGATCTTTGTTGTGGGACAAAAGAGCTGAGGGTTGAGTAAAGGGAATTCCCCTTGACCATCTCTGAGGGAAGGCATCGCTCTCCTCCTTGCCTTCAGCCTTGAACTGAAATGTTGGCTCTTCCTGGGCTAAGCCTTGAACTAGAGCTGTGCTGCTGGCTTTTGGCCCAGAGACCTGCATATTGGCCTGAAGTAGCACTAGTGATTCTCTGAGGTTTTCCCCTGCAGATTGTAGAGCTTGCGACTTCTCAGCCTCCTTAATGACAGGAGTTAATTTGTTATAATAAATTTCTATAAATAAGTACGGTATTATGTCTACTGTATAGTATTTAATGAAAATTACACACACACACACACACACACACACACATTCTGTATTGGTTCAGTTCTGCTAGAGGACCCTGACTAATACTCTGGCTAACCCTCTGCTTATATATTAACAGCAAAGCATTTAGTGAAAATCCAATTAATCCTGTTCAAAAGTCCAAATAGAGATTAAAGTCTCTCTCATCTCAGCAGTTAACATAACTGTAAAGTTTACTGTTTGGGATATAAACAACTGTACTGGAGTTCATTTTCCTTGTACAATTTTTAATAATAAATTTGAAGTTAAAGAAGTTGATTTGAGGGATTTTGACATGCAGCATGCTATGTTTGGCTACATAGAGAAAAGCAACCTGTGATTCAAGTGGGTTTTTAGTACTCTGTTGCAAGACCTGACAGGAACTCTTAAAAAAGGAAAAAATGGTTTTTTTTCTGTTTGTTATAGTGTATAAATAATACACACATGCATGCAACACAGCATAGCACAATGCTTGCACTGTTTCCATTACCTCATCTTTAACTTATTTTACATGGATGGATTCTGATGGGAGTCTTGCATTGAGATGATCTAAGGACGGCCATCAGGATACCCACACAGTTAACAACCGCACATATTTGTACAGTGTGCTTGCATGTGACATCTTTCTATAAACAGACCCATTCCTTTCCTTACAAAGTTGCAGCAAGACTGGGCTTATAATTATTTCTACCTTTAAAATGAGCAATATGAGACAAAGAAGCCAAATTCTCTAATGTGCATCCTGTGTGTAAAAATCAATTTGCTTTCATTTGTTATGTTAAAAACTAGACACAATCTAAAGATGTAAGAGGTAGATGAGGATAGAAACACTGTTAGAACACCATGCATACTCTTAGCATGGTACTATGTTAAGTGAAACAATCTCAATGGATGCAAAATTGGTTCTCACTCATTATGTCTCCATACAAGTCCTAAAGGCAGAGGCTAGTCTCCATGTGGCACAGCTTGACAGATATCACTTCTCTGAGAACTCTCCACGTGGGTCTGCTTCCTTTCAGAGGTGGAGGTGAACATATTACAGAGTCCTCGGTCACAAACCTTTCCTCCACTTTTACCAAATTTCCATTGCTTGTAACAGAAAATTAAACAAAAAATCTTTGTGTCTATGTGTACAATGTATATGTGCATAAACAGGTTTGTGTGTGTGTGTATGAGGCAGGGTATCTTGTTTGCTGAGTATGCCAGGCTAGCTGGCCTTTTAGCTTCTGACCGCCCCTTAAGAGCACTGGAATTACAAACAACTGTGTATGACTAAGTCAGGCTTACAGTGGGTTCTAGGGGTCTGAACTCAGGTCTTTGTGTTTGTGTGGCAACCTTTATCACTGAATGATCGCCTCAGCCCCGAAGAGCAGAAATGTTCTTCATTTATTTTTTAACTCTCAAAATTTAGTCTTTAGGGTAGCCTTACAAGTGTCAGTTGGGGAGACTGTACTTCTTGAGGTTGTTTGCTCCCTTGTCATCAAATTGAAGATACTCATACTGCTTCATGCTCACCCCTTGACAGTTGAATCTGTTCCAGTTGCTGTAAAAATATTTCTCTCTGGGCAAATATCTGTGAATATTAAATCTGTATCCTAGGTCCAGGCCTAGGTTCCAATGGTTTGTTAAATATCTCTACACATATCCACTCTTTAGAAACTCTCAGGACCCCTGAAAATCCAGCTCCCTTCCCGTGGCTTTTTATGGCACCCCTTTGCTTTCTGTGAATAAAATTGCAGGACCAGGTCTGTCAAGATTCTGTCAAATGCCTTTGCAAACATCTTCCCTCTGCCTTCAGCATTGCCTCCAGGTTCTGGAAAAACAAAGCCTGCCTTCTCTCTCCAGCGTGTGGTAGGTGCTATCCTTCCATCTAAAGAATCCTTATCTGAATTCAGTCCACTCAGGAGCTCTTTCCCGGTGCCTTCCCATTAGATGTACAGTCTACACCTTTGAAACATCACGATACTCATTTTAATGGGTTATACAGTAATAATTACGCACGGCATGAGCATATGACAGGCATTAGGCTGAGCCACATGGCGTTGTTAATGACATTACCATATGTGATGCTCACTGACAGTTTGATCTAGTGGGCCTTTAGTTCCTTAAGCAGGTCAAGAGCAGACTCCCTGAATGAACTCCTTCTAATCCAAGCCCCTGAGAAGCTCTGAACACTATTAGTTCTAAAAGTGCGAATCAAGGTAAGACAGTTGAACCAATAGGTAGATTTTTATAAAATCCGTCCCCCACACCTGTTAGTCTTACTAAATAAGAAATAGCTAACTGTTACACTCACCCTACCTTGTACAGGCGAAGGGCTTTAAAACCTAAAGGTTCTCATAATAAAGCCTATCTGGATTCAAGAAACAGTTTTAAAGCCATTTATTTGTGAAGGAAACAATCTTAGGTTTAGAAGTTGGCAGGAACAGCAAAAAGCTTTTTAGTTGACTGAAATAAAAAAAAAAAAAAATCAAAACACTTCTTAGCACAGGCACTTCCCTTATGAAAACAAATTGCCTGAAAGCAAAGCACAGCAGTTTCTGCACAATGGGTGTGAGTCCTCCCGCCACCAGCGGGGGCGGGGAGAATAGCAGAAGCCATTTGCATTTCTATAGTTTCTTTGTATACCCACATTCCAAAAGCATTTCGCAAAGTAGCAAATACTTCAGCCAAAGAGAGGACTGACTGGACTGGGCAGTCTGAGTACAGCACAGATCCCCAACCAGCTGTTAACAGCGGCTCAATAGTGGCGCAATTTCACCACGCACAGAGTGGAGGGGACGCGCTTTTCCCTGCTTTTAATCACTTGCATAAATGGAGTTCATATCTGCTGATCTTCTGTCCAAAACACTCACTGTTCACTCATTCTGGGCAATGGGCCTGCACATCAATTGCTTGGATGTCTATAAAATTCATTTCTCCAAATGCGAAAGATGCTATAAAGACGGGGTTTCCATGGCACAGCAGGGACCAGATACCCAGGAAGCAATAGGCAGAAAAGCAGATCCTCACAGTTTACTTAGTTCTGTATCAGGGGTGTGGGCCAGGTGTAACTCTATCTAGGTTTGGAGACAGAAAGATGTACTTTTGTGTATAACTTCAATGCTGCCTATCCTAGGCTCAGAGCCCTCTGAAAATGGGGCCCTGGGCCAGTGTCTGCTGTTGTCCAGGCAGCAGCTGTGAGTGTCCTCCAGGGGTCACAGTTGGGTTGTAAATCCCTCACTGAGCATGAGCTGAGCAGCCTTATTGGGAACAATTTATTTGAATTCTTCTTCATTAAGATTCAAATGGAATAAGGAAGGTAAAAATTGAACAGACCCAGAAATTGTGCCTTCCTGCTCCCTCAGTCAGTAAACATTTATTCGCTAAGCCGAGTGTGCCCCGGCTTCTCTCTCCCCTTCTTGGCTCACTCACACTTCTTCCTCCAGTCCTTCCTGCATACTGTTTTAATGCATAATTAAGAAGGTCAGAATTAATGAAGCCGTGTGGAGTAAAGTTCAAGGAATCCCCAGGCACTATTTATTCTATTAGATTTCAGGCGTGAATGTCGGATCGGCAGTATAAGCTGTAGGGGCCTTGGCCCTGCCTACATCCCGAGGACTACCCACCCAGGGAGACTCACCTGCACTGTCAGGTGATTCGGAAGCTCCTTCCCAGCAAAAATCACACGCAGCTGGTCAGCTGGAACCCCCTGTCGCTTAGCAACCACTTCCTTGAGCTGGAAGATGCTGGTGTCAGAATCGACCTCCACTGGGAAGCCATAGCTGGAGTTGAACCTGACAAACACTAGAGGAGACCAGAAGCAGAGAGAGAAGAAAGAACATTACTCCAGGCTTAATGGCCAGTGAAATGTCTCTGAAGCCACTTGCCCCTCCCCTGTCCTCCAGTGAATGCCATACATTTTCTCTCGTTTATAACAGAGAAGTGTATACTATAGAGCAGTAGTTAGAAAAATCAAAACACAAAAAACAACCGTTTTACCAAGGTGTTTCCCCGCTCATACCCTGGTCAGTGACCTGCAAACCAATACTGCTTTGTGCCTTTCACAGCCCTCTTGGAACAGAGGGAGTCAAGCGGAGAACTTGCTTGATTGGAATCTTGAGATTCCCATGAGTGTACAGACTATTCTGCTCCAACAGACTGAACATATGCATACTCCCTCCCCTGGGTCCCTGCATAGAACTCAAAGGCAGCATGTGGATGCCCCAGAAAGAACTGTTGGAAATGGAAACCACTGTGTAGACTGCTGAAGAGAGCCTGGGGCCTCTGATATGGTGCTGGGCTTTGTGAAGGCAAGGCTCTGTGAAGGCTTCTGGGCTGTTAAATGGTTGTAGGTTCTGCATAAGGCTTCTGTGCACTGTGTTCTTAGCTCACAGGTCACAGTCGATTTCTAGAGAGATCTTGAAGTGACATCATCTCTGCTGTTGCAACCACTCTCTTCATTAGGCTTTGGCTAGACCTGGTGATGTCTCCTAGGCTGTCTTCTCATTCCCTCTGTCAAACCAGTTATACCATCTCTCACATCTGCCTGCCATTTCCAACCATCCATCCAACCTTGTATCCCTCCCCCATTGCCTTCTCCCATTCTTCTCAGATAAGGGGAGCCCCCACTGGGTACCACCCCACCCTGGGATATCTAGTCCCAGCAAGTCTAGGCACATCCTCTTCCACTGAGGCCCAACCAGGCAGTCCAGGTAGGAGGAAGGGGATCCAATGGCAGGCAACAGGGACCAAGACAGCTCCCATTCCACTTGTTAGGGGACCCACATGACTACTCCATGTCAGGCTCTTAAATATTTTCTAGTTTCTTAAGCCATGGGTGGGCTGGTACATATTTTTAATCTCCAAAGCAGGGGCAGCTGGATTGCTGTGAGTTCTAGTCCACCCTGCTCTACATAGCAAGTTCTAGAATGGTCTAGACTACATAGTGAGTCCCTGTCTTAAATAGAAAAATAAAACAAACAAAACCAAACATTTTCTAACTTTTTTTTTTCTAACTTCTTGAATTTAGCTTCTCAACTAGTCTATATTTAGTTTTGTAGTATATTTTCTATTTTTAACTTAACTTAAAGATTTCTTTAAAACAGCATACAAAGTATTAAATAATGTTGTAAGACAGAAATAGGAACTTTCCAGTCAACTTTAGGGACAAGAACTTTAATTCTTGCCCCGCCCCCTTCTCTTCAACATGCTTTCATTTTATTTATTTATTTTTTTTTACATTTTTAATTCACTTTTCATCCTAATCATAGCCCCCTTTTCTCCTCTCTTCCCAGCCCCACTCTTACAAATCCCTTTCCCATTCTTCTCAGATAAGGGGAGCTATCTCTGGATACCACCCTATCCTGGGATATCTAGTCCCAGCAGGTCTAGGTACATCCTCTCCCACTGAGGCCCAGCCAGGCATTCCAGGTAGGAGGAAGGGATCCAATGGCAGGGAACAGGGACAGAGACAACCCCCATTCCACTTGTTAGGGGCCCCACATAAAGATCAAGCTGCACATTTGCTACACATGTGTGGGAACCTAGGCCCAGTTCCTGCATGTTCCTTGGTTGGTGGTTCAGTCTCTGTGAGGCCCCATGGTCCCAGGTTAGTTGACTCTGTGGGTCTTCAGGTGGTGTCCTGGATCACTCTGACTTGCTCACTTCTATCCTCCACTCTTCCAAGGAACCTCAATTCTTATCCTTGCTGTGATTCTGTCCTGGCTGAAGACCAGAAGCCACACATGTGTTTGGGAGCCCTGGTTCCTGACCTGGTTTCTTGTTATTTTTCTTCTCCTTTTATACAGTTACCTGAAAAAACATGTATGAGTATGTGGCCAAAACTCCAGTCCAGACACCTACATGGAAAGGCACAGGACATCTCATGGTTGCACAAGATGGAATTACTGCCCTACCTTACTTTCTCAAGCCAGAAAAGCCAACACATTCCTTGGTACCCTTTCTTGTTCTCTAGTACCTTTGCTTGTGTGACAAGATGAAGAGCTCCCTCAGAAAAGTAGTGTAGCACAAGGTTACAAATGCATCCTTCAGAAGTGGGACCCACATACAGATCCAGTGCATCCTTCAGAAGTGGGACCCACATACAGATCCAGTGCATCCTTCAGAAGTGGGACCCACGCACAAATCCAGTGCATCCTTCAGAAGCGAGACCCACACACAAATCCAGTGCATCCTTCAGAACTGGAACCCACACACAAATCCAGTGCATCCTTCAGAAGCGGGACCCACGCACAAATCCAGTGCATCCTTCAGAAGCGGGACCCACGCACAAATCCAGTGCATCCTTCAGAAGCGGGACCCACGCACAAATCCTGCCATTCCTTTTTGTTTAATAGGCTAAAAGTAAACATACCAACCCTCCCTCGTCAGTTCTCAACATCATGAACCTGAAAAATGGGCAAACTTTGAATGATGCTACGTGATACCCTGAACAATGTTCACAGTGCTTAGACTGCAAGCTTCAAAATTAATGAATATCCATTTATGTATGTCTCTGTTATATTTAATTGTGGATCTAATGCTGAATAATTCTCAACTTGACTGAGATGATCTGCTTAATAATATTTAGATAATAATTATAGTGCCGGTGATGACCAGGCACTTACATACGCTGCAAGTGAGGCCTTTTCTGAGCCCTCGGTAATCTGGGAAGCTCAGTGCCACTATCTAGTAGAGTGGTACATGAAGCCCAGAGAACTATAGTCACTTTCCTGTGGACATCAGCTTCTTTGTAATGAAATTGGAATTCATATACAGTTCATCCCATTCCTAAAAAAGCTACCTGAGACCTCAGACCTCTGAGGAAAGAACACAGTCCTTTTCTCGTGATGGAAAGGATTGACAACAGCAGTCAAAAGCCTGCTTCCTAATGTGTTGTGATATTCCCTATACAAAAGAAAACTGGATAGGAAAGAAAAGAAAGGTGAAAAAGTGATTCCAGGGAAGGAGCCAAGTTCTAAGAATGGAGGACAATGGTTCTGAAATAGTGAAATAGAAACAGAGAGCTGAGAGTGCTGAAGACTGGAGAGCAGAAGACCCAACAGCTTTAGATATCTAGAAAAGGTGAAGACTAGAAGGATAAGAAATTCATGAAAAATACTAAATATCAAGAAAACGTGGCAGTGACAGTTCTCCCCCCCCCCCGTGTATGTGTGTATGTGTGTGTGTGTGTGTGTGAGTGAGTGATTTCATGCAACACCTTTGAAAAGATAGGCAACAAAAATATATTAACAGTGGTCATGTATGCATAACATCTCAGATCAAGACTCAAAGACAATCAATCCATTGGTTAAGTCACAGGACAGGTGCTTACAAGGGACAAAGATGTGATCAAGTTCTAAATCTTACTGGTTTTTTTTCTACTACTGTGAATAGATTTTTTTTTTTTTTTTTTAAAGACAACACTATGGGGGTGATGTGTAAGGAAGCTGTTGGGAACTATGTTAAAGGTACTATAGAACTACATTAAAACCCCAAGAGACTCTGTTCTAATGTGTTTTCCCTAGGGTTTAACTCATGAAAATCCTACTGTAAATGCAAGGCTTAGGAAGAAAATTGAGGGGAAGAAGGTGAAATAATAGTAGCAGAAAATCTGTAGAAGTGTTCAAATCATGTTTTAGGTTTTATTAAGCATTTCTTGTTCTAGAAACAATCTTAAATTCACTTTGCATAAATTATGAAAATTAGATACAAAGAGATACTTTTGAATATTAAGTCTGTGATACAAATTGATTTTACAATAAAATGAACAACTAAGCCTATTGTATTCAATCAACTATAATTCTTCCATAGGCAAAAGAGGAACATCTTAAGAAAGTGGGCAGGTCAATAACCAAATGTCTGTGGAAATATACCAAATCCTGTCTGTACAGCCCCTCAACTCCAGCCATGATTCCTGAGTTGGGAGAGGCAGAGACACCCAGTGTTCTCCCACATAGAATGCAAGGGACATTTAGAATCAGGCAAGTAGTAACTTGACTCCTGGCCATCCTTCTTTCTAATTTCACAACTTAGGTTAAATATCCAGCATCCTCCACTCCTGGTTGCCTTGTCTACTGAGGGTCTGCAGTGATTTCATGTACCATCCCCAGACCCTGTTTCAGATATCTTGTGATGGCATTTCAGAAACTGCCCACAAAACAGAAGAGCGCTTCCTGTAAAATCAGTTCCTTACTTGAGCTGTCTGGAGGAGCTAGAGCTAATTTTAAAGCCATACCACTGTTTGTTGTAAACTACAAAAAAGTACCTGGTATTCCGGTAAACACTGAGTAAAGTATATTTCTTAGGTCTTATCATCACAATGGACCCAAACCTTTTAAGAACTAAGAGCTAAAAGAGAAATTTGGCTAGTCATCATTTTCTGAAATTTGATTATATCTTAAAACTTTGCAGTTTGTTTAGTCTTCTCCTCCTCCTCTTCCCCCTCCTCCTCCTCTTCCCCCTCCTCCTCCTCCTCCCCCTCCTCCTCTTCCTCCTACTACTATTACTGCTACTACTACTTCTACTTCCTCCTCCTCTTTTCCTTCTCTTCCTCCTCCTCCTTCTTCAGTGTGTTGTTATAATACTTCTTGCAGCATCTGAAGTGTCTCATCACCTTCAACATATGACATGAGTAGGTGGGTCACCAATGACATAACGCAAACTGAGAAGGAAAACCATGAGACAAAATGACCACTTTCTTTGAGACAAGGTCTTCTGTGTATGTGTGTAGTACATGCTAGTGTCAAGCTTGCCATTTTCCATTTTAAGAGCTGGGAAGATATATTTCCCACCCACCTCTGCCCCCGTCATCTCTCACTAGTGTTCAGAAAACCTAGAGGATAAGAAAGTAAATGGGAGGGGGGTATTATTGGGAAGTGGACCCATATGTACCTTTCAAGGCTGTTTCAATGGTGTGGCCTGAGCAGGGTACAGGGTATGATCATGTTCTTATGTGATCTGTCTGCCTCCCAAATATTATTCTACTCCTGCACTGAGGATGACAGGGTGGGACTGCCTCACCATCCCTAGGAATGGACTCTAACTACTCAGCATAATTCCATCCTTCCTATCACTGTTTTTGTGATTGGTTCAGGAATGGATACAAACCAATCAGCACCTGGCTTTCATTTCCCTGATGGTGATATAAGTTAATTGACAGGAAATCCAGGCTGTCAAAATTTGGTGGAGATGTGCTTTTGCTGCTATGAAGAATCGTGTGAGGCTGAGCATTTTAGCTGAGGAAATCAAACAAAAGCAAGCCCAAGACAGAAAACTAGCACCAATGTATACATGTGCTCTGTGCATTGACTAAGGCAAGACCTGGCTCCCAGGGGAGAGAGTACCCTATACTCTATAGGACTTCAGCCCCAGCTGTACCCTAGTAAATCCCAAGGGCATGTTTTGCTCCAGTAGTTAAAAATTGCCTGGGTATGTATTTCCAAGTGTCCCCTGGTAAGGACTTCCTTCTCTTTCTTTGAGCACTATCTCTAAGGCTGATAGCTCTTGTTTGAAACAAGAAAATGAACACACAAGCAAACAAACAAAAGTCACATGTTCACATTCCCCCTTAGTTGCTACTCCATTTTTCTGCATGGGGAATTTTATTGAGAATTACTTATATTTTTGTTGTCTATTTGAAAAAAAAAATGGATGTTGCACAAACCCATTTGGGAAGAGCATTTGTAGTAAAGCAATGGTCTTCATATTTTCAATCTATCATCCCCTTCCTTGGATCAGAGACACTCCATGTAGTCTGTTCTAAGACTTACAATACTTTTCCCCCTTGGCATCTGCCTCTACACTCTTCTGGTATTCCCCTGGAGCACAGGGCAGACTTCTGTAATTTCATCTTATGGCTTCCCTTCCTTTTTTGTGCCTACACACCTTTGGAATATCCAATAGGCGTTAGAAGAGAGTTTTTCTTTAGTATGTGTGTTGTCCCAGGTGGCTTCATCTAATACAGGGCAGTAATACAATGAGCATCATGGATTTCTACACCTTTTGTTCAGACTTGCCAACTCCCTGGGACCCTAGATATGAACATCTACTAGATCAGAAATGTTTGGCCAGCATCCAAGAGGTGCAGTAAAATGAATGTTGAACTCTTTTCTGAGTGGTTCCAGTACATTGCATTATTGCCACTGTCTTTGATTTGTTCCTGCATTTTCTTAATTGCATCTATAGCATATCCCAAACTTTCTCTTTCCCTCTTCATCAATGCCACACGGTCCCAGCTGTCGTCATCTTTCAGAATGATGCAGAGTCACGTACATTGCTTCTGAGATTCAGTATTTTCCATCTCCAATTCACTGCCTACAGGGCAGCCAGAAAAAAGTGCTTTTCTAGACTGTCAATCAACACATATGGCTCCCTACACTGACTGTCCCCTGGGTTTCTTCTACCCTCAGAGGGAAAGACTTCATCGTTACTCTGGACACAAAGCCCTTCATGATTAGACTCTGACTACTTTTCTAAGCTCTAAGCCCCTGGTATACCACTCCTAGGCTTGGCCACCAAACTCTAGCCACACATTAATATCATCTTGTGAGTGCTTTAGCTTTTTCCAGTTCTGTTTTCTCCCCCAGATAACCAAAGCTTATAGAAAGGCTTTAGTATTTACAAAGTAAAACTGTTTTCAATCTTGATTGCTTACATTCATTCTTCAAATCACTCAGTAAAGGGTTGTAACTTACTAGCTGTGTACATGGAATTGCTCATATAATTTGTAATATACTTCCAGACATTAAAATCTAGATTACAAAATAATAGCAAGGGCACTAGGGAGATGCTCAGCCATTAAGAGTACTGGTTACTCTTTCTGGGCACCTATGTTCAATTCCTAGCACCCACATCCGATACCTTCTTCTAGCCTTTGTGGTCAACAGGCATGCATGTGGTACATAGACATGGATGCAGACAAAACACCCACATTGATATAAATAATCAACCAATTAATTAAAAGTAATAACAATGAATATATGAGTAGCCATTTATAGATGTGTGTTTACACATGCAAGTCAGCAAATCTACTGTGTGGCAAAACAGCTATAATATCATAATATTATATATAATAGGTATCTGAATTTAGGATATCTTAGCCTAGAGAAGAATTACAAAGTAAATATACATATATTTACATACATGTGTAGCATCCATGAATATTTGCATATATTATTTTATAAATCGTAGATAAGTGAATTGCAAATTTGTCTATTTGTGACAGGTCAAGACAGTGCAGAGGTTTCTACATCTTCTGGTCTTGCTGAGGCCATTTCTGGTTTAATTGGAATTTGATCTCTTTGATAGACAGTCCATAGAAACTTACCAAAATGTGTTCTAGGAACCCAATGTTAAGATGCCCTAGGTAGTTTATCTTAACTTCTGTTAAACTGCCTGCTTTGGTAGAGCCCCACTGAAGCTTCAAAAACCCAGTGCTCTGGACACAAACATTTGGGCTAAGCTTGGGTCCCGAATACCTGAGTGTAGTCCCAGCTGACTGGAGTAAAGACTTTCAGTTGGCTATAGCCTGTATCTGGGTGGTCCTCTCTGGGAGCCTCCCTGTAAGCAAAACCACAGTGCTGTCTCAAGTGAAGCAGGAGGCTGAGTCTAGGGGAATTGGCTTCTGAGGAGAAGGGCAATCCAAGAAAAAAAAAGAACCAGAAAAGGAATGTGCAAATTCTGCCCACCCACCCTGTAGTGAACCTCTCTAATGTGAAAGTAGAAAATAGCCTGACAGAGGTTCAGTCACAAGAGTAACTGTCCACTTGGGCAGAAAGCACAATCCCTGACCTCAAGTATATGCAAAATGACTTCCTATGTGTATGGAAAACCAGAGATCCTCCTTAGTGCAGGAGCCTGACAAACACTCCTTGGCCATGTGAGGAGGCCAGCAGGACAGGGGACACTGAGAACAGCCTGTTCTGCTGCTGCCTCCCATCTAAAATCCTACAACCCCAGTCTAATCTTTAAGAAGAACATCAGATAAAACCCAGCTGATAAGCAGTGTGAAAATGTCTGGTCACAACTCAAAAACTCGAGGTCACTGAAGCCACAAATGTCTGACCTAGGGTCTGAGTCTAGAAGAATCCAAGGACATGCAATAACTAAACACAGTGTTAGTCTAGATGAGAGCTGGAAAGCTACAGAGACAGAAAAAGCTGAAGAAATACAAATAAAGGCAGGACATCAGTGGGTAAAAATGTACAAACAGCACATTCATGATAATGATTAAGTTATTGAAAATTACACTGGACACAAGACCTAAGGAGATCACTCAGAGGTTAAGAGCAAAAGCTACTTTTACAGAGGACCAGGGTTTAATTCCCAGTATCCATGTGGCATCTTACAAAATTGCTAACTCCACCTCCAGGGGATCTGGGGTCCTCTCTGGCCTCCACGGGATGAGTACCAGATATACATACAGGCAAAACACCCATACATATAAAATGAAGCAAATATAATAATTTAAAACTTTTTAATAATCCTGGAACTTAGGTGTGGCATACATGATAATGTTCTACACCATCTCACCTTTGCTTATTTTCCCTGGAAGACTTAAAAGTATTCTAAAATAAAAGTCATTCGAAATAGAACTGAAGATGGAGGTCTAAGACCATAAGTTCTACTCAATGAAGACATTTTTCCCCCATTAAAGTAGAATCAAAGTATTGCCTCTGGAAAAGAAAGGAACAATTCTCACGGGAGAAGCAGACAGAGTCCCCACATACCACAGTCACGACACCTGTGAAACAATTACAAAGTTACCAAACATTTCAAAGAACCAGAAAAGGAGGGCTTGGTCTCAAGAGAGAAGGAAGGCAGCTGAAGGAACACCAACATGGCTCTAACTTTGAACCGAAGAGACAAAAGTTTAAAAGAGTTTGTATGATTATCCTCAATTAAGCAAAACAAAAATATTCTTACAGTAAGTAGAAAGTCATAACAACACATGGAACAATGGAAATTATAAAACAGAAGCAAATGGGAATTGGTGGAGCAAAACTATAATCAGGAGAAAAAGAGTGTTGGATGAATTAAATAACCCAGTGGAGCTAGACAGCCTCCATGAAGAGGACAACATCCATGAAAAGGACAGTGTCCACGGAGAGGAGACATACAGAATACTGAAATGAGTGAGAGAGAAGGAGACACACTAGAGATTGATTAGCTGATATCAAATGACCCTTGATGTGTTGTCACCACTTGGAAATTTGAGAGAGCTTATAAATCACATACCCCACCCTCCCACTCCTCCCTGGTTGAGTTAGAAGTGCTTTGTACCTCATGTGGCCATACGTCCATGTCTTTTTGTGCTCTCAGTCTCCCAGGCCAGAGACAGACCACAGATGAGGATTCTGAACCCCTCTGGTAGGTGAGAAAGCCAGTATCACAGGGAAAAGCAACCCCTAGAATTTCATCATGGCCCTGACAATTGTAATGCTTCTTTATGTCCACCTGATTATGCATTGACCTCCCTTCCTCCCTTGCCTCTCTAATTTGCCTCATTTTTTTGGATGAATTCTTCCATTTTCTTCCTTAATCACTGACTGGCATTATGAGAGATGAAGAATAGGAGGTGGGGAATGCAATTAAGGATGTATCTCAGAAGAGGTAGATGTTATGACTGTGATCCTGGCCTCAGGAACTGCTCCCTGGAATTGACATTCACCTCTGCCCTTCTTGTCACCTCTGTAACCATGGCTACTGTCCTCCATCAATTTTAACTCAAATAGGAGATAATAATAGTAATTACTTCATACAGTGGTCATGATCTTTAAAAAAATTAATACAAGGAAAGTAAAATTCTGTCTGTAAATTTCAATAGTTATTTGTTTCCTAGAATCCCACCATGTCTTAAAAGTAATTGTGTTTCCCATGTCAAATGCACAGTACCAATGTTTGGATAACTGTAGCCTTTTCTTTTCTTGGAGAGGCGTTCGGTGCACTGTGCTAGAGGTGGTGGTGGTGGTGGTGGTGCTCTGCAGTTAATCTCAAGTGACGGTGGTATCCTGATAGTGCTATCTGTGGCTCAGGCACAGCTCTCTATTTTCAAAGTGCTTGTAAGGACATTATCTCAGTTAATCTTTACGGGCGCATCATGAGATAATTGGAACAGCATTTACTACAAGATGAGTAAAGAGGGGGAGGGGCTTGCTTACTACTTACAAGGAGAGCAGAAACAGGCATCCCAGGGCCCTCAATCTCTTGCTTTTGCAAGATTAACTTTCACACTGAACTGTTAGCCCTGGCCTGAGAATAAGTAATCCTTCCACCTCCAAAGGTTCATGTCCCCTCCCAGTAAATCCAGCATGCCTAAAACCATGTTCATGGTTGGTATGTTCAGAGACCTCTCCCTCTTGTCTGGTGTCTCTAGTGCACTGCTGGAGGCTGACCAAGAGAACAATTTATATTGTTGGTTATTGAGAAGTCTACAGCAGAGGTCTTTACCTTCACAGGAAAGTTAAGGTTGGCATTAGAGAGAGTCGTTTTCTCTCAGACTATTTTATGCTATTTGGGTTGGATTATTCTGAATTCAGACTGAAAAAAAAAGAGGGGAATGCCTACTATCTCAGCTCTTCTACCCCAGGTAATTACCAAGGAGGTACACCATCCTCAGACAGTCTCAGATGATCAGAACTAAGGCTATTGTTGTTGATGATGATGATGTTGTTGTTGATGATGATGATAAAGAATTATGCTATTTTATTCAGGAAGCAAAATTCCTGGCAAAGTTCCTTTCCTTACCTAGGCTGCCTTCGCTCCACCTTCTCCCCTCTATCCATGCACCCATCCATCTGCTTCCCTCCATCCTCACCTTCTGTCATCCACCATCTATCCTTCCATGCTGGACCTACTCACTCTCTATCCACACATCAATCCTTCCCCATACAGCAAACCACGCACTCACGCACTCACGCACTCATCAGTGCTCTTGGCCACTGTGGAATAATAGCTCATACTTAACAAAGAAGGTATTCAGATACTTTTTATGGCAAATTATTTCTGATTGGTAGGTCAATTTAAATGCAATTAGCTCTACTAATTATGTCAAAGGGAAAACATTTTCAGCAAGCTGCTTCAGTTAAATATATCGTGCCAAGGCTTTGATAAAAATATTTAAAGATAAACTTAATTATAAGTTATTATATAAATATAATATACTTAAATATAAATATAAAATATAAAATACTTAAATATAAGTATTATTTAGTAAAGATGTGTAAATGTATAGTATTTCGTTTTCCCAATATTTTCTAAATATATCAGATTTAATCAGATGCTTCTAAATGATAGACTAGCATACAAACTAAATGAACTTTAAATTATCTGAGATCTATTTGGTATACCTCCCAGAAAGTGAACAAGTGAATAATTTATTTCAGTTATTCAAAAATAAGTAGTTCATAATTCTTTTTAACAAAATTAAAGGTGTACTAAATTTGGTTAGAAAGTGATTGATTGGTAGATAACTAGTATATTTGTAACAAAGAATTGCTAAATATTTTTTGTTGTTACATTGTAAGTTTTAGACATTTAAAGAATGAAATGACGATATAATAAAACCTATTTCTATATTTAATCCATATTATTTATTAAAATGTGCTTATAACTACAGAAATTAAAGAAAATCAAGATAATGAGCCCATTTCACATTTCATTATAGCAGAAGGTAATAGATACTCATGTACAGATCTTTCTTACAAACTAGCAAAAAAAAAAAAAAAAAAAAAAAAAAAAAAAAGCCAAGAAGATGGCTCGGTGGCTAAAGGAAATGCCATGCAAGTGTGTTTGGATCCCAGAGCCCACATAAAGCCAGCTCGGGGCATGCATGTCTTCACTCTCTGTACTTCTGCAGTGAGAGAGGAGGCAGAGCTGACTGTGGACAAAGGTAGAAGAGCTGTTGTTATCAAACTTGGCGGGTAACAGCCTGTGTTCCAAGTCAGGTCTGCCCATTACCTTCCATCAGCCAATGAAAAGAGACGAAACAGCAACAAGCACAAAGGGAGATTTACTCAATATGGGATGAAGGACAAAGAGATCCATCAGAACCCTCAAATCTGTCTTTCAGGCTCTAAAGTGAGATCAAAATTTAAATAAAGGATCAAAGATACGTACATCTATGCGCTCAGTCAAGGTGTGGTTCTGGGATTCAGTTTCATCCTGCAAGACCATGCGACATCTTTTCTGGGAGACAAGTTCCCCCTCCTGTTGGTACCTTTTCCTTCTCCCAGCAGGAGATCCCTGTGGAAACTCTCATTTCTTTGGGGTCTGTTGTTTCAAAAGTCTGTTAGTCATATCAACATAAACAGACTGTCTTTTCTTTGCCAGGCCAGACTCGCTCTGAGTACTAATTTTACAGCTACAAATAAAACTTTACTATGTGCTAGAAAACCTAGGAGCCATGGTGAATAGGGAAACTAACCAAAGCCAATCCTGCTGGCAAGTGTAACAAAAACCAGAGCTGACCAATAAGAAACGGGCCGTTTTAAATGATTAAAATTGGCCTTTTAGACGAATGACTAAGTAACAGCAATTAAGAAGAGGAGTGGATCATATTTCGACATCTGTTTTACTGTTTTGACTTCTTATTTATGCTATGGTAATACCATATCTTGCAAGTTAAGAATTCATTTCTATATTAACGTAAAATGTGCAAAGACGAACACAGTTCTCTACTACTTTCATGAGATATTTGGGCAGAACAGTTTGAAGACTACTGACTAATGTGAACAGAGGCTACGTTTACCATGGAGCTGATCACTATAAACAGAGAAACATAAAACGTACCAAGCCTGACCTTAACTGGCAAGATGACCAAGCATTCCATTACTGCAGAAACAGATCCTGGAGACCATACTGTAAGGAAATTTTGTTTTGTTTCAACTACTGGTGAAATATTTTTCAGAGATAAATTTATTCTTTCTTATATTTTTATTGAAAAATTTTAGACAATTTTGAAATTTCACTTGCATTAACAAAATGTTTAGACAATTAACAAATGTCAAGAAAAATCGCTTCTTGGACATGAGTATCTTGAAGAGAACCCAGTACTATGTAAGTATGTCCCATGGCTAAAGAGCCCTGGTGCATATCTTTCCCTCTCAGAGATTAGTTAGTTCAACAATTGTGAATACAATTAACACAGATTCTGTTCCATTTTTCTTTTAATGGCCACCATGGTAGCAATTATTTATTTATTTGTTACAAATAAGTTTTCTGTTTAATTTTAGACATAAAATAAATATAAATAAAAACTTTTATTGACTAAAATAAGAAGTGTCATTGTGAACCAATATAAATTCTCAACTTATGAGTTCAATATTTATGAAGTTAATCGTCTAAAGACAGCACTACATGAACCAATTCGAGTAGTTCTGCTGGAATAGCACAGGTACAGAGTCCACACTTATCAGTGACGGTGCTGTGCTTGGCATAAAAAAATTAACAGACTTTATTATGCCTCACTTAGCAACAAATCAGTATTAATGGCTAACCAAATGATCAGGTAGATAGTAAAAGGAAGGCCTAGAGCATGAACGCAAAACTAATTGCAAATGTAGCTCTCACTTCTCAACACAGTTTCTGGCAATGGCTCAGCATGGCACCGTAGAGTCCAGGCTTGCAAACAGAGGTTCTCTGGCCAAAGCTCCTTCTCAAATTTCTTGCTGTCCCTCTTAACTTTGGGGGCTTTAATATCTTCAAATGTAAAATAGTATTATTTATTTTATAAGGCTTTGGGAAGGATTGAATGGCTGCCTAGGTGTTATTTTTTAGATTAATGTATAATATATATATATACATATATATGTATATATACTATATATATATATACATATAATATATATATACATATATATGTATATATGTATATATATATTATATGTATATATATAGTAGGCATTCAATAAATGGTACCAAAAGGTATCAAAACAAGTTGGAAAAGAGCTATCTATTCAACATCAAATGGCATTATATTCTTAAACAACATCGAAAATATTCTTTGAGATCTTATCTTGGTTTCTACAGTCACGGAGGGATTGGGTCTCTCAGACATACTAGTAGTGTGAGATGGTGAGGCACTCGGAAAAAGTCAGGCATTTCTTCAAATAATTAGTCACAGAACTACCATCTGCCTCAGTAATTCTAGTCTTAGGTGTCTGCTCACAGGAAATGAAAACCGTTTCCACATTTAAAATGACTATGTGAATGCACTTTCCAGCATGCTTCTTAATGGTTGAGAAAAAGCACTCGGAGACCATCACCTGGCAAGAGGATGAATGCACACATACAATATAAATGTGAAGCACACTTGCCATATGAACACATAGCACATAGGCCATATGAACACAGCACACAGGCCATATGAACACACAGCACACAGGCCATATGAACACACAGCACACAGGCCATATGAACACACAGCATACATGTCATATGAACACACAGCATACATGTCATATGAACACACAGCACACAGGCCATATGAACACACAGCACACAGGCCATATGAACACACAGCATACATGTCATATGAACACACAGCACACAGGCCATATGAACACACAGCATACATGTCATATGAACACACAGCATATATGCTATATGAACACACAGCACACATGCCATATGAATGCACAACACAGTGTCATATGAACACACAGCTCATGTGCCATATGAACACACAGACCACATGTCTGATATGAACACACAGTGGATGTCGTTTGCCTTTAGAAGATAAGTCATTGACTTGTGCTAGCACATGGATGGACCTTAGGAACATTAAGCTCCATGAAAGAATCAGGGCAGAAAGGTAAATCTCTTGTCCCATGCCATTCGTGTTTAATGTCCAGAACAGGCAAACCTGGAGACAGAAATGGTAATAGCGAGAGCCTGAGGAAAAACGCCATTTCTTCACAGCCAATGGAAGGCACTGAGAGGAGTGGGTTACTGATACAGAGCAGAGACTTCCCCTTAATGAAATGGTAATGAAAATGGTTTGAGGTGCTGGATGTGGCACTTCACATGTGTAATCTCAGCTCTGCAAGGTGAGGCGAGAGGTTCAGAAGTTCAAGAGCGGCTTGAGCTACATAGTGAGTCTGATATCAGACCACTGTGTGGGAGACTGTTTCCAAACACGGAAAGAGAGGTCCAAATTGATGAGCACTTGTTAATCTTAGGGTATCTTAAAAGGGTGAGTACTGCAGAGAACTGATTACTGACTGTTACAGTGAGTGGGTAATAGTGAAATGAGGCTGCACTGAATTTCACTGCCCCCATCCTGAGACAAGCACACATCTATCAGACCCCACTGGGTGTTTGTAATAGGCCAACAAACACTGCACCCTTTATTTTGATGTAAATTCTATGACAGAATTGTGAGTGTTGGAAATGCCATCTTTATGCTTCTGCGTTTGCTTTTATGACGTGGCAAAGATCTGCTGTTGAATATTTCAGAGCTGCAATACCTCAGAGTTCTGTGAGGACCGAGAATGGTGTTAATTGTATTAAAAGGGGAGACACGTTTCAACATTTAATATCAAAAGCTCTCTCTCAACTTATTCTTATTTCATATGCTCTGAAATAAGTAGTAATAAGATTCAGACGGAGTTGCTAGTGACAACAGAATTCGTTAACTCACCAATAAATACTTACCAAATAAAATAACTACGTGCTAGCCACAGTGACAGACAGTGATGTCACAGAAATGAATAACATAGCCCAGTGACAGAGACGCCAGAATGGACTTCTCAAATGGCTCAGGAACATGCTGCATACTACAGTAAAGCTTGCGTGCAGTACAGAAACTTCTCTGAGACAGAGGTAGCAGTGAGACCAGAGCACAAATATCCATAAAGCCTCACTTAGGACAGACAAAAAGATACAAGAAGCCCAGGCACCTCCAGTTTTACTGCCACAGACTAAAGTCTACTTTACTAATTATGCTCTTAGAAATCACTACACATCTTTAAAGCACAAGGTTGTCAGTTATGTAGGAATGCGTTTGCATCCGTGAGCAAAAGCCAGCTGGTCTGCTGTGATCCTGGGAATTTAGGGCTCCTAGAATCTTTTAACAGGCTGAGCTTTCTTTCCCATGAAAAGATTGCAATATTAAAAAAAAAAAAAAAAAAAAAAAAAAAAAAATGTTCACAAATGAGTAGCATCCTGGCCATCGCACATACTGAAAGTGTGAACTAGAATTACTGAAAATAAGCCGTGCCTGCGGAAACTGGCTGACTGGCAGAAGAACATTAGCGTTGGGGGGAGGTTGGAATGTTGCAGGTCCAGAGGTTAGTTACCAGTTCTTGGGCTAGTTCTAACCCTCCATAATAGGCACCTCTGAATTTAAACTTACATAATGTGATTAATAGATAAAGCCCTTTTGGGATTTATTAACAGACTACTGGCTTTTTACCAACCTAAAAGCAAAGGCTTCCATCAGACAGCATCTTGAGCCTATAGGAAACCTCCCCCATCTTCTTGTAAACACCTTTCTGATGTACAGACATATGTATTTTTAACATGCCTTGGTTCATGACTCTTTGTTTGGTAAAATTATGAAACTGCTTTCATGCTGGAACATGGAATTGGAAGTGACCTAAATGTTTGTTCCTGGGTTATGGTCACTCGCATAGCTCAAGGACAAAATGTTTCTTATTCTCTTTAAGATGAGAGCTGTGGTTTTGGGTAGGCAAAAAGGAAACCTCGAGTCTCTACATGTCTACATTCTTTAAAAAATTAATATTCGGGAAGATGAGCATCACGGCTGTGCCCCTGAAGCCTACTACTTTGCAAACGTGACTACTGATTCCTGTGGACATCAGGTATGCGCATGTGCATGGCATCTCATGGCAGCTCTGGCTCAGATATGTGAATTGGTACTCAAGAACAGTGGCTTCTTTACAATTTGACCTTGGTAACAAACTCTGTGTGTGTGTGTGTGTGTGTGTGTGTGTGTATGAAAGAGACAGAGAAACTTATATCTCAAATATGAGCTTTAAACTGTGCACCCAGAAGTATTAGAAGTAATACCTTGCCATTTATCAGAAACAGTTCTATAGGTCAATGTGTAATGACATCAGCGTGCTTGCCAAGTGGCCCAGTAAGGCAAATAAATATGTAACTGGTCCACATTATGTTAGGGCTATCACTCAAAGATCATGAGTAGGGTGAAATGAAAACTTGCTTTAGGACAGGATATAGAGCGCTCTTCTCTGAGCACATTGGTACTTGGTGTGATACAAAGTCTCAGCAAGCATATGTATAGGTCACTTAGCCATGGTTGCAGCTTGCTCCATTATTAGACTAAGACTACCTTCCTAACTTACTTCAGATAATTCCATGCTGGAAAGATATAACAGAAATATTTGATTGCTTAAAGCAAAAAAAATTCTTTCAACAGTAACGTTGCACAGGAATAGGAAGCAGAACCCCAAATCTTGCTTTTACAAGACAGTTCTCTATGGGTTCCTCAACTTTCTGCAATGCCTTTGGTGCCTCCGAGTTCAGCTGTCTTTTTAAGGATGTTTGTTCAGACCTTCTTGACAAGCAGAGATAGCGTTTTAATAGCTCCAGCTTCCGGACCCGAGCTTGGGTCCTCTTCTGTAACCAGCTACAGTGTATGTGCAGCTCTCACTGGTCCTTTTAACACTGTCCCATTGAAATTGAGGCTCAGATGATGGCTGTTGCAGTTGTTATAAGTTATAAACTGTCTTCTCTGATGAGTGTATCTTCCATCTTCCGCCTTCATGCATGAGGCCGTGGTAGGTTTGGAAGGTAAGTGAGAAGCTCCTAACAGTGTTCACTCTGTCTCTGAGCTCACCGTTATAGTTTCAACATAAGCTGGGTTTTGTTTTAGCATTGGACTCTTGTAAAGCGTGTGGTAAAGACAAAATAAAAGTGAACACTTGGCTGAAATCAAATACAAGTCTGTCTGTCTGTTTGTTTGTTTGTTTGCTTGCTTTTCAAGACAGGGTTTCTCTGTGTAGCCCTAACTGTCCTGGAACTCACTCTGTAGACCAGGCTGGCCTCAAACTCAGAAATCCACCTGCTTCTGCCTCCCAAGTGCTGGGATTAAAGGCGTGCGCCACCACTGCCCGGCAAGTCTTTCTTTTAATACAAATAAAATTGCCAAGACTGAATTGAAATAAGAAGAGACACCTTGATTAAGCTTTAAAATATCTGTGTTCTCAGGAAGCATGTTCCACAGAGGATTCTAACAATCCTTTTGCCCTTTGTGCCAATCTGAAAGCCAGTCAGCGTTGCTTTCCCTTCACTGTGAAAACTTGTGTGCTGATTAGGAATGGGTAACACTATGTTCACCCCTAAGACTGTATCTCAACTGAGTAGGTCTCAGTAAGGAAAGGAATATACTCTAACTGCACAAACACAGGCACAACAACTGAGTAAAGGAGCCTCGTGGAGCACCGCAGACCAATGATAAAGCCTTTTGTTCACTGCTCCCAGTTTTTGAAATCATTTATCATGGATTTACTTTCATTCTTGAAAACTGAACTCTGATGTAATTTCCTTAAATAACAGCACTTGCATACATAGCACGGCAAACTTTCAAAGTCACATCCTTGTTCTTTGCAAATCAGCAGATACATTATAAATGGATAATGATTACTCCAACACCTTCCTGCTCTCTTGCCCTCTTGGCCCCTCCCCCTTCCCACTATCCCTTCTTTCTAAATGGTTGGAGTTGGGGGAGAGATAGACGGTGGCTTTCAATAGTCTCGTTCACCATGCTCTCAGCCCCAGGTTCCCCCAACTTCTCCAAAGACAACTTTATCACCGGTTTCATTGCAGGCTAGCCCATCACCCCAAGTATCAGTTTAATAAATCTAGGGAAGCGAAGGCCATTCAGAACACTCACACCCAAGCTGCTATGTGCTCTGAGAAGTGACCTGGCTTAGCTCTCAACTACTCCCCAGTGGACACCACTAAACATATCAGCTGTGTCGTGAAGCTGCTTACAGAAAGCTCCTTCATTATGGGGAGCGTTATCATTAATTTGGAAGACAAACATTAAGCTTTAACAATTTTTTCTTTCATCAAGGCTCATCTGCCTTAATAGTGAGTCTCTGCTTGCCTTTAAAGAAAACTTCTGGAAATTTTATCATGTGGTCCATTACACTATCAATATGAATTCATACTCTTAACTCACAGGACTCTGAATTTTTGTTCAGAAGTGGTTCTCATTGTAGTGACTAGGATCCCCATAAACAATGTTAACTCTATCATTCCAAAGGGCATAATTGAGCCAGTTTAATGCATTCCAGGATGTAAACATCACCATTGACTAGTCCCAAATTGATAATGATGTCAGACATTGTTTAGGTGGGCTTCTGTCAGACTAATGATGTCAAGTTCACCCATTTGTGTTTCCTAGACTGTAGGCTTGTGCTTTAAATAAGACATAAGTACATCCTTGATTCCTTACAGTGCACATTGCTGATTATCATTCCTTGCAGTCGACGTTGCTGACTGACTGTCACTGGCCATTATAATATGACCTATACTCCTGCCAGGAAAATGGTCTTCTTGCTTAAATTTTCAAATGTATCTGTTATATTTCCTTGAGTCTATTTTATATGTTAACCAGTTTCAAGATTTCCTCCTTAACTCGGATGCGAGTCTGAGTTTTAAATTATAACATAAAATGCTCACTTTGAGAAGTTAACAGAATAGCACACTGAAGTCATTGCATTTAGGGTGTAGGCATTTGCAGACAAACATGAAGCACAGTGCTGCAGCCAGGAGCTGAAGCAGGGTGTAAGGATATTTAAATAACGCCTAAATAGATAGAATAACATTTATCATTTCATCTTGTCTAAGTGTGAAGCTTGTGGCATTAAGTACTTCATTGTTGTGCAATAATCACCACCACCCATTTGCAGGATGTTTTCTTCTTTATAAGCTGACACTGTACTCAAGGAACACATGTTCCCCACCATCCCATCACTGGCCTCTACCATTCTACTCTGTACTGAAGGAATCTGACTACGAGAGATTGCAGGCAAATGCACTCATACAAAGCTCAGCTCCCTGTGATAGGCTCATTTCCTAAGTCTGCAATGTGGACTTGTGTCCTTGTCTTCGGGACTTGGAGGTGGCGTATTCACAGACTTAGAACTGTGGTGATTACCCAACTGATTGTACCATTTTACACGCGGTCAGCTCAACAGGAGCATGTGCTATGGCTCAGCTTTGGGGGAAGAGGCTTTTTAGCAGACTAATATTAAGCCACCAATCTTAAACAAAAATTTGATATATCACGAATATAAGAGATTTTGGTCATTTGTCACAGAAGTGTTTAGGTTAGTGAGTATATATGTGTTTGAGAAGATAACAGTATTAATAATTTTCTCAGCTGCAGCTATGCAGTCCTGAAGGAATTAACATAGAAGTCACATGCTCTGTCTTGCTACCTGGATAAGCTTTGCCACAGATTCAAAGCAGTATGAGCTATTCTCTGATGAAACTCGCCTTTATTTCAATATTAAATTACACTAGCGTTACAATTACTTAGTGTCCTGGTAGCATTAGGAAATGTATTCACCAAATGAAGTAGAGAAATTTCAATTTCCTATTTTTGCGATAAGAGACCCAAGCCTGAGGCTGGTCAGACAGCTGGCACTGTCATTGGGGCGACTGCTCATGGGGCAGCTCTTTATCTGGATGCACAATGTCAAAAAAATAATGTATTTTGACATATTTTGACTCATAAAATTTATTGTTTCATAATTTTATGTCAGTTACTATATGTGTCCAGGGCAGGAGGAGAAGACGGCAAAAGAATTAAAGAAAGTAAATAAGAAGAATAAGTCCAGAATCATTAAGACATAAAAGACAACTTCTAATTTCATGTCTGTGGGAACAGCTCCATATTGGACACACATAGCTGAAGATTTAAAGCTAATATCCACAAATGAGAGAAGACATTGGTTGGTTCTTTTTCTGGGTCTGGGTTACCTCATTCAGAAAGATTGATTCTAGCTTTATCCATTAACCTGTGAATTTCAGAATTGTATTTTTAAAGTTTTATTAATTTTTATATGTGTGTGTTTTGCCCACATACATGTCTATATACAGCATGTGTGCCCAGGGCTCACAAAGGCCACAGGAGGAGATCAGATCTCTGAGAACTGGAATTATAGATGATGGTGAGCTGACACGAGGGTGTTAGGAATCAAGCCCAGGTCTTCTGTAAGAGTAGCCAGTGGTCTTGCCCACTGGGCCATTTTTTCTAGTCTCAGTTTTTTTTTTCTTAAAAGTTAAATAATATTCTATTGTGTAAACATATACATAGTCATTAGCCACTCCTCACTGATGGACATCTAGGCTGTCCATTTCCTGGGTATTCAGCTCTATAACAGAAGCTTCATTTTGTAGTAGATGATTATTGACTTTGTGAACTACAACTGGTCAAGGTTCAGAGAACAGGAGACTATAGAGTGCCCAGCCCTAAACAAGAGGACATCCATCTTTTAACTCCTCTTTTCCAGTCTCATTGATCATTGTGGCTAAGGGGTAGAATGGCCATAAGAGCCAGAGACAGTGAATGGCTACAAGGAGACAGTGTTTTCTGGATATAGCAGGGAAGTTGCACATAAGGATTCACAGCAGTTGAGACAGCATACAAAGACGTTGGCCAAGCTCAAGCCAAAGTCTCTACATGACAGAGGAGGTAGGCTCCAAGTCACATCCCTAGCTACAAAGTAATTGATAACTACTGGGGCAGGGAGAATCAGTTGTCTTTAAGAATGTGGTCCTTGATGGGATGCCCATGTTCCTATGGAAGGCTACACAATGGGCAGGGACAACCGTACTTGATGGGCCTAAAAAGAAAGAAAGAATGTTGGGAAAACAGTTCCAAAGACATCATCAATATACAAAAAGATGGTTTTCTTAGAGGCACTATTTATCTAATTGGTGTGTGTGTGTGTGTGTGTGTGTGTGTGTGTGTGTTGGTCTGTCTGTCCAATTCATAAAAGGTAGAGGCATTAAAATTTTGTTAATTATATAAAGAGCTTTAAGTGTTCCATTTATATGCATTAATAGGGAGACTTTGTTACCAAAAGAACACAATTAATCAACATTGATAGATCTTATGTGTCCTTGAAAATGCAGTAAAATTAGTTTAGAGAAGAATGTGGTAATATTTTTAAATTAACACCTATTTTTTTTAGAATACTACACCCAGGTTTTGGTCCCACTCTGTCTGTCTGCAGCTCCTGGATATATGGGGACTGGTATATTCTAATGTATTTCTATTTCTGTATATCAATATTTTTATTTATTATTTCTTAAGACAACAACTCCAAATGATAACTAGTCAAAAAGAAAATACCAGAACCACAGATATTTTTGCTTGCTTGTCAGACTTATAAATATATATTTTTATGTTTGTAACAGAAGCTAATAATGAAACATGCCCAGCTTATTACTTTGGGATTGATTGCAGAAATAGTTCCTACCTTTCTTATGATGTAGAAATATATACATGTATTGATGAAGTATGGCTGTGATAAATTACTTCAAGAAAATAACTTTTCCTGGCTCCCTATCTTTGTACCTACAACTTGACTTATGGGGTCCTTGGGTGTGTCTTAGGAGGCAGCAGGGATCATTTGTGGCATCGGTTCTGTGTCAACACTTAATATTTATCTATGCCCCAGGCATGCATCATTTTCCTGTTAATTGTTACTGAAATTTGACATATAATTTTTATATGCCATTGAGGGTCTCCTACCATGAAATACCATATCTGCAGTACAGCCTTTGTTTTCCTGCCATTTTTCCTCTTTAGCAACCATCCACTTGTTTAGCGCTAAGTGAATTGAGCTAATTTCTCATTGTTAGGAAAGATAACTGAGAACTAGTTGTTCATTTTGAGAAATAAACTGCTCCCAATTTCTAAGTGAGTACTGGGTCACATAAGGAAGTACACCTGGTCTCTAGAAATACAATGAGTCTAGCTGCTATGACTATTTCCCATTAATCTGCTGCCATCAGTGTCTGGTAGAATCAGAGGCCTCTTCTGAAGTATGGACATTGTGAGAACACCCTCTCAACTCCATGACTTGAAATGACACCTGATCCCCTCCCTCACTTGGCTTATGACGATACTTCTTCCCTCCTTTCTTCTTCACTTCAACATTCACTACATCTTGGAAATACCTCATCCATAAAATGAAATTTTTTGACCCCTTTGTTCACTAGTTTGTTGTTAGTGCCTGCCTCATAAAAATGGTTAAAAATGAGTGTACATGTACAAAATATGACATGTACTCATTAGAGCACCTATCACTTTATCCTAACTTGGTAGTCATCACTGACTGCTCCCCTTCCACCTTTCCTCCTCAGGTCTTTGCTATGAGGGTGCTTGATGCCCACAGTAGACAACTCAAAACGTAGGTGTTGTCACTGCCTTATCTTTCCCCCTTACTCTGGTCGGGTGTTTGATTTTGTGTCTACAGCAGACACTGGGCTTTCTGTTTTCCAACTCCTGTCTTCCTTTCTTTCTCATACTCTTCTATCAGATTTTGATGTTTGTATGTGCAAGAAGATCAAGAAAATTCACAAATCTCCTGACAGAAGAAGCTTGTTTTACTTCCTACTGAGGTCGCTCAGTGTCATCCCATTGTCCACAGACTGAGCCATGGACTGATCACCACAGCCATGGGTGCATTACCTCACTCGCAGTTACCCTTAGCCTTCGTCACACTCCACAGTGCAAGTCTGTACCAAACTGCATTTCTACTGACCCGCTCTCTGAGTTTCTGGAAAGAACAAAATTCTATCTGGATGTTAGATTGATAGCTTGTCACTCCCTCTGTCTGGAGTGCCCATAGCTGCTGTGCACACTCTGCTCATCTACATCCACTGGACAAGTGTCCTAAATGAGTCCTTCCTGTATGACCTTGATTAAGTTCTACTTCCTCTAAGTGTTCTCTCTCTCTCTCTCTCTCTCTCTCTCTCTCTCTCTCTCTCTCTCTCTTTCTTTCTGTCTCATTGCTGCTGCAGTCCTTATAATTTTACTGGTGATAGCTTCAAAAAGAAGCTCCAATAGGAAGGGTCTTTGTCTCTTTGTATTCACAGGAGTAAATAAGATACCTAGCATTTACAACTGCTGCATAAGTGGCAACTAGGTTGATAAGCTTAACATTCTTCCTCACCAGACTGGGTATGATTACCTTTGCAATTAGAGGACTTAGCGTGCCCAAGAGGAAGGTGACAGATACTGAAGGAGGTGAATGAGAAAACTTATGTTTTCATTGACCTGAGTACCACTCAGATAACTTTTCATTGATATTTTAGAATAGTAACTGGACTGAGAGAAAATGTAGAATTCATGGGATTGACATTTACAGGGTCTATCAAGAGCTGGGGAAAGTATATGGAAAACTGAGGTGGCAGTACAATATAAAGTTATCAGTTTTCAATGTTTTGGTTGAAAAACATCTGGTAAGTTTTCCAATTTGATCTTTGCTTTAAACATGCAGAAATGCGGGTTAGAAAACCGCCTAGCAGATTTAGTTTAAGATTTTAATATGTGTCTTCAATGTTGCAAATGTTTGTTTGTAGAGCCTACCGTTAAGTACTGAGCTGGTGGTAAAGCAAGAACAGAATTCAGTGAGCGCTGAGTCTCTTATGTAAAAGGGTCTACATGTTATCCAGATCTCTATCAGTTGCCAATAGAACTGTTTTAATATAAATACATTGGATAAAGATATAGAGAGTATATTATTATACATCTATTAATATCATAGGAGAATTATAGGGATAAAACACAGAGAACAGATAAAGTGATATCCAAAAGGTAATAATCATCCAGAAGGATAAATAGTTAAATAAAATTTAACTAAGATAAATATGAGGTCATATTGAGTTCAAAATACACATAACAGAGAAACAACATGAAAAAATTATTCATTAAAATTCCTTGGTGTTTAGCTTTATGGTACCTTATATAGAGAATGTTCTTAGCCAACCATGGTGCCACAATGCCTTTAATCACAACACACTGAAAGTAAAGGCAGGTAGACCTCTATGAGTTTCAGGCTAGCCTGGTCTACATAGCAAGTTCCAGGCCAGCCAAGGCTACATAGTGAACCCTGTCTCAAAAAAAAAAAAAAAAAAGTCCTTATTTCAGAACAGCTAACATAAAAGATCATCCTATAGGAATGAGTCTTCTATAGTTTCTACATGAGAGCAATTGGGCATGTAAGCAACAGAATAGACTCACTCACTGTGTTGGGAAGGATGCTTCATACTCAGAGGAATAGATACCATTCAGAGGAAACAGATAAGAAAAAAGAAAAAAAAAAAAAAAAGGTGATCTGGTTGCCAGAGAGTAGGGAACCACTAAAGACAGCATGCTATGCAAGAGTTTGCCAGAAAGCAGTGGGTGGAGTGTCAAGAGATGGTGGGTGAATCATGAAGGAGGAAGGACCTTCATAGTCTAATAGTCAAAGAACAGGTGTGTGGGGGAAATATTTTGTCACTTATATACTTCCAGAACACAGAACACTAGGAAACCGCAGAAGGAGACCATGTTTTCTGCAGGCATTGGCAAGCACAGTCTTGAGAAAGAGCAAACATCTCACAGGAAGTGACTCCTCACACAGTGGCAGGTCACCATCCATCACTAGGATGTTTTATTGAGAAAGATGTCATACTTGGAATTTGGACACTGAATAGATTAGTCACAGAACTGAATCTTGCATGAACTCTCAGGTCTGAGTATTTTAGAATAAGAGGAAGAAGTAGATGGAGTTAAGAAGAATGCATCTTCACCCCTTCCTTTAGTCCCTTTGGCACTGTTTTAGGAGTCATGAACTCAAGAGCAAACTTTCCTTGACAAAACTCTCTCCTCATGAAGATTGTGTTAGGTGGTAGGTGTGACACAAAATAGAATAGGAGCATAAAACACTGATTCTCCTTTCTGCTTGTCAAGTGCCTTTGTGATTATTTTTTGAGGCAAAGCTATACTTGAGGCAGTCATGTATTTTCAGACTGGAAGTTATTGTGTATAGAACCATTTTTTTTCTCTTTTTTTAGTTACAACAATCCCGAAGGTGCCTTGGCTTTATCCCCACTGCATTCTCTCCTTGACTCTTGATTAATTCACTCATCACTCTTCTGAAAAATTTTTTAGCTAATTGCTTATAATTCAATTACTAAAATGTATTTGGTCACTTGCTAAATATTAGATGCTAATATTTTATTACAGGTAAGAATTTCTAGAAATTAAAATATTCTACTTTAAAAGTTATTGAATAAATGTAGACTCATTGCTCAAATTTATGAAGAATAAAAAGTACAAGTTACATACATTTTTATTCTTTTGACAGCACAAGGCAAGCATACATACTGATGCAGATTTAGACAAATGCTATTCCAAATTTGGTGGCATTTGTGTAAGTCTTTAATTTGTTACACTATTAAAATTATCATAATACTAGTCTCTTGAAACTGGCTAAACAAATCTCTTAATTGGGATAGTAGCCATCTTTTTTGTCTAACTGGATGTAAGGAGATCTAACAAGCTATCATCATAAAATGTCACATGCTGTGCTGGGCAACTGGCACAAAAGAACATGAAACATTAAAATTTTCTATATTTAACTCAGTTGATTCAAACCAAATCAATTATGCCAGGGAAGGTCCTGTGAATGAAATTACAGGAAAACTTTAGAATATATTTAATGATTCTTTATGGTTTAAATATATGAAAAAGTTACTTTAAAATATCATCTTTGTCATATCAAGAGTAAGAAATCTCAGTTTCCTGTATTATAAATAAATAGGCATTTGAGACAAGTTATTTTTAAAGCTAGCTAGAACAAGGTGTAAATCAGAATTATCGAAACCTTTGTGTACCCTTGTTTAAGGCGTGAGATCTCTTAATGCCAATAAAATAAAATGTCTGAATGTTAAGACAGCTCTTCAGTTTGTAGCTAATTATCTCAGCCACTGACTTCAGAACCTTACAGTGTGACAGTGTGGGGTCTAGTGGCTTGACCATGGTCAGTTAGTTCTTACCCCTGTTCTCTAACAGTCCTGCCTATTCAAGTCCTTGGGATGAAAGCAATAAACTATTGTTAAACCTATCATTTTCCCTCACTTGCTTAAATTTATCCTTTTCAACTCAAGAAGCTCCAACTTTCTCAAGTGTATCCTCATAAAATATTAACACTGTGGTCATTTTTTTTTCTTCCCAGAAAGTCTCTAGAGCTTTTGCACATCTCTGAATACTTTGAGCAGGGAAGCTCCATGGTTTTAACTAAAGACTACAAGCAATTTCTTTTCTGATTGCAAGTAAACGATGCCTTATACTTTATCAGTCTCTCAGGTCAAAGCATTAGACCAAACTACTGCTTTCAGAGAAGAGGATTTAATGAGTCTGAGCCTTGTTATCTAGTGAACACAATTTGAATTACTTTTCCTTAATGCATTTCTTTACACTTGCCAGCACTGAACTCCATATTAGATACAATGACTTTTCAAAGCCTAGATACAAATGGTGCCACTTGTGTACCACCCATTCAGTCTTTAAAACATTTCTGCCCCATGGACACATGTACAGGTTGAAGATGTTTGTTATATGTGTAACTTTTAATTTTCTATCATCTATAGTTTATACAAATTAAGACTAATGTTTTATATCTAGCCAATATTTAATGAATATGAGAATTATTTCCAGGAGTTTAAATTCCTGATTTGAGGCAGAGGTTCTGATACACATTTTACAATACACAAGACCTAGTTGGGACTACATCTGCCATCTGTGTGATAACTGCCACTATGTTGGCAGGTTTGGCTCTAGAAGTAAGATGTTAGCCACATGCTGATGGAAAGTTTAGAAAGGGTAGCTTTCTACGTTCTCAGGTTATTTTTTATTCTTTAAATATCTATTCTGTATAAATGTATTTATTCTAAGATCTCAAATTTACATAAATTTAGATTAGTTTGTATTTTATACTGACAAAAAAAATAGCCAACTCCCATCAGATTCTCAGATCCGACAGCTATTACCATATGAAACTGATTCTCCACCTTTTGAAAGTTTATCCATAACATACCATTTTTATTACACATTTGTTTGTGTGTATGAGGGTGCACATGTTTTGGTGTGCATGTGGGGGTCACAGGACAACTTGTGTGAGTTTATTTTCTATCTCCACTGTGGGGTTCCAGGGATTGAACTCAAGTTGTCAGGCAAAGCACTGGGACTTTAACAGTTGAGCTATCTCACCAGCCAAGAACATGCCACTTGAAAGGTGATGTGTTGACTTCAGGATTACTGGCATGTTGATGTCACTAGGCACCGAAAGCCTTTTTCCCATTCATATGGGAGTTGCAACAGTATTATTCAAATGATTTAATATCTTCTAAAGAAGAAACTATAAAAATATTTACATAACTTAATAGTGTAGGTAGAATATCCATCTTAACCTAACATTAAGAATGACAAGAGAAAGATAAGCCAGCATAATATATCTTATTTATTTTCCAATACTGCAGCTGGAACATTCTGAATGCCTAACTTCTTTAGCCTGTCAGGAAGAGTAACCTATATGGATTTAATTCTTTCCTGCACATATTAAAAGAATAAATTGTGAAAATGTGTTTCAACATTTCTTTTTATAAACAATCATTTTTTTGTGGCTTAACTTTTAGTGAGAAATCACCAAATTCCATTTTAACTTCAAAGAAGTCAAATAATCAGAGAAACAATTGAAGAGGATCAACTATCTGTTACTGTATTAGAAACATGATCCTCAAGCCCATGGATAAATTCAGTTTTCTATTGAATCACAGGAAGTTTGATATAAAATGCATTAGAATTTTTGCAACTAAATCTTACTTGTTTTAAAATATTCTAGTAAATGTTGCACATGATATGAGTAACAGCTTCCTAGGGTCAAAGAAAAGTTTGAGGGCAAACAGAAGAATGCCTTGGGAAGCCAACTGTGTTGGAGACTCTGATGACTGCTCTCTTAAAAGAGGATTTTCAGAGGGAAACACAGAGACCACATAAGGTCAGAAGGACCACAGTCCTTTCATGTCCCCAGTTAGCAGAGAGCAGACAGGTTCTTGTTGGAGATGTTCTGGTGAGCAGATGTTGGGACTAAAGAGCAAGTACCCAGGAACCAAGCCAAGGATAAAAGTACTGGACACGGAACACCATAAGTGTGTGGAACTGAGCTGTGGGATGCTCACACACATGATACCATGTTTGGTGTTACAGATTCAGGGTGAAGAGCCAGAAACATACTGAGGTGATCATTGTTTGTTTAAAGATTTTTAAAATTGGACTTTTATACCATACAATTTGATCCAAGAATAATTCATTTCTTTTTTTTTCTTTTCTTCCTAGATGGAGTCTCACTATGTGCTCCACTCATGGGAGCTCATGCTGGGACATTACATCGGCTCATTATCCCTTATTTGGAGAATGGTCTGCTCCATAAAGAGTTTAGAAAGTCAGCCCTCCTAAGCAGCAAGCCACCCCGACTCATCTGCCTGGCCTTTCCATGCTCTGTACTGCCCTATCTCACTTCAGCAATGAGAAAATGCAATGCTTATTTTGGCTTACTGGTTTGGCTGAAGAAGGCAGCCTAGCAACAGTACTTAGTAAGAATTATTGAACATTGGTAAATACTTACAGAGCACACAAGCTTGAAAGTGATTGTGTGCCACTTTAGAGGAGTCTTAAGGGTACACATTGTACAAACCCAGTGTAAACCTTATTCTGAGACTAGAAAGGGAGCCTATACTTCCTGTGGCATGACGTAGGTGTCCCCATAGAGCAGGGGCATGCCTCTTACCACAGTCTCTCTTCTTCACTGACAGGATGTCTGCTGCTAACATATGCCTCTTTTTATCAAGGTCTCTCTCGTCTTCTGTTCCTTTTCTCCTCCCTTCTTGCCCAGAATGACTAGACTGGATTTTGAAACAGAAATTCTTATCTACCGCACTTTGGCTTTTGACCTGTCCTATTAGGCTCCCATAATTAATAGGGAGAGCCTTTCCCCTCTAGCTCCCTTATAAACGATTATTGCTAAATTGGGTAGTGGGACAGACCTGCAATCTCAGCACTTATGTGGAAGACTGAGACAGAAGGATGGCACATATAAGGCTAAAGTGAAGGACATAGGGGGACTCCAGGGACAATAATAGTGGTGACAGCCATGTCAGGTGTTGTTGAGTAACTCACTGCCCACAAATTTGTGCACATAACTGTACATAAGGTCATAAAGCCTTTAATTGAGTCATTACACAGGGGTAATGGAAGAACATTAGAATTAACTCCAAATGCATCTACTTGCAAAGCTCTACCTCAGAACCCTAAGATGGAAAGGCTCTAAGGGAGTGTGGCAGCCAGTGTCCAAACGTCAGTGAAGAGGCCACTGCTATGTAGATGTATTTGCTGCACTGGGAGTGTTAACATAATAAATCTAGAATGGACACTTGATGGAAACTTAGTTTCAGCGTTCCTAGGTCTCCTTTAAGAGCACAGTCTATGTCCTTGAGGTTTTTGAAATGTTGCTCTAAGGTGGGTCAACAAGGCCTGCCCTTTTCTATATTAGTAGGCACCAGTACATCATAGTGAGTCTCTGGCACCAATGGAAGCAGGTATATATTAATTGTTCTTGCTAATAGGGACATGGTGGACAGTCACAAAATAAAATCACATGACACAGTCAGGAATGTCAGAGCGTACGTGGGTGTCCTCAACAGCATTTAGACACCTATCAGCGTCAGCATCTGCTTCCTGGAGGAGGCAAGCTGGAAACTGCCTTGCAGATTCATTTCCCCTGTCCCTGTAATAGAGGATAAAATGTGGAGCCACCAGCACCCATCAGAGTCTCTCTTATCCCCATTTCTCACTATAGAACACAATTTTCTCCTCATTCATACCTTAGCTGTGGCGTTCCCTTGTTCCCAGATGCCACCCAGAGTGAGCTTGCGGCTTCCAGAGCATGGTTATACTCTCATCATAACGAGTATTTTAAGCTGCACATTATCTGGAGGAGTAATCCTACCCCCATCTCACTCCCTACAAAGATGCTGAGTTATGGAAGGCCTTTCTACATTGTCCCCTTCTGTGAGTCCTCCTATGTCCCTCAGGGTTGCCTGGCCATATAAAGGCCCCACATCATACTTCCATCAGCTGCTGCTAAGGGCTCTGGTGACTGAAGTGCAGAAGCCTAGGGGGTTGAGCTTGTTAATAAGCTGCTAGCAGTTCTACCCCTATTACCCATCACCATCTCCCCATGGGTGACATAATACACACTGCTTCAATTTTATGGAAAACTGTAATGATTCTCCTAGAGAGGGGACACTTATCCCTAACTGAACGTTAGCTCTCTGTCCTGAATATTGTCTCTGCTTTGGAAGAGTAAGAAGAATTATTGTTGATCAAAGTGATTCTAAATTAAAGGCCAAAGATGTGATTTCCAATGTTGCTTGTGTGTGAAACTCTGCTTAAAGGTAGATGCAAAGAAGAACATCAGGCACACAGTACTCACAAATGTGTTAGTTAGTATCCAGGTTAGCTATGTCAATCTGACACATCCTAGAGTCAATCGAGGGGGATGCCTCAAGTGAGTAGCCACCTAGATCAGATAACCTACACACATGTCTGTGGAGGACTGTCTTGATTATTAATTGATGCAGGAGGGACCAGCACACTGTGTGCAGCTCCATCTTTAGTCAGTGGTCCTGGCCTGTACTAATCAAACCAACTAAGCATGAGGCCTGGAGGAAGTGAACCAGAGAGTGAGCCAGCAAATAGTGTCCTTCTACTGTTCCTGTCTTCCTGTTCCTACCTTGGGTTCCTACCCTGAGTTCTCTCATTAATGGATTTTGACCTAGAATCATAGGCCAAATAAGCTTTCATTCTATAAGTTGCTTTGGGTCATGGAGAAACAACAGAAGGAAACTAGAAGAATTTAAAAACACATGAAGACTTTGGAGTAAACCTGGCAACTCATAAAGATGGAAGAGAGGCACTTGAACATAAGAGACTTTAGTGATCCCTGGAAAGCAGAGACAAAGAAAAGTAATATGACATCCCTATAAAATGAATTTCCTTAAGGTAAAGTTGATTCATGAATGAGTAGACTCTGTTTATTAAAGAGTAAATAGTACATGGTCACAGGATATGTCTGTGTGCCATAAATTAGTCAAACCAATAATGGCCTGGAGAATAGAGGGCTACTGCAAAAACCAGCCAAGTCCAGCACACAGCAGATGCTGCCCCTGAACACCTGGGGACCAGCACCACTCTCTAGATAAGCTTCCCTGCCTCCAATGTATCAGAAGAATCAGAAGATAAATGATCCCACTAGGCTGCTAAGAAAAGATCACACTGCATCCATTACACTCTGAGTGAGGTGGCATGGAGGGATACAATCCATTTAAAATGATTTCATTCCACCAGAATTAAAAATGAAAGTTCTGACTTAAAGGATTAGGCAGGTAGCTACAAGGCAAAGGGAAGCTTTTGAAAATAATCAATCCCTTATTGATTTACCCAGTCTCAGATTTACATAATGACTGGGCTACCAAATTATAAAAGGCTACAAACTATTGGCTATAAAATCCTAATGCCCAAAGAGAGCTGGCCTGAAGTCCCTTTACACACACACGTATTATCTACTGGTTATGACATGGATTCCTGCTGGCCTGAAGTCCCTTTACACACACACGTATTATCTACTGGTTATGACATGGATTCCTGCTGGCCTGAAGTCCCTTTACACACACACGTATTATCTACTGGTGATGACATGGATTCCTGCTGGCCTGAAGTCCCTTTACACACACACGTATTATCTACTGGTGATGACATGGATTCCTAATATATTTGAAAATTTATGCTGATATTACCTCATTTCCTAGACTTTTTTTTTTTTTTTTTATTGATTTCTTTTTTAAAAAGAGGTTTTGGTGTTGTTTTGCTTTCTTTTTTAACCTGTAAGTTTTCTCAGGTGTCTCAGACTCCAGGTAAGTAGACGCTCTCTCCTTAGACCGTGTGTATCTTATTAACATTCATGCTCGCTGCACTCGGTACCTCCCTGGATGCAAAGGGAACCGCCCTTACTGCTGTGCACCATTAGCGCGAACAGCGTTTTTCAGAGAATAGATGCAGCAGCTCTAGTATCCTACTAGTTCCTAAACCATTTTAACTCAGACTGTTGATTAAACTGTTTTTTTTTTAAATGAGATCATGATAAGGTAATAGCAGAAGAATACCTTAAAAGTCAAAGAACTGAGAATTATACACCATTACAGCATGTCTGACAAAAAAAAAAGTCAAAACTTGTTTTTAAAATTGATCAGTCTAATGTGTTACTCCTGGAAGCCCTTGGGTTTGCTGATGTTAGATCCTCAGAGCGGACAGAGACAGTGTTTGCATCTGGCTGAAGACAGAACAGCACAAGGAGTATTAGACCTGGGCTGTGCAGTTTCATGGTGCCCTCCCAGGCTCTTTTCCGTTTTCTTCTTTGGGGCTTTTGTTATGAACACATTTCAGCTGAAAGGTACAAAACCGGGGCAACA
Organism: Arvicanthis niloticus; assembly: GCF_011762505.2. NCBI lineage: Eukaryota > Metazoa > Chordata > Mammalia > Rodentia > Muridae > Arvicanthis > Arvicanthis niloticus. The sequence continues at coordinate 7,057,685 of NC_133436.1, read as the reverse complement.
CCCGCCACTCTGGGTAACTTGATTTTCTCAGGTGGTAGAATCAATGTGAGAATTGTTCTTGTAAGAACCAGTTTAGGTTCAAAAGGCCATGCAATTTAACTCCATCATCTCCGAGGTTTCTACAAAGCCTCATTTTACTTTTTTTTTTTTTTAAAGGGAGACACTCTTTATGCAGTTATAACTCTTATTTAGAGGCAGACTGCGTTGCCATTATACTGTAAATTCTTCCGCCAAAAGGATTTTTGTGATCTCAAGATGTTTGCAAACACCAGGGAGTCTCCAGGGTCTCCCTCTGTCACTCTGTCCATCCAAATGGCAGCACTGCTCCAGTTTGTAGGAAAAGCTGGAGATTGAGAGAGTCTCAAATTCAAATATCACGATCCAAGTATTTCTTAGGGCGACAGCAGGCAGTGTTTTTATTTAGAGCATTAAATCTCAGTGAGGTATAATTGCTGATTTTAGAATGTATTTTTAAAACAGGTTAGCACAGTGTCTTCCTTCAATTATTTTTGAAAAGCACTAAAGTAATACATGAGACATTTCTGGTTTTTAATGCCGCTCAGCATAACTAATGACTTATAAAATAGCTAATTATTTCCTTTGAGGTCAGAAGTAGACTTCTGTGTTAGAGCAGAAAACCAAAATAAATGTGATCTGCTTTTCTCAAAATAGTACATTAACACTTGGCTCCCACCTGCACAGTGGTATTTTACCTTCCTCTCCAGAACCACTAACTCAATCTGATGCAACAGCAGGTGCTAGGATGCCACCCAGGGCTTCATCCAGCAAGGAGGGAGCTACTTTGTACCAAGCTACTGTTCATTTGTCCTGAGACCCACAACTGTTCATTAATTTGAGCTGACTACCTGTTGAAGCCACCTGTTCAACCCCAGCCACTTTTTAGTCAGTCCAAGTGGGGTGTGAGCAACCAGGAGTGATGGATCTGTGAGGGTTAAGAACCACATTCGTCGACTGACACAAATAGAATCTTCCCCACTGTGTCTGCAGTCTGGCTTAAGACCCATACAGAGCTTCAGGCTTGCTAGAAAACCCCTCGGAACCATAATCTTTGCATAATCACATATGCAAAGCATTTTTTGATTTGAATGCGTTTTAGAGGCTATTAAATGGAATTCATGGAAGTCTCTGACGTAGTAACATCTAATATTATAAAAGAGGAGTTTGGTTCAGTCTTTTATTTTTCTTAAACTACACTATGGATATTTTCTGGGGGTGGATACATTTATTTATTTTTTAAATGGAGTGCCTCCTTCCTCCCTGTGCCCAGTATCACTCTAACTCCTCTCCAAGGGATGTCTTGATTACCTATTGCTGAAATAAATAATCAACCAAAGCAAATTAAGAAGCATTATTTTAGCTCACAGTTGGATGTTAAAGTCCATCATTGTAGCAAAGCCACAGCAACATTTGATTACTTTGTAACCAGCTATATTCAAGAAGCAGACAATGATGAATGCTTAAGGTCAGCTCACAGTCACCCTTTTGTCCCGAGCAAGGTCCTATCCTAGAAAAACAGTGCCACTGCCTGGGGGGTGGGTCTTCTCATCTCAGTTAACCTAATCGAGATAATTCTTCGCTGAGATGCCGAAGACCCATTCCCAGGTGATTCTGGATCCCAAATGGAAGCTTAAAATAAACCATCACAAAGAGTAAGCACTAGAAACACTTTGGTGTTTGTCTTTCCATACCATCCTAACACTGCATTACTTGCAACACACATACATATGATACATATGTATGTACATACATAATTATGCTTCTTTTCAAGAAAAAATTGTATCATAAGAAGAGCTACATTTTCAAAAAAAAATATTTATTTATTTTATTTATATGAATACACTGTAGCTTCAGACACACCAGAAGAGGGCATCTGATCTTATTAGAGATGGTTGTGAGCCACCATGTGGTTGCTGGGAATTGAACTCAGGACCTCTGGAAGAGCATTCAGTGCCCTTAACCACTGAGCCATCTTTTCAGCCCAAAGAGCTACATTGAATGTAGTACTCAATACACTACAGATTTTTTTCCAAAAAACATACCGCGTTACTTCACGTTTTTGTTTGTGTGCTGGGGCAGATGCATGTGTACTTGTGAACCACAGTATCTGTGTACATATCAGATAACAGCTTTTGGGAGTTGATTACTTCCTTCCACCTTTTTGAGGCAGAGTGTTCCTTGTTGTTTCATGTAGCTGGCCCAAGAGTAGGCTTTCCTGGCAGTGCTTTAATCCACCAAAACACCTCACCAGCCACCAGTATCTTCTAGTTCTTTGGTACCTTCTCATACCACCATGCACATGTCTTATCTATGTAAACATTCTTCTGACTGCCTGTTTTTGAATGACTAACAATGCTGCCATAATGAATGTCTATCACTGTACTCTTACTTAGATGATTTCTGTGGGACTGAATATTTTAAGTGGACTTTTAGAGTTGGTAAATATAGACATTAATATATTGTGTGTGCTAGGCCTGGCCCTCAGGCATGCTAGGCAAATATTCTGCCACTGAGCTACACTCCAGTCTCTGAATTTTTGTTAAATATTATCAAAATGGATTACTTAGTGTTCAAATGTTTATGCTTTATGTTCATACCAACAAGGAATAATATTTTCAGAACCTAGTTACATGTCAATAACATTATAAGGAAAATACTATAAAATGTGATTTCATGTAATGGATAGTGGTGACTTCTAAACCAATGAGTGCATTAAATGGCAACACCACTACTCAGTCCTTCACCAAGGCAACCCCTCAGGCTTTCAAAACCCAACAATGCATGCAGTCTATTTTTTTAAAAAATTCCAGCTTATAATGGTACATTCCATGAGTCAGATGGAGAAGGGTAGTAAAATAGTTGCTCAAACAAGGTTTGTCTACATTTCCAATGCCTAATGCAGGCTGACAAGATCACACATGATACAAAGAAGAAAAGAAAAAGGAAAGCACTGATATCAATTGTCCTCCTAGAAAGTTTGGCTATTCTTTTTATTATTATTATTATTATTATTATTATTATTATTTACTAATTCGTGCCTTGATCCTTAAGGGCAAAGACCTGGTGGGCTCTTTCCTGAAGCAGCAGAGATATCCCTCCCTGTCTGTAGTGCACTCTTTCTAGAATCTTTGTGATTACCAAGGTGTATGGATATACAAAATCCTTAAATAAAAAGTAGTATTGCATATAGACTACACACATCCTCCCACACACTGTAAGCCATCTCTAGATTATTCATGATGCACAATACCACATAAAAGGCTACATAAATAGATGAAATATTGTGTTCTTCAGAGGTGACACCAAGAGAAATGGATCTGCTTACACTGACAGCAGAGCAAAGCATGGCCCACCTTTACACTGTGCAGGCCAGCAACAACACAGCTTTGTTCCCAAAGCCGCATCTGACCAGCTGCACTCCCTCTGTCCCCCAGCGTGTCCCCTCACGTGCAGCAGAGAACAGTCTTGGAACAGTGGCCTTTAAGATTCTCTGTCACTGCTTCCAAGATTCTTTTTACACTAATTCATTTTCTCTCTTAGGAAAACAAGCATATTACAAGTGAGAAAACATCAATACATTAAAAGCTAGGCAAGAATTTCTGGGGAAAACTCCCAACCTAATGAGTTTGAATTCTTAGAATCAGTGGTTTCTATGTGTGAATTTCATAGACAGAGAAATTAGAAGGACAGTGAACAATTGAACACGGACTCAGTAATCATTCATTCTATCAAAAACAGTTTTTTTAAAAAACACCTCCTAACACAGGCAAGGTCCTGGGTTCCACCCCTAGGGACACTCTTTGCCACACAGCCAAACCACGTGGAAAAACTATTTAATAAAGAACAGCTGGTTTGGAGCCCCCAAACCTGCTTTTACCAGCCAATGCTCTGTGACATAAATACAGATGCTGTATACTCCTTCTCTCCCCTCAATTTTAGCCAGGTGTTTAAGAATCTCACAAACACTTAGGAACTCCTAGTTCACAGAGCTCACTTGTTTTAACAATACCCAGGCTTCCAAAAATTTAGCCATCTCAGCAATCAAAATTCTGTGAGTATAGAGAATTCAGTCAGTTTTACCTATTTCCGCTCAGTCTTTTTTTTTTTTTTTTTTTTTTTTTACTTCTTTGCCTTATTAAGTCAATGAGGCTCTCCAGACATGCATATTTTATATCAAATTCAGGAAACGGCCATATCCCACAACCTATATGGAATTTCTATTTCTGCTTAGATTTGTCCCTTAAAAATGAAATTACTGAAAAGCAGCACGTGCACACAGGCAAAGCGAAGCCGTTCTCATTCATGGGCTTCCCCTTGCCCGCTAAGGCTTGGGAGCTACAGGTCAGAAAAAGCACCGAGGCTCAGACCCAGTATTATGGCTCCTTTCCTCCCTGCTGTAAATATGTACTCAAAAGCAACCTGGTCTAATAGGGAGGAGACCACAGACTGTGATGCCCAATGGTCTGTGTAAATGTGGCTCTGCCATTTGCCACTCTGTCCGACAGGTGACTTTTTCGCTTAGTTCTCCAAAACTGAGCAAAGGCACACAGAATGTTAGAAAAGAAGCAGGAACATAGGAAGCTCTCACACCCTGCTGATAGCTGTGATTCACCCTTTTCAGTTTTCCAGGCATTAAGAAGCCCTGAGTGGGCAACATGAGGTCCTGCTGCCTATTGTTTACATCCCAGTGGGAGAGTCAGGTATTAAATAAGATGGAACTGCAGTTCTGGTAAGTGGGATGAGAGGAGGAAAGGTGCTGCTGGACTCCCTGGAGTCTGTGAGATCCAAGTTGCCATTGAGAAGGGAGTCCTTGGGACTGTGGCACTGTAAAGGGCTAACAGGGAAGCACTAGAGAAAAGGGAGAGGATTTCAGGGACAGAAAACTCATCTTTTCTTCCTCCCTTTCTCTCTCCCTTCCTTCCTCTTCTCTTTTTCCCTCTACTTTAAAATGCCAACTACTCCAAATAAGCTAATAGGAAAGAAACATGCCAGTCCATGTATAGGTATCTGCCTTAACCAAAGCATGAACTCCCTCCCACACACAGATCTGCTTAATCTCTATGAAACAATTAATGGTTTCATTTAAGGCATTACATCCCATGATTTTTCTGCTGGCTCAACTCCAGGCAGTGCAGGAAGAGCTGATACAGCACACATTCAGCTCATCTCACAGAAGACTATTCTAAAGTGCATCAAGCAAACATTAGAAAATGATTCAGTATGGAATATTAAAATTTGTTACTTTTCAAATAAGAAAGATGGAAATACCCATCCTCTAAAAATTGGTGAGTTTGGGCCACATTAATCCTTAATCCACATTTGATGAATTGATCTTTGTTTTCTTCTTGAAGAATTAGAAAAATATTTTATGTGTATGGTTGTGCCTGCAAGCACAACTCTGCACCACATGTGTGCAGTGTCTGCAGAGGCCAGAAGAGGGCATTGGAGCCCTGGGGACCAGATGCTTGTGAGTGACCATGTGGCTGAGAATCAAACCAGGGACTTCTGCAAGAGTGGTCTTAAATGTTCAGCCATTTCTCCAACCTCAAATTGATCTCTGAGTCTAGACTTAGGTGAGTCCACATTTTTGCCTGACATCACACACTTACTTGAGAAAGCCTATCTTTCACACCTTCTATCCCAGCTTCAAAGCCATCATGGGGACATCCTGCCTCTGCCTTCCCTACCCAGAAATTCATAGGAAAATGATTCCAGCATCTCTCAGTCTTCACAGACCCCGACCAACGAGCCCATTACACAGACCCTGGCTGCTTCTGATCCTCTATCCACAAATGTCATTTTTCTCTCTATTCCAGGCTTGCTCTGCCTTGCTACCCTTTCCAGTCTTATAGCAATGAATGCTTCAGAAGTACCTTAAGCTCTCATTTTTAAAGCAATAAAATGCCAGTATAAAAAGAGATGCAAATAGTTTATGCCTCAGAAATAATTTAATTTTATTCCTTTATTAATAGAATAGGAATAGCTTTATCATATTACATAGTTTTTCTTGGCTTCCTAGAAAGTGCCAAAGCTTCACCCTGACCCTGGGGGAAATATGAAAGGTTTTCATAAAGCAGAAGAAGCAAAAGACAGCTCAGGCATGGCCTCTGTGCCTGGGTATTACCTCAGTCATCGACTCACAAAGCAAAAAAAAGCCGCACTTTCACTTCTGAATAATATACTCAGTAAAGTATTAGACGCTTGTTTGCTTCCAACCTATCTGGAAAGGCACAAAATATGCCCTGTGCTATGCTAGCTTCACAGTAGAATCAGGCATTTTACTAAGTATTATAACTTTAGAATTGTTTGGTGTGCGGCAGATCATGAATACAGTCACAAATTCCCACTAATCAGTGATATCCACTAGCCAGTTTATTAACTAAAATGGTAACCATTAGTTCCTGGACTCAGGATATATTAGTTTATATTTTTGTATTTATATATTAAAAGACACCTGACTTCTTCTTTTCTAAAGCAAGGATGATTCTGAGGGTTACTTGGTATTTCTATTAATAGCCTACTAATAGATGAACACTCCATAGGAAGTTTGCCTGAGTTTACTTTCAAAGACGCAGCCACAGTCATATTTTGTGAACGTGTATCTCTCAGTACACTCTTACCCCAGAACTACAAATGGAAGAATGGATGGGAAAAGCTTTTAGAGCCCTAGTCAGGCCTGAGTGCTGCCCTCCTGCTGAACAGGTCACAAAGGATCCTACTGGGGACCCATTTGGGTTGATGCAGGGTATAAACTACAAATTTTTCAGCACTGAGGGATTTCAAAAACAAAATAAAGGAATGCTTTGATGGCAATGTTTTTCGTGCTGGCCAGCATCAGACAGGGATGGGGAATAAGAGGGTGTGCTATATCCGAGGCACCCCGTGACCTCTACTCTACTGTCACGGAGGCACCAACCAAGGGAGCTGACAGTGTAGCATCCCAGAGTGGAGACTGGTGCTTCTTCTCCTAGTCCCCATTGGTAGGCTATTCCTCGGACTCACATAGACATGAGCCCAGGCACAAACCTGGAAGAGACCCACAGGACCAACCTTAAGTAGGGGAAAACAGTCAGCCAGGTGTATACATCCAAGGCCCATCAGAAGAGCTTCTCTAAGGGACCCTGGCAGGATTATTGTAGTCACCACAATAAATACTATGAACACTTTCGCTAACAAGACTTCCTCCACAGCAGCTTGTTTTGTGGAACAGGTCAGGTTGCTGATAACATTAGCTCAGGAACGTTCTATTCCCAGTATGTTATCAAGAGGCACAGGGCCACACTACAGTCTCCAGACCCTTTCCCTTGGCTCAGCCAAAAAGCTGAGAAGAGCTGCAGTTGGGTAAGTTTCTAAATGATGTTGGCACGCTCAGCTCCAGCTCCCTGGCGGAACCTCCTGTGCAAAATTTGGCGTTTCCTGAAGGCACCCCTTACCTGGCAAGGCCTCATCCTGAAATGGGGTCTGGTCTAGCCTAACACTTGGAAAATCAAGAAACACAACATGTTGAGCCAAATGTACCCCAAGGGATGATGGAAGAAGCCCTTAAGTTGACATCCCCTATCTCCCATGCTGAGTCCTAGAATAAGGTCACTAGCATTCACATCTCTGACCTGTTATAGCCGTTGTTTCAAACGGTTTTCCTTTTACAGCAAGAAAGGGGCAACTGAAGATAGAAAGGGGAACATGGGAAGCATCAGAGGAGGACTCTTCTTTTATCTTAGCTGATGATTAAAGTTTGGGCTTGGAATAAAAGGAATTTTTTAGACCTGTGTATAAGATCAAGGCAGGTCACTGACAGGACCAACCTGGAAGGGATACAGTGAAAACTAGGGTTTCAGGTAGACCGACCGCTCTGAGGCCTTGCAAGACAGTTCCCACAGGATAGCTGGGATGACCAGCCTTGCAGTCAGTGGAGGCAAAGAGGGTATGTAAAAAGAAAAAAAATTATTCAGAAAGAACAGGCTCCGGGAAGGATGAAAACCAGGTGGGTGTGCACAAGAACATGAGAGAGAAGTATTGGGTGACTATGAGATTCTCAGAGAAGCCTCACATTCTATGTAAGACACTCCCTTCATAGGCCTAAGAAACATGTGTGTGTGTGTGTGTGTGTGTGTGTGTGTATTGATGGAAGAATAATTAGATTACACTAAGAATATATGCTAATAAATGTTAAGATAACAAAGGAATAGATGAAATCGATGAAAGCCGTTTTTCACTTGAATAATTAAGCTAGTGAAAAAATAAATGACCACTACAGTCACTTCAGGTTTGCTACAAGAGTCCACTCACAGCCTACTCCTCTTCAATGAGAGAGCCCTGAGATGATACTGAGTCCAGGTTATCTCCTTAGAGTCCTACACACTCCAAACCTGGGGACTGAGCACATGATGAGAAATGGTGCTCTCCCAACCTCCCCCACTCACCCTCAATTAGCGTCTTTGGAAAAGCTGGCTTGTCCCAAGTATCTCTTCCTCTGTCTTCCTTCCACTCTAAAACGAGGTAAGCACTCCCATGAGTAGCATAAAGGTTTGAGTGGAATCTAGGAAAATGTGAGTTTGAATTTTGTCTATTTTGCAATAATTACGTGGCTTAGTTCAACTTTATTTTACTGACAGGAAAACCTGGGTTGAGAAAGGCATACTTCATAAAGGTCTGCTTACAGGGGAATGAGATCACACATGAGAAATGCCAAGCCCAGCTCTTCCTTCCTCCCCCGACCTGTGGAGGGCTGAGGAAGGCCATCCTCAGGACAGAAGAGTCCTAGGCTCTGTAGAAAAGGGGTACATAACCAGGACCCCTGGTTTGCATAACCACCAACTCCCAGAGCTGTACATATTCTCAACACTCCACATTAAAAGAAGTCTCTAATATTGACTTATCTTTTCTGAAAAAGGAAGTACAATATACATCCTAGTGACTTTGGGCTCTACCAAGGCCAGAATTTGTGTGTATTTTTTTCTTTGATTCAACGATGTTCAAAAATTCAAACAATACTGAAATAGATACAAAATAAGGAACTTTAAGAAATACATTCTTATTTGGTTCAAGATCTTGAAAAAAAATCAAGGTCTCAACTATTATGGATTAAGATGATAAATTATAAGGAATGCTGCTGGTGGAGATGTAAATTTATACTTGCTTGCATGAGTAACTTCTACATTCTTCGTAATGGATTTTACATAATAGGAGCATGCATTTTGTGGCAATAATAGGCCCACTCAAGCAGCTGGTTATACAGTTAACTCTTTATCACTGTCAGGGCTAAGATAAAATTTGATTTAATTCTTACACACACACACACACACATACAAGTTCTGCTTATCCCAAACCCTAATATATAACATTTAGATTTATTTTCAAGGAATGTACTCAACAGATAATACATGAAATGATTCCCTCAAATTCCAGCCTTTCCCTGCCCTCCCCAGAGAAAGTCCAGTGTACGGAGCTTTAAATTCTGGCCCCACTCTATGATTTGTGATATGCCATTGTCCATCTGGACCGTGGTTTGCTCTTTTGAAACATAAAACTACTGATGCATATCTTTTAGACTGATCAGAAAGATGAAATAGATGTGGCTAAAAATAAGTTCTAGAAAAGCATGTGGTACATGAGAAGCAATTAATAAACTACAGTGGTGTATGTGTGCACGCTCTGAGACTATGAACCCACTTCCCTTGTCGTTCCTCCAAACCTGCAGCTCCATGTCAACTAATCCTCATGCATCTGCCTTGTCTTGGAGAAAACAAAAGCACTGTAGGCTGAAGGTGCTGACATTTTCCGTGGTGCTGGGGTCAAACTCGGAGCCTTGAGAATACAAGACCATGCTCTGCCACGGAGCCACACCCCAGCTTAGCAGACACTTTCTTTCACAAATGTCTTTTAGACAGAATCCAATAGGAAACACAAGTATGTGTCTTATCTTACATGTAACAGAAGACTTTTAGAATGGCTTATTGATGTTGTGATGACCGATCTGGGTAAGTGCCAAATCATTCTCACTTTCCTTTGCTCCCCGGCAAACAAGATCTCTGTCACTTGCTGCGGTGTGACCATTAACTCTGCTCTATACCCATGTGAAAAGATGTTACCACTGTGCATAGTAAAAAATTAGTCTAAATACAAAACCAACCAACCAACAAAAACCCATATTCTCCCAAGCTTTTGATTGGCAAAGTATGAGGCCAGAAATCTATCCCATACCTTTGTGTTAGTAAATTGTGACTTTCACAAATGGACTGTGTTTTCACTCTGCCATACTGGAATGTCCTTTGCAGCTCCATTACTGTGGAGCACTTAGGATCGTCTTCTAGAGAGGCTCGTTTTGGGAAGCCGAACAATGCCTGTCTGCTACACACTCAACTAAGCACCACAATCTTTGGTCTTCTCTGACTTAGTTGAGTTGCGAACCTCTACTTCTTCTAAGCCACAGAAACACCACAAGCAGAAAACCACCATCCAATACATAGAATCTTGTATTTTTTAAGCAAAACAAGCATGTAACATTGTTTCCATGGATAGAGAAGGCCCCTCCACTTCAGTTCTGTGCACAAACTCCTCTGACTGCACAGTAAGGTTTGTATCCAATCTCCCCCGCTCTAGCTAATTATCCTCTCACCCAGATCCTTGAAAGAGAACTACGGATTGCGCTTCCTATGTGCCACACATCAGGTTGATGTTAACTTTGGGTGACCACTTCTTCCAACAGAATTGTTCCTAAAGCAATTCACAAAACTACTGTTCTTAAAGGATACAGTCCTTGAAATTATTGCCAAGCAGCTTTCCATAAATGCATGAGAGCATGATGGGAATACAGAAAAATAAGTCATGTGATTTTGTGAACAAAACTGAGATGTGCAGAGGCTAGCCCGCTCATCCTACTGATCACCTTTGCCTGTCTTGCATGTTCAGGACCCACAACATTGTAATCACCTCGCATACATATGACTCACAACGAGGATTCACATTCTTCATTCATTCATTAAATTAATGCTTTAATTGTTTCAATGGCATACATGTATCTCAGCCAAAGAAAGACTGAATTCCAACACACCCAGCTTTAAAATATGTCAGCAGCTCCCCACTGCTGCTGGGACTGAGTCCAAGTCTCCTGAGTAAGTTTCTTCATCGGCCTGCTCCTTCTTTCTGAGCCCTGTCTTGCCTTGCTCTCCCACTTCCATGAGCTAATCCTGCCATGCTGTTTCATGTCCTTCATGCTTCTGTGGAGTTTGCTTTCCCTGAAAGGGACATCTTTTCTAACCTCCTGCTTGCTTCCTAGATGTCCTTACAACTTTCCTGAGGCAGCTCTGCCCCTGCTCTTCCCCACCATGCAGTCCCAGTCATGTGTTAAAGTAACCTGTCCTCCTGTGACAGTCCTGCACTCACTGTAGTCTCGGCGCTTAGCTCTAAGCTGTGATGGCAGTATGATAATTGTCTTCATGACTTGAACCTAGAGGAGTACCTAGCCAACTACAGACTTGGCAATCATGCAGACTGACATCAGAGTAAGAATGGAGTCTAGGACAACCAGAACACAGAGGAGAGACAATTAGTACAACACAGACAAACCAGGCTCAGGGCATGGATGAAAAATGTCTGATGCTTTTGAGTTGCTTCCACATTAATGTTGGTGTCCAGAGTGCTCTGCAGCCTGTGGCTACCTGGCACTTTCTGAAGTGATGAACTTCCAAGGAGTCTCTAGCCCAGGGAAACCGTTGGCAACTTAAAAAATCATTCATTTGCTTCAGGAGACATCCTCTATATTAATTTAGATTGCTTATGACAGATCTCTGATAAAATGTATGAATGTATCATCTTTTCTAAAAGATTTTAATCAAAATAAATCCTTACCAAAAATTACCCTTGACAATATATCTACAAACAGTACCTGAATTAATAAGGAGAGAATGGTTTGCTTTCTAAGTTTAAGATGCTATCTTGTGCTGGGTCTTAGCTATGGCAATTCTGGAGCTCAGCCAGTATTTCTTGCCCTGGCCTCTTCACTCTTATGCCCTGGGTATAAAATCAGTTCTCCTCAAAGCAGGTCTCATTCTCAAGTGCTGCTGATGTCACAGCTCCAGAGCAATATGGGATCTCAAAGACTAGTTGACTTTTCATATAATATAAAATGCTAATAATTTCAGTTATTGAGACTGAATTAGTAAAGAATCTTGTTTTCTCAAAGTGGTGTGTGTCCAAACACACAAACAAAAGGTACATTTACCAGCAGAGTTTCTTTCTTAATTAAAATTAAAGGCAATATGCAGTTGAAATACCACCTGTGTTATAATTTCAATGTATCAAAATACTGAACTTAAAATTACTTCAAAAACTAGGCTTCATTGGATATATTAATATTACTTCCAAAATTGTTTTTATTAATTAACTTAGTAAACCTTATGCTCTACAAGGTAAGTTTGTGTTAATAGAGGCTGCGTTCATGAGGTCGAATGACAAACACAACAATCCCTTCACAGCAGGGCAGACCTTACACACTAAGCATTTTGAAACTAATGAACCTCTGAATGCTTTACATGAAACAGGAACAGGAGTTCATGCGCAAGAGCTAAGAGCAGGGACTGGGCAGTGCCAACTGAAGTTGATGCTGAGGTCTGAACAGAGCCTCAGAGTGGTGGAACGGCCTGGGTGCCCCTGTTGTCAGTGCTACCCCCTGCAGGTAAGAAACAGGCTGACAAGGCTACAGGGTGGACACCCTTAGGTAAACAGGTGGATAGAGTTACTGCAAAGCTCAAGCCCCACACAATGCCTGGAAACCAACACATTCTTTTCAAAAGGTTTTTAAAGATTTATTCATTTTATTTTATTTTACATGTGAGTGTTTTGGCTGTGTGTGTGTGTGTGTGTGTGTGTGTGTGTATACCATGTCCCTGCAAAGCTCAGAAGAGATTGCTAGACTCCCCATACCTGATCACTTACGTAGGTGTGGGCAACAAGTGCTCGTAAGCACCAAGTCGTCTCCCCCGCCTTGTGCAATGCAGGAAAAGCAATATATATATAAATTTAAGAAGGCCAGCCTTTGAGAAAGAATGATACAGGAGCGGGGAAAGCATGTGGCAGGAAGACGAATTGTACTTTTTATTTTTTTTTAACAAGCGCTTCAGTAGGTCTCTTGAAAGAGACTGCCCGATCCTTACCTTAAACACACGCACTACTCGACATTAACATGTGCAACTCAACACCAGTGGCACTTGAGCCTTGGTGGCTCCATTAAAGCAAAGCATCTCAAGTAGAACAGGCATATAGAAGATCTGCAGCACAGCTCACGCCTGTGCACATCTTCCAGCTCAGTAATGATAGCGCCATGTTACACTTACATTCTCCAGTCAAGAATTGTAAATAAGAATTTCTGAATGAAACAAAAATTGACTTCAACATAAAACTAGCACATTTTCCCACAGAAGTGGGTTCATGGCATCCTGTAGAACTGAAAATACATGGGAGATGATTAAACCCAGTTTTTTCCTTCATCTTGCAAATCCTCAAGCTATTTAAAAGCATGTGTGATCATTAAAGATCAACTTTAATCTGCCCAGTGTTTCTGAACCCCAACTGTTTTAATTCTTCCATAATAGTTTATACTACATATTCTTACATTTATATAGTAAGTTCTGCAAGGTTAAAGGGCTCTAAATATAGAAACATAGTTGCATATTTTCTTCCTTGATACACAAATGAAGTGTAACATTTAATGGGGAACGTTTCTGAAGCATGAAATCAATACATTAATAACTTGAGCATGCATTACTATTCCTGGGCAGGGCATCTGGTATTACTCAGAAAGTAATGTGCACGCTTTCATCTTAGTGAATCACTCTCAATAACCAAGTATGCATCTGACCACAGGGAATACTTTAATAAATTCCTAATGGAGAATTACAACTATGATAGATAATTAAAAACATAATTCAACAAAATATACCCAACAATACGAAGACAGTTCAAATATTTTAATCATTTGAATATAAAAGTAAGACTTACTAATAACCAAGAAGATGAAAAAGAAGTGAGGAAAACAATCAGTACTGTACCTACAGTTACACAAGGCAAACTAAGCACTTGGGCCTGGTAGCACGTGTCTACAATCTCAGGTGCTCAGGGGGCTGCAGAAGGAACATCACAGATTCAATGCCAGGCTAGGCTACAGAAGGCAGACTGAGTTCAAGGCCAGACTGGACTAGAGAATATAGACTGAGTTCAAGGCCAGCCTGGACTACAGAATACAGACTGAGTTCAAGGTCTGCCTGGGAAAGCTGATGAGAGAATGTTCCAAAATAAAAAAGTGGAAAGAGGGATAGGGATATGGCTTAGAAGTAGGCGTTTGCCTACCACTGAGGGGCACCCCCCAGTATTTCAAAAAAGGAAAAAAACTTAAAATCTAAAATATGAATACTGATAAAGCTACCCAGAAAGAACTGAGTACTTTTCATGTGCTACAAGGAGCGATCTGAGGTGGTCAGGGAGGTGAAGTGCAGAAGAGGCTGGGTAGTGGCCGCAATGCTGAACCAAGTCGGACCACCAGAGTCTTTCAGTGTCATGTGAAATACATGGGTTGCTTTAAATCAAAAAGAACAGTTTAAAAGCAGATGAGACGAGATCTCATTGACTCAGTTGTTGGAACCGGGCAGTAATTCTCCTGCTCCAATCTTGTGCTGATTAGAGAGAGGAGGGAGATCTGGGGCAAGAGAGCCAACCCTGGGGAACAGACATGAAGAGGTCAGACCCGAACACTAAATAAACACTCGCTCACAGTGCAAAGCTTGCCCATGCCTTGCCACAGAGCTAAGCATGGAGTCAGGCACCCTTGCCAATACTAGATATGTTTCTGAGCCCATCACAAGGGGAGCTAGACTTGAGGACTTCGCCTAAATCTATGGTAATGGAAGAGATCCATGGTTGGGGTTCATAGAACTTAATGTAAAGAAGTGTTCAGGGAGTCCAGGACTCAGAAAGACATAAAATAACTCTAAAACTGTAACAAAAGCAGTATTTTTCTTTGTTTTTCTTTTTTCTTTTTTTGCTTTTGTTTTATTTTTCAAGATAGGGTTTCTTTGTGCATCCTTGTCTGTCCTGGAACTCACTCTGTAGACTAGGCTGGACTCCAACTCAGAGATCTGCCTGAGTCTTTCTCCTGAGTGCTGCAGTTAAGGCATGCAACACTATTGTCTGCCTAAAAGTAGTATTTTTTTTAAAGCATAGTATTGGTATAGGAACAAATAACACAACAGCAGGCCAGATCCAAAGCCTTTATAAAAGATGGCATCGTGATGGTTGACAGATACCACAGGACTCCATATGTGAAAAAAATAGGTGATTTAACAATTTTTTGCACATTTGTCTCCCTGTGTTTATGTGTATGTACAACTTGCATGTCTGGTGCCCCCAGAGATGAGAAAAGAACATCTGGTTCCCTGAAGTGGGGTTACCGGCAGTTATGAGACACTACGTGGGTGCTGGGATCCTATCAAATCCTCTGGAAGAGCGGCAAGTGCTCCTCATGGCTGAGTCACCGTGCCAGCCACAATTCTGAAAATTCAAACTCCATAGAAAACCGAGAGAAGACAGAGCATATGGTACACAGACGGTACAACCTGAATAACCACTGTCCATAAAGATGACACCCTGCATCACCAGCAAAAACACAAAATCCTGAAGATACCAAGTCAGCAAGAGGACATGAAAGAGTGGGAATTTCATAACCTGCAGGAAGGAGTGTGGGAAGACGCCTGCAAACCAGCTTTCAGGGAACGCTGAAAACACCCACCAAGGTTTCACGCTCACTCTGCACTGGCTCCAGCAGCCCCTCATCTAGTACACTCTACAGGTGTTCTTTTCATAGTTACAAGTGGGTACATATGAAGTGTCTGTTGTTGCACCATTTGTGATTGTACTTTGGCAAGATGTACGGCATCGGCCATGATGCTGATGATTATACAAACTGGGATGAAATCACAAAAGATCATGGCAGGCCACGAATAACATAAGCAGAGTCCACTACTTTTTCTCCTAGTGTTCTCCAGGGAAATCAGGTTGAGCATCACCCAGCAACTTTTGAATATGTGAATTCCCAGCCCCTACTCTAAACTTACACAGTCAGAAACTGACCAGCAGATCCAGCAGTGTGTCTAAACAAGCTCCACTGCTTCCTCTGGCACAGGAGTCATGTGTGTCGACAAGACCAAAATCTCAGCCCCAAAAGAGTAAGATGTAACACAATTAACATAAACATTAAAAACAACAGTAATTCAAGGTGGAAATGTTTTACACCAGCTTAAGAGGAGAGAAAAGGCTCTAAAGATATAGAAGGAAAATGATTTCAAATTTAGTTACAGTGTGTGGTTTGACAGAAGATTGGATGGCTAAGCTTGTGCTTCTGTGAGATCACCATCATGTAGAGATGGTTTTATGTGTCAGCACTGTGCTGCTTCAGTGACCCAGCCAGAGTGGAAGGCTTTAACAAGTGTGCCAAATAGCTGGGACTTGCAAACGTGTTCTGACCCAGAAGTCAGTAATATAAGTTGAAGCTCTTGGTACTGAAGTGTTTCTATAACCCCAGCCCTCAGCATCCAGAGGACGGTACACGCGGTTACCCTTTTTTTGCTTCAACTCTTCCACCCCGTTCCCATTTTAGAGTAATTTCCTCCCACATCACTACAGTATTAACTATTCTTTCTCCTGTTATACATGCAACACACTGATCCAGGACCCTGGGTAGCAGTTGAAAAACAAGAGTAGTGGTATCATCTCATTATTAAGACATCCAGTGGCTGCCCATGTCTTCAGGATTAAATCCAAACCATGACCCAGAGAGAAAGAAAAGACAGTGGGGAGTTCCACCCACCACTCAGGAAAAACAAGTTCCTTAAGATTAAAAACACCCACTTCACTGTTTTTGCCAGCACTGTAACACAGGCTCAGAGTCTGACAAGTGGTTTTGAAAATGCACTTTTTTTTGTTTGTAAAATACAGATAACATAGATCTTTTCGTCAAACAACTGCCACTGCTAAGTTCAACTAGATAAGTTACCTGAATAGAAACAGAGCATTCACTGGATATGCCTGGCCTTTACTAGATATGCATTGTCCCTTGCCTCTTAAAGATTTATTCCATAATTACAAATCTAGATGAATATCCCTATTGGATTTTAAGATTAAAGAAGGTAGGAGTTGTGCCTTCTTCATTCATGGGTTATTCTTTGTACAGAGCATACACACACCATTTTATAGGTGTTACAACATATTAGTTGAATTACTAAACACATGTTAGCTTAATTACTGAATCCACTAAGAAGTCAGAGAGAACAGGTTTAATCAGGTGTCAAGCAGAAGGGAAAGCCACAGTTCAAAGGGTGTGACCGAGACTCTGGTATAATGTGGTTAAACAATTCTACCTTTATAGTCTTTGTTTCTTTTGACTGTCAAGTGACATCAAGTGGCATGCATCCTAGGAAAATTAAAATGAAGTAGTAGAGCATTATCATAAACTATAACAAATAACCACTAAATGGAATTCACTCGGTGAGAGTTTTTACTGACACACTAAAAGCCCTCAAGGCTTAATCATGCAAGAGAGCCTGTCACTCAACTCTATCATATGAAAGACAGCTCAGAGATGCCAGTACACAGTAGCTCTCCAAAGATCTGTCAAGCATAAGAACCCAGGTTAGCATTAACATTCTTACAGATAACACAGGATCTCTATGAGGTCCTTAAGCCTTAGTACTTTTCCTGAGAAGAATCACAGAAGCCTGAAGTCAAAATGAGAGAAAAGGAAGCCAGACAGTCCCAGCAAAGATACTTAGGTTTACCAGTGATGTCCAGGTATGCAAGGGGAACCCCACATCTGTTGATGGCCACAAAATCACTATCAGAGGTCAAAATAAAAAAAATGACTAACTCCCAGAGACAAGGCACTAAACTTCAAAGAATTTCTACAATGCTTTTGGAACACAATTGTTGTGCACAATAAATAAAATTTAACCCAGCAGCTTTAACATCGTGGTCATATTTTCTTAAGTGGCTATTTGCGCAAACATATCCATTAAACCTACTACAAATGTATAGTTAACCTTAATGTTAAAATATAATTTCAAAGCACTTACTATGGCTCCAGACTTATTCCTTTACAACCTCTACTCCATCCGCAGCCCTCAGAGAGCATTTAGCACAGAGAATGTATTTCTGAACATGTTGTTTGAGCTTGCTGAATACTACTTACATGTAACTCAGAACATGTGATCAGATTTTTGGCTATGATTTTGCCAGCTTTCCTAAATAGTTAAATATTAAGGATCAACTCAAAGAGAATATGAGAAGAATCTTTGAACTTAGCTGATCTAAACATCAAGCTTATATTTAGGTTAGTCATGCATAATTCATAGATTTTTTTATGAAATGCTATTTATATACAGATACATCAAATCATTAAAAATAAATTATTTTTAAGGTGATAACAGTAAACCACCTTTCTCTGATGTAAGAGAGCTAATGCCTGCCATTACAAAGGGTATCCTGATAGTCACCCTAAGATAGTGTCTCCACTCAGAGTCCTCGTGTAAAAGTAGTGCTCCTTCTTTTACCATACCGGTCATTTATTTTCAATAAAATGATTCAAATTACAAAATCATTTTAAATATGAGAATCAAAATGATTTTGAACTTAAAAGGCCACCGTTTGTTCCTGCTAGAAGGCAGCTAGTGCTGAATGGCAGCCCTGCTTGCTACCAGCTTGTTTACTTGTGTGAACTGCTTCACTTGAAACTGGCAAAATATATGAACACACACACATGTACACACATCACACGCATGTACACACAGAGACACACATGCATACACAGAAATAAACACACATGCACACACATACCTGCACACAGACACATACATGCATGCATGTACACATACACACACGTGCACACACATAACAACGGCACTACAACCACTCTGGTTTGGCATACTATTCTCTTTGGGTCAAGACTTGATCTCACACACAACAGTTCTTCACAGTGGGTGAGAAAGGCTACTATGAAGTCACTGGAGACCTCCTATCAGACCCAAACTATGTAACTTTAAATCTTGGAAGCTGCCAAACCACAATAGTCAATTCCCAGCTGCTGAAACCAGTATGCTAAAAAAATAAATAAATACGCATTTTTATTTATTCAGTCCCAAAACAGAGTGGTCCAGTAACTAAAGATATTTGAACATTTTTTTTTTCTAGTTATAGTTAAAATGTTGTTGGTTGGATAAAAATTGGGACATGGTTTCCCCCATGAATGGATTTATGCCACTGAACTTGTTAAGACTGTGAAGCGCATCTCATGAAAGGATAACACTTGTTCCTATGCAAACCTAGGGATTGCCAAGACTGGTTTCTTAGAAATGGGTGCTTGTCTGGACAAAACGCTGTTCCTCAGTATGGTGGAAGCATGGGCCATTATCCAGTTAAGGAGGCAACACCCAGCAGCTGACCTAGATGTCTGTTTATAATAAAACAACGTCAACAACAACAACCTGCTCTGGACCCTCTCCGTGCCAAGTCCCTTATAATCACTTAAAAAAATGCTTGTAGCAAACCGGCGGTGGCCCAGCCCATAAGGTGTCCGCCTGCAGAGGGCACGGGTCCCTCTGCGGTCTCTCTCTGTGTTCGAATCCCGCTCGGCCCTGCTAGCCTCCTCCCATGTCTCGTGGGAAAAAAAAAATGCTTGTACTAAATGTGACAACCCATTATCTAAGAGGAATACTTCTTCCACAAAGCAATTTTAATATAACTAGCATTTGTAATAAAAAACACAATATCATTTTCCATTATACTTTTCCATGATATACACTTAGGTTCTTTTGTACAGTAAAGACAAAACAAAAGATTAATTATGAATTTTAACTATATTCTTTCCTTCATAGTCTGTCTTCCTAATTGAATATAACTTTTTCTTATCAGGAACGAATCAGTCACTACTCTGTCTTGCTCACTATGTCGCTAGCTCTTGTGAAGATGTATGAGCAGGAATCCAAATGGCCGTCTGAGACTCCAACATGGCTCTTCAAGATATCCTAGACACATATGTGCCAGTTCCCTTGAAGTACGGCTTATCTGACCTGCTAGAAAATGGTGGTGCTAACCATGCAGACCACATGCTGAGCACTCTGGGGTCAACAGCCTACAGACACAGTGTCTGGCTTGCTCACAGTCCTCATGGGACACAGACACTAAAAGTGTTATGTATAAATCTTCAAAGTGTAGAGAAGGTAGCAATTAAAGGTGAAATGGAATCTAAGCCCTTTTAGATTCCTCAAGTAGTCCGAAGACTAATATACATATGTAACTAAAGCAATAACACAGAAAAAAGCCCACGGTATGGGATCTATAAAGAAATGAATTCTTTCTCAAGAACACTCTATAGAACTACTCAGCCTGCCCTGATACACACGGACTCAGTAATGGCAGCCTTCTAGTCAAGTCCATCAACCGTTGGTACTATTTGATCTCTAGACTTGGATGGAGAAATGGATAACAGTCACAGAGACACAGGGAAGTTTTGTTTATTTGTTTGCTTTTGAAAAAAAAACTGCCAGTGTACTGCCCATTTCAAATGGGACAGAGTTGAAGTCTGCCTTGCATTGTGTCATGTTAGGGAATGTCACAGAACGGCCAGTGCAAGGTGTCCACTGCCTGTCAGTATGCTAAACAGCCAGGAAGTGTGCAAATAGGTTAGGGCTCTTCAGAGAACCCATCCAGCATACAAATATGTAACAAATTAAATGGAAGAGTAAAAATGCCACTCTCATCATTTTGCTTGCAGCTTCCTTGCTGAAAGAGGGCGGTGACATTACCACTACAGCTCAAGCGTTCCTGGACATCGTTATAGTCCCAGGAGGGGGAACCAAACACAAGCAAATAATCCAGTGATACAAAGTATCCTTTCACTTGAGACAGGGAGAAAAGGATATTTTACCTTGATGGTTACCCAGCACTTATATGATGCTGCTGATTACATAGTCTGGAAATAATTCATGAGCCTCAATTAGCAGTAGGCAGTTCACATTTTCAGCTAACTCAATAACTAAAACAATAACGAGATAATCATATTATCCATAGGATCTCATAGCTCTTTAAACAACTGAAGACCTGGGAGCTAGATGGTTTTCTCTATCAACCGTTTATCTAATACCATCCTAGATGCCAATGGTTTCTTCATGAATAAATTATAACAATATTATTACAAATTCACTATTATGATCCAGACATAGTGGTGAGCATCTGTAATCCCAGCACTTAGGAGGAAAACCAGGAGTTCAAAGTACATCCTAAAACAGCTCAAGCTATATGATACCTTATTGAAAAATAACAACAAAATCACCATTATTATCATGTGTACCCAGAATGGCAATAAAATGCAGTGTAGAGCATTCTGTGCTTTTATCTGTACCATGAAATCTTCTAGCTTTAAAAACACATATTTTATTCTCATTTAGCAATAACAATAAGCTTAAGAAAAATTACAGAATAAAATCCTTCAAATTTTTAACCCATTGCTCACTTATCCAGTTTTCCTGTAAAGTTCAGGAAACACTGCAGTTACTCAGAGATGGAGGTTACAGTGTCCTTGTGCCTACCTAGCAATGTCTGTTGAGGGGTTTGGAGGAGACACCACCGTGAGAAAACTGCTCAGTCAGAGCTACAGTGGACTGGAGTAGGCTTTAAACACTTTCTACATATACACTAAACCTTTCCTCAAAGGTCTGCTTCATGTTTGCAAACCAGGCGTCCCAGACTGGTCTTGGCTACTGGACACATGGAACCTTCTGCAATTCAGAGGCACACACTGGCAAAATGGTGCTTGTAAATAGGCAGTGGTTTGAAGTGTTCAAGAATGGATGGATGCTCACAAGTCAGGGGCCAGGTGTGCCCTTCCAAATCCCAAGGTAGGGCAGCTTGGCCTTTTGTGAAAAACTAAATGAACAGAGCCTTGTATAGTCTTGGGTTTTGTAGGGTTTTTATATCCATTTATTTCTGAATTTGTGTGGCCAGAACACACCACCTCTCCTTTTTTATTTTATTTTTTAATTGAATTATTACATAGTTCCCTGTTCTTTTTCCTCTCTAAACCCTCCCAACATACCATCCCATGCTCCCTGGCTCTCTCTCAAATCCATGTCCTCCTTTCATTTACACACATACACACATAAACACACACACACACACACACAGAGAGAGAGAGAGAGAGAGAGAGAGAGAGAGAGAGAGAGAGAGAACCACCACCTCCACCATCAACAACACCTGGGGCCTGGGTTAAAAACGTGACCATTTCCTCAATACACTTGTATGTTTATGTCACATCTCATGGATGCTCAGAATACATTATATTACTATTGTTTTGATGCTAATATACATATGAAGCAGATCAAAACAGTTCTGATGGTGTAATGATGACTTCTCTGAATTTACAAAACTACAAGCTGACCTGCTAGAAATGAGCCCACCTTGTATATTCGATTTCCCAAAAACTAGTGCATGGGCGTGATCCAAACAGACTTACTTTCAATGTATTTGATACTTAATCTATGACCAAATAAACTGAAGGAAAAAACTGTATTTCTTAAGTTAAAAACAGTTCCTATGTTTAAAAGAGATTTATGTTGTTCTTGGCCAACAGCTGATAGAGAAGAAAATCTTCATCCATACTTTTAAACTGTCCTGCAATGGTCAGTGCAATAAAGAAAGGCATCAAAGGACCCACGGTAAAGATTCAGCTGTGCACAGGCAAGCTCAGCCTCGAAGTGCACATAAACAAAGTCAATTGTTCTCTTCTGTCAAGTACTCAGCTTCTCAGTCACTTATACTATGAGTAAATCACCAGCCACTTTTCTGTTAACAAACAAAAAAGTGAATTCTATTTTATTAGCTGATTTTTTAGCACAAACAAACAAAAAAAACCCAATTATATATAGCAATTACATGAACAGTAAGCATCGTATAAACGTCCCATATCCAACCAGACTAAAAATGGTGTTAAAATCCAAGCAGGCCTGTGCTGAGTTAACACAGGACTCAGTCAGCGAGGAGGAAGCTACTCTTGCAACACCTGAACTATGGACCGCAGTGTTGGGATGCCCTTGGCCACTGCAGTCCTGTAACTTAACAAACTTGGGTCTCTATAACTGGCTTCTTTAGAACTCACTGCATTCCTTGCTATAAACTAAATGGATTTATAATATCCATCCAAACACACCAAAAAGGGAGAGAGGGTATATATAGTCTCACAATGGCCTCTATTTTCTACAAATATAATTTACTGTATGTTTCTTCCCTGAGCACAGTTTTTCTCTTACTCTCCTATTTCTGGTAAATTACTTACTCGATTTTGTCATTCTATCTTTAAATGAAAAAAAAAAAAAAGCCTAAGACTCTTAGTGGAAAGGGAAGATTAAGAGTGTCAGAATTATTCTATCCAATGACGAGCTAAGCAAATCTTTTAAAACAGCTCAAATGGTATGAGCATTTTACAAATGAGCTTTAAACAGCCTTAATCTAAATTGCTCTTAACTTCTGAATACCTAGCAAGATACTATTTGAAGCCTGAATATAAACATTCATGCTAGACTAACCCCCCCCAAAATCCAGGGCAAATCCATGATTAATATTTTCCTCATTTGCAATACCCAGCTCTGCTTGAGAACAGCATCTGATGAATGCTGCTGCAGTAATTTCAACAGGGGGTGATTTCATGTGTGCATTCCACTGTCGTTTCCGTCAGAACTGTCACCGCCACTCAAGAGTTCTATTCATTATTTCTATTTCTATCTGCACACATTTCACAAAGGAAAAGTACATCATTAAACCCATCACATTTCCCCACACTGTTAGTGAGCGCATGAAATCATCTCCTCTTTGGCACGGATCACCCACGAGAGAGGTTAGCTTCGCCGGGTAGAGTGGAGGAAGGCCATGCAGATTTGCCCCCTAGGTTTAGCAGTGTTAAAAGTTCATCATCTGTAAACAAAGCGTGCTTTCATCCTCTGGATAACTTTAAATATTTCTGGGAACTACTGTAAAACTGAAAAACATATTCTTCACAATTATATTTTGATTTTTAAAGAAAAACAGTAGAGTTTAAAGGTACTCTAATCATGCCTCTTACCATTTGGTGTTAAAACTCAATTTTCTGAGAAAAATATTCCTGTTCTACATAAACATCTGCATACTCAAATCCACAGAGTAATTTCATACATTTATATCACAGTCACATGAATATAAACATGTATATAAACATGTAATATGCATCACATGTCTTTGTATCACATATTTATAAGCTTGTCAACCAAATACTTTGAATTTACAGGATACTACTTAAATAAAAAATGAGTCGGTTCTCAAGGTTAAAAAAAATCACTCCTTGTATAATTTAATTAATAAATTTGAAGTAAATTGACTCTAAATATTAGAGGTAGGTAAATATGAATTGAGATTTAAATTAACATCTTGTTTGATTTGGTATTAATTTAGCAAAACATAGTATCAAACTGTAAACATATAAACAACAATCAGTGAAATTACTTATAGAGTTGCATTTGGTGATAATTTGGGAACAACAAAACTGTTCAAGGGTTAACAGTGACCTATCATGGTAGGAACGGTCTAGAGTCTATGAAATGTGCCTGGATCTTGGTTTGGAAAATGACAATTTACTGCAGGGTGCATTCATCAATAATTCTGTCTTCTTAAGCTGTTTTCATTTTATGTGACTTCTTTTCACAGCCAGGATCAGCTGATACATTGTCTTGACTTCACACAATTCATTCACAAGCTTCTCAACTGCGGAGCTGAGTGACTGACACGGTTACCTCAGGAAGACTAACTCTAGCAACCTACAATAAGAGCCTTCTTACAATGCTACATAAAAACTTCTTTACAGACTTTCGTCAGGACAAATGCTCCTCTGGACAGTGCAGTCAATTTATGAAGGTTTTTAGGACTCCTGAAGGAATTCTTGCATTCCAAACTATCCCCAGGTTGTAATAACTGTAGTGAGGAATGTATGTCATATATAGTAGCCCTGCCTTTTCAATTTAAAATACCACTTATTCTTCGAAATGAGAACAGAATTGAGGTTAAAATGAAAATAACTGAGTTCCTCGGGAGAATCCCAGAAACAAATGTGCTGAGCTTCTCCCCACAGATGAGAACATAGCCACGTGAGAAATGACATGTCAGTCATCTAGAGCAAGGGTGAAAGCTCTGTTCAAAGCCTGTCCCAAGCTGTCCCTACATCCTTTTAGGCCTGACCCTGCCACATAGTCTCTGCCTGGTCTGAGGGGCTCCAACCATGACTATGGAGCCTCTTTGTTGCTCTTGTTTGGTTTTTTTGTTTTTTGTTTTTTCCTCTGTAAAAGAGTATTTTCTCATCTAATCTTTGATCTCCAATTCCTGTCCCCATAACTCATGTCATCCTAGCATGCCAGCCTCCCTCCCTGCTCCTCAGCCACAGCCACATCCTGAGGTTCCATACCAGCTCTGTCCTCTTCCTGGGGCTAAGCCAGGGATAGCTGTCAGAGTAACTTCCTCTCAGAGGTCAGGCTCTGCAAGTGCACCAGCTGCATCAGAATGAGACTATCTACACATGCTGCTGGCATTACCTTCCCAGCTCTCGGCTGCCTTGTGATTTTCCTTATCATGTATCCACTAGTACCCCACATGTTAGCTCTTCTGTCTGTTTATTTTCTCCCATTTTTACTTGAATTTGAGATCCAGAGAACTTGGAGATTTGGGATTATTTAGTTCACTTGTGTGTTTTCAGAACTTAGAGTGAGAACAGTCTGGCATGTAGTAAGTATGTAACAAGTGTGTATGAGTGGAGGGGTCCACCTTTCCCACAAGGTAAAAGGCAAAAAGATGTCAGCACCAAATGTACCAAACAACAAGATGAATTTCACTATTTTAACACCGTTGAAGCAAGGAAACACGAATAAACAATGTGAGTGAAAGCAAAAGAAATAAAAATGAGTCATATGTCTATTTTAGGTGGTTTCATCACAAGTATTTTAAAAATTAGAAAAATACTGAAAGCTTAGAAATATGCCAACTATACAATTACCCCAGGCCTGTGGACCAAATAAGAATGTGGCCCCTTTCCCACAGCAATAAATAAATCTAACCCATGGAGTGCTAATACACAGACAGATTGGAGGTCCCAGGGTAGCTTCATGAGAGAGTAACAGGCCTGGAGACAGAGGAGAATGAAACAAAGAAAGAGAAGGCTCTGGAGAATTAAACCCTCCCTACTCAGACAACCACTAACAAAGATTAGATTTTCAGATGCTTTGACTTAAGCAATAAAAAGTACATCAAAGCATACCCTGTTGATGAATGGCGTACAGTTAAGAACCCCCGGGTTGGCCCTCTCAGACACATTGAAAGATTGGTCACTCCCTAAGTATGACACAATGAAATGAAACTGGAGAACTTCGAGTATCAGGGGGATTAACCCATTTCAGGCTTGAGCTTTTCCATGGAGAGAACCAATAAAATAACAGAAATAAAAAGCAAAGCCCCAAGCAAAAATAAACGAGATTTACCCCACAAAGTGAGGGTCTGGATTGCATGCATGGGAGCCTAGATATATGTTTTGCTGAGGCAGGAAGAACAGGTGATGCATGGGACAGGCTACTAGGTTTCCCTGGGAACCCCACTTTAATGGGAAGAGTCCAATTTGCAGAAATGCTGAACACTGTGTCTGATCTGGGGTAAATGGGATAGAACATACCCAAGTACTGAGCCCAAGCTCAGAGAAGGGTGGCCAAACATAGTGCACAGTTATAAACAAAATTATAA
This sequence comes from Arvicanthis niloticus, assembly GCF_011762505.2. Classification (NCBI taxonomy): domain Eukaryota; kingdom Metazoa; phylum Chordata; class Mammalia; order Rodentia; family Muridae; genus Arvicanthis; species Arvicanthis niloticus. The sequence continues at coordinate 7,030,823 of NC_133436.1, read as the reverse complement.
AACAGATATATTTTAAATGACTACAGAACAAAGTCTCAAGAAGAATATAACAATCATTTTTGCAAACAGTTAAATAAAAAAAGGAAGTACACTGGGTACTTCTCACATAATAATTATAAAAGTTAATAAAATTACCTAACAAAATTATTTCATACAATGGATACAAATTTATGATTCTTTGGTACAGTAGCAAGTATTTAACTAAGAATTATTAAGCTAGAATTGGCAGCATATAGAGTTACAATATAGTCACTTTAATTAAAACCAATAGACAAACAGTTCTTAAAATAGGTAGGCTGCATAGAAACCAAATCCAACGTCTATATGCCTGGGTCTAACTGATCAATGCAAATAAAGGACTAAAGATTAAATTTAACAACACACAAGGCTGTCAGTATGTGTGGATTTTCAAAAGGAAGGGGGGTGGATCATGAAAGAAAGGCGGAGTCCCCAAGGACACTTGCTTCTCCTGTACCCTGTAGATGCTTTCCCAGATTTTAATCTCACAAACATCAGGGATACATAACGGACTGCAGTTAAGCCATCTGCCCAGGGTCACACAATCAACAATGGTTGGGTTTGCTGGATTCACATCAATGCACCTTTCTCCACAGCCTAAGACGCACAACTCAAGGAGACACCTCCATCCTCACAAGCAAGAGAGGAAGTTGAGAACTGTGGTGACTGTTCTTGGTTGTCAACTTGACTACATCTGGAATTAACTAAAACCCAAACGACTAGGCACACCTGTGTTTTCTTTCTTAATTAAATCATTTGAAGTGGGAAGATACACCTCTAATATGAATTTGCTCTGCCCTTGTGGACTGAACAACTACTGGATTCTTGGACCTTCTCTTCATAGATAGCCATTATTGGATCAACATGACCACAGCCTCTAAGTTATTCTAATATATATATATATGAAGAAAGATAAGAAATACATATATGTATATATGAAATATAAGAAATATATATTATATATATTATATAATATATATTCTTATACAATTATATATATTATATATAATTATATATTATATAATATATATATCTTATATAAATATAAGATATATATATATACACATATATATATAAAGAGATTCATCATATAAGTTCTGTTACTCTAGAGAACCCTGACAAATACAAGTATCTTCTTGGATAGCAGGCAGCACAAGGAGGACTAAAGTTACAAAAGCAAAGATAAAGGAGGAGAAGGCAGAGGGTCTGGTTTCCATCTCAAAGAAGGAAGTCACCAGATTCACTCAACCAAAGATAGCAATGCCACTATAAATATATATAATATTTATATGTTTATAAATAAAAAAGAGCTACAACTCCCTATTCCCAGCCAGTAGAATATATAGTTCCCTCCAAGTATAATATTAATAATATCCTAAATGTAATGAATGGTTATAACTATTAAACAAGGTGTTATTACCATACATTAATTATCAACTACTTTAAGTTATAATGAAATTGATCAGCATAAATATGTATCCAAAAACTAAAGATAGAAATGTTACTATAAATATACATAATATTTATATATTTATAAATAAAAAGAGCCACAGCTCCCCATTCACAGGCATCAGAAATACTGTATGAAAATTAATAAAAACAATTTTCAAAGCCATGGAGCACATGGCTTAGCTAAGAAGGCAAAGAAGCCCTAGGCCTTCTGCTCATCAGGCCGGATGCAAATGTTTTACATCTCTAGGCTGTCTCCTCATCTTTGGAAGGAGGAAATACTCTGCCATGTCTGCCATTTAGATTTGCTTGGAGAAAAGCTTTGGGAAGGAACTTGTAACGTCCGGCCTATAAACAAGTGATTGCTGCTGACATTTTAATGGAGTATCTTTCTGCATCCAAATGTCACCAACTCACACTCGAACTTAGAGGAAGTGAATCATTAAAAAGAGACAGTGGATTTACATCTTGACGTGGTTTGACAATTTATACTACTCTTTGTATTAGAAGCCAGTCAAAAACACTGAGATCAAACACATCTTTACTTTGGTCTACAACAAAACATTTTTTCTGCATTTGCTCATACCAGAGAAATTACCCAATACACAATATTCATGTAATTTAGCACTGGAACTTTTCTCTTTCCAGAGTAACACAAAAACCCAAGTCCTAGACAGAACATTACAGCACAAATCTGCATATGTCTCTAGACGCCTGGTAGCTGTCTTTATAGATATATAAAAATAGCAACTCTACTTTACACAAACATATTTCCTATAATATTAGTGAAAACATGCAGTTAGAATATGTGCACTCATACACACACACACACACACACTCACACCACCCTGTAGAACTGAGCTTATGTCACAGGCCATGTATACATTTGTGATATACAAGGCCGATGTGTTCACAGGTGCTAGTAGGCAAGGTTTGTCTTTGTTTTATGCCCTGCATGGTTGGGTCTGTTGGACAACATATTCCCAGCACTGACAGTTAGCATTTGTCCCTCAGCCTATAGAATGTTTGACCTAAAACTTACCAGATGGAGATATCCTTAAGGGCCCAAACACTACCTTTGTCCTGTGTCTTAGTCCCTTGTTACTCACTTTGTGGAAGACACTGTTTCAAAAAATGTTGAATGAATTTTCATGGTCAACTAGAAATATAAACCACCCACAATGAAGAACAATAAATTATTTTTTCTATAGGAAGGGTCAGTGAGACTCTGGATTTGGAACACAAACTGAACTGAATGCAGCTTTTTGATGTTTTTAATCTCAGTCAGTTTCTAGAATGAATGAAAATCCTTGCCATTTCCCATTAGACTTCACCGAGAAAGCCCGTTTCTCTCCCCAAGGGGCACCACAAACTCAGCGGCAAGTTTTCTATATTGTCGCCAGATGCCAGAATTCTGTGTCATCATTCCAAGGTACTTTAAATAAATTAGACAGACAAAATAGTATCTGCAACACTGCTTGTAGACACAGGTAGCCTGAGATAACCCTTCCAGATGTAGGTGCACAGAGCATTTTTAATGTTAGTAAAATTGGAGAACAGGCTTGTGGCTTTCAAATTTCCACTTTAGTTGAGCTAACTCTGACTTAAAATCGTTGGGAACAGTAGCAAACATTATGTGCAGCCCACAGAGCTGAGTCATGCATACTCTACCAAGTTTGAACCTGTTTTGTTTTTCTCTTCATTAATCAATTTTTAAAGTAAATGCATGTTTAGAGCCACCCATTCATTTAGTCATTCAATAAAAGAAGATTGATTATCTGAAGAAACAGGATATATGAACAAGAATACTAAACAAAACAGACTGAGTTTAAATCCTGATTTCACACTTCAAGAAGGAATATTGTAAAAAAGCAACTGTCTCTTTGTACCTACTTTATATCTTTTCCAGAAAGCTCTCAAGGGAAGTTAGGTTAAAGCCCTTGACATCATGTGACGCACAACTGTTTTCTAATTTTGCTCTTTCCTTGTAAGGCAATGGGGATATATACACGAACAAGATGCATTTATGTCATTCAAGAACACAAAATGCGATGTGGCAGATAGACACAAGAAACCACTTAAGTTACAAGAAGATATGCAGGAAAATTTAGGCATGAGTTTAGTTCTGTTAAGGAACACTAGCCATTCACAGCTACACCAGGAATCATCCACTATAAGAAGAGCAGGATTTCTAAGGTAGAACACTACAGGTTGTATGTTCACAGTCACAGGTACATGCACACCCACCATGGTGATGGATACACATCCTGCACCAAAATTTTCAACATTTGGGATGCTCAAAACAAAAAATAGTTCACTACTGAATAAAAAGCAAATGTCTTAACTCACTACTGGATGTATGGAATGTCTTCCCATCTAGAGTAACAGGTTTCTAGTTACAGAGACTTATGCTAAGGCACTTGCTGTCCAGTGTCCACCGGCTGACTCCTGCTGGCGCTTCTGCTTCTCTCTCAGGACTCACTCTGCCATAAGCTTTTCATAATTCCATTAAGAAATTACTTTTCTTTTCCCTACTCTAAATATCCATCTAAGTGATGTTGAGTCTCTTTTTCACAGCGGTTCTTCCTCAAATGGGCACAGTGCTTCCCACCATAATCACTTGACTACGAGCTCCATATGCTTCCTTAGATTGCACATTCCTTGAAATTTATTTGGTTTTATTTGCATTGGGAATAATTAGTCAATATATGGACTAAAGCTATTTCACAATTTTAGGATAAAGTAATTAAATCAACCAAAGTAGATTTAGTTACTTCATTAAACACAGTGCTTGCCAAAAGCAAAGTCTCCAGTTTAGGACAACTGTACTCAAGGTGCCCATTTCCCAACCCATTTTCTGGTTAGCTACTAAACACGTGCCTATAGTATCTACAGCCACAGCTGAAGGAAGCTGTGTGGAGATGCCAAACTACGACTGGGAGCAAGTGTCCCATGCATGCTTTCTATCTCAAGGAAGAAAAGAGGGAAGCTCCTGGTGGTTACCAAAAAGGACTGGTTCTGAACTCTGACTTGATCTAGTCATAACAGGCCCTGGAGCCTTCTTCATGCCATCCAAAAAAAATTAGTGGGGAACTATGGACACTAGTTGGCCACTGCTGTCCTCCTTCCTCCAGTTCTGTTACCTAAATGATGAGGAAAGATCCTAGGTGTGGATGCAAGAGAAACCCACAGTAACTATAGTCTACATCACCTAAGTTCTCAACACCATTGCAAGCTCCCCAGGTTGTCATTAGTTCAGCCCTATTGCATCCTGAGAGGAATGATGTGATTACTGGTCCCAATGGGCTTGGACTTTTTTTTTACAGGGTCCAGTCATTGACCCCAGTGGGTGCCAACATGGTGTTCCTGGCTCCTGATCTAAATTTGATCTGTTTGACCTATATCCTTTTCCATTGCCTATCTATTCTTCTACTTATATATGAACACAGAAACACACACACAGACACACAGAGATGTCATGTGTAATAGTTTCAGTATGCATTTCATATATTGTAGTATGTGTAGATGCATGCATTTAAATTGAGCAACTCTGATTTCATCATTTTAAAAATTATAGCTAATACAGATGTCACATAGAATAATTGATGTTATTAAAGAATATTTCCTTACTACTCATTCTAGAATCATTGAAAAATATGGATTTAGAGATGGCTCAGAGGCTAAGAGTGTGACTGACCTAAGTTTGAAGACATATTGAGAAGCTCCCTAGTGCTTGTAACTCCAGCTCCAAGAAATCTGATGCTTTCCTTTGGCCTTCCCAGACACTACACCTGTGCACAAATCCACACTCGTACACACATACACAGTTAAAAGTAAACCTTAAATTTCCCTATTTCCTGTTGTGGATAGCCCCAGCCTTGTATTTTGATACTAATTCCCCTTTCCTGTGAAGGGCTGTAGAGGAGGTGTGAGCCATTACACAGGTGATTTCTAGTAAACCTTCTGCCCATCTTAATTTGTAAAATAAAGGCTGGAGCCAGTGATTGGGCAGAGGAAGGGGAGGTGGAGATGTAAAGGTTGGTAGGAAGAGAGCAGGGAAAGGATGACTGGAGGAAGACAATGGAGGAAGAAGACAATGGAGGAGGAAGACAATGGAGACAACAACAACAACTGGGGAGAAAAGAGAGGGGACAACTGGGAAACAGGAGGTAGAAAAACAGACACAGGGTCTGGAAAACCCTCAAGTTATAAGGGTCTCTCATAGCTGGGGAACAGAGTAGTGTAGGGGTATCTGCCCAATCTAGGCTTACAGAATATATTCATAATTACTGAGTTGTGTTTTCATTGACCTGTCTTATTTGGGATGGAGATTTAAATATCTCCCACTACAATTTCCCAATTAATTACCTAGCAATACACCAATTTGGGGATAATATCTGACTACTCAATGAAACTGGTGGGACAGTTTCCAGAGCTTTTTTGCTTAAATTCGAGGCCAAATTTTAACAAGCCACAGTTCTCAGTAAGATAACAACCTTGTGTTCTCTGCAGTTACATGACGAGATTGAAGGACTGAACAACTATGCAATGTGTGACTGTAAGCCATTCAACAACATCTTCAGAAGCACAATCTGGAAAACCTGTACACTTAGATGCATAAAGGAAGCAGAACATTATTTTTATTGTAGATAAGTCAATGTATGTCAAAGTAAAACTCCATGTCCCCATGGACAGTGGCCTAAAGTTTGTTGAGCCATGTAGTCCGACATAAACACATCCACTTGTCAGTACTGTCAAGACAGCCCATATTTCTGCATGGTTTTATGTTGAAATTTTAAGTCTAGACAGCATGTAGGAAGGACAAGGTGTGGGAAGCCAGCCTACTTAACTTGAAATCAACTAACCAATGAACGATGTACACGGCTCTCTTGTAAAGAGGGAAAAATAAATAAAATATAAAGAATTGTGACTACATTGGATTCCAACAAGCCAGCCCTCAGCAGGAAAGACTTTTAGAGTCAGATAAAGCTTTGATTGTCTTTAGACACTCTCCTCTGCTGAGGGGCGAGCACACCATACAGCCAAAGCTGTCTATTTCAGTGTACAGACGCACTGCAACATGGGAGCTATTTACTGATCAACAGTGCCATGACAGTAATTTTCAAATCAGGGTTTGTCCTGTCAGTCAAATGAGAGAGGCGGGATATCCTCCCCCAAGTGATGACCCTCTGGGCTGCATGTGGCAGTCAGCCAGGTCAATTACTGTGGGGCTGGGAGAGACATGCAGACAGATCTGCTTAATTCAGAACAGGAGGATCAAGAAAATGGAAACCTAGGGACATATTAACACAATGGCCAATTACTTAAATGTGTGGCTTTTGCTAGAGCTGGGAAATGTATTTATACTGAGTGTTTCTAACTGCAAGGACTGTATAAATAAGATGGGTTTACAGGGCTTTGAAATTTACATTTGTATATTTCTGGAGAAAACCATTCCTCATATGAAAATTAAGATTCTGTAATTTGCATCTCTTCTTGGTAACTTGGACATGCATCAATTAATATTTGGGGAACTGGCCAACAGCAATTCATAACTGCTGTGCCACTGATAGGTCAATTTATTTCTATTTTTCTTCATCAAGACTAATGTCAGTCTTAGGCCCTCCTGGTCATTTCTCACCTCATGACTGTACCTACAGTTTCTTTCTCTGAAAGGAAACACAGAGAGCACAGCAGCAGACAGAGGGCTGGCATCTCCAGACACCTAAACCCAGGGCTCATTTCAGTTATTTTCCAGGAGTTTTGTAGAAGAGTCACATTAAACAAAACCTTATAGGGAAAAAAACTGCAGACTTCTTGAGTCACAGTTAATTGCCTGTAAAGCAGGTTCTAGGGTGCAACAATGCCCAAAGATAATTGAGGTCAGCATACATGTGGGGGAAACACAGGGCTGAGACTGAGCTCTGTGACCATACCTAACGTAATGGTGATAAGCAAACTTTCAACAAATGCAATGAACAACTGTCAGACAGGACAGATATGAAAGATTCAGGTTAAAACTAAAACATCAGAAATACTACTACCATAATTTTCATCTACTGAAAGAAACAATTGTCGGGGAATTTACATAAATTCTAGCACAACATTAAGGATTTTTTTTCACAACCACAACATAAGGACAGACAGGGTCCTGAAACAGAAACCCTGAAGAAAAACTTTGAATTCACTTCTTTCTGACAAATGATCCATTAAAAAATAAATGCATTTTATCTATTTTTATGCATCATGTATATGCATAAGATATTGCATACAAAATTAAAATGTATCAAAATAGCTAGAGACTTAAGAAAATGCACGAGACACAATAATACATTCTATAAAATTAAGGAGAGGAAAGACCCCAGGAGTTCTGGACATAGCTGTCTAGATGCCTGCCCTGTGGTACCCATGTTACATGGACAGCAGCATCAAAGCCGCTATCTAGACAGGAACATGCTACATTCTGCAGTGAGAGAAAACACAGATGTTGGGGAATTTTTTCACAGTATCTTATGTAGTCCTCAGAACAGCATTGTGCAATAAAAATATAAGTTTAACCCAAGCCCAGAGAAGTTAATTAACTGCCCAGAGTCACTCAGCTAACCACAGTAAGAAACAAGATTTCCTTCTGTGCCTATAAAATATAATATCCATGGCATACTCACTAAAATATACCACTTTCTAAGTCTTTCCAAAAAATATCCTCTTCATAAATGAGTTACAACATATGGTATTTTGACATGAGAGCTTAAAATTGATAAGTTAGCTAATTTGCGGCAATGTTATGATAAATGAGAAACACAAGTTCAACACACTCACTTGACCTGTCAGCATCTAGTGGCTTCACATGCCTGGTGCCTTCATGAGTAAGAGGGACTCTGCCTCTCAGAGACTAGGGAAGACAATATTTGTGATACAGGTGTGCATAGCATCTATGCAGTTCTGCACGACTGGCGTATAAACTCCTGTTCTTGAGGAACTTCAAAACTCTAACATACAGCATTAAGTTGAAAGTCTAAGTCATTTGATTGAAACAAGAAAAAAGAGATAAATATAGTATGTCATTACAACAAAGCATATATTAACGAATCTGGGCATGGTGTCATAAGCCTGAAACCTTGATTCTAAGGAGTTGTAGATAGGAGGAGGCTTTTGAAGCCCTAAGGTTACATAGCAAGACTCAGACTCAAGACAAAAGTGATCTTCATTGCACACTACAGTGGAACAGAGACTCCCGGCTGGAAGCACATCCTGGCACAGCAGAAACAAAGCTATATAGGTTTCAGTACTTCGATACCTTGCTGTCATTTATCTCCCATCTCTTAGTGCATTCCCCTTTTATCATGTGCAGATGTTTTGCCAACCTAGGTCTGACTCATTTTACACTTCTATCAACCTTGCATTCCAGTGCCAGGCCTATGATGAGGTGGAGACAAAGCTCACGTGGCAGTGGCCTGCTGGCAAGAGTTTGCTCTGATTTTCTGGAAAGGCCACAAAAAAGGATGGTGGTAAATGGCACAAATGTGTCACTTTATGGACCACAGGGCAGCCATGGCCATAGTTAATTTACTCACTTCCTACTGAGTGTGGAGTTAGTCAAGTTTGAAGTGTGTTTACTGTAAGGTTCATATTAACCTTCTTATACTTGAAGAAAACAATGTAGGTTATGATTATGCTCATGGTATTGTAATACAGAGAATAAAAAGCCCTTACATAATAATCTATTACTTAAGGCAAGGCAATTAATGTCAGGTGACACTGAAATCATTAGCTTTGAATTAATCACATATTTTGTCCCTTTGTTCCCTTCAGCGTTTCAGACAAGCTTGATAAGTATAACCTGCCAGAGGAAATGCTAAGAGTGAAGAGGAGTCTAAAAATCTTCTTCTCAGAACGGGTAATTGGGAGAAACAACAGATGTAGGCAATTAGCAAATGAATGTGGTTCCTGAAGACTGAAGGATCGGGAATATATAACGATGAGCTAGTTCAGAACTGTTATTAAAGGTTATAAGTTTAAATAGAATTTAAGAGTCATTATATTGTCCATTCCCTGGCACATAAGTTGCAAGGGCTTTTAGAGAACATAATTCAAATAATACAAAGTTTAAAATGTGAAATAGAAGCCTAAAACTATACAATATAAAACCATGCTAGTTTGGGCTTATATGGTTAGTTGAAGAGAAATTTGGTCATTTAAAGAACACTATTGCTACATTAAAGTGATATACCCTTTATTGAAAAGAAGTACTTAAGTATCCTACTGAGATGTATCAAATTACTAGATTAAAGTGAGCTCATTAAAGCACTGATTTGGCAGCCATTATTTACCCCATCTTAACATTTTTGGCACATGCATTAGTTGACATCATTCAAAAGTCTTGTCAGTTCTTTATTTGAGCTAATGATAAAATAGTTCCCATTTGTTTCTACAAAAGAGCTTACTACTATTACAGTATTGTTCAGTGCTGCTGGGTCTCAATGTGACGTATAAAATGTATACACCAATCAAACCATCCCCAGATACTGGAGTAAATAAAATTCAGGAGATTTTAGATTTTCTGAGCTTAGTACACATTGTTAGAGGATTTCACCACCGGTTTCAAAGAAACATAGCAAGCCAAAAGTACAAAACAAGTGACAACAGAAACATTGTAAACCCACCATCTTGTCTGTCTGTAACCTATATGTCATGTGACATGATAGCTTGCTGGCAGCATTCACTGAAGATGCAAGGCTTACTAAGGCTTTCTCATGTCACAACCAATTTTATCAAAGATGAAACAAACATAGAATTCTTCATATTACTTACACAAAGATTTGTAAAGATGCCACCTAATCTGATGTTTACAAAACAGTTGTAATTGAACATGGCAGGAACAACTTCTCCCAGTCAACAGAGGAAATAAATGAAGCCCAGAGAACCCAGTGGACTTCCCAAAGTCACACTGAGTTATAAACAGGGAGAAGAAATCAAACTATCTTTGACTTCATGCCTCGTGCTCTTACATTTAAGTTACATAAATTTCAACACAACCCATAGAAACAAATTAAAGTTACTGTCAGTTTCCTTTGGAAGAATGACTGTTTCCCTGCTTAAGGATTCAAACTATTTTAATTTGAAAGCTATTTCAGCTTTAGCCTTCATGATCTCATTTCAAAATTTCTTGATGAGCAAATTTAGTAATTATTCAACAATTAAAAAAAAATAAGAGCTAGTTTGTGGATTGTTTTACTCAACAACTGCTTTGAATTATGTAATGTCACATTTAGTGAGAGCATGGCTCTCCGGTAAATTCTGCTAAGGTCCTTTTCCTCTAAAACATTCAGTGGTTCTCTGTTCTCTGACACAAAGGCTTCCTAGAAATGATCCCATGAGATACGCTTACAGATGCTTTGCACAGGCTCCACATAAATCCCTACATGAACCCCCATCCCCTCAATGTGGTAGTATGAGGAGGTGGGGCGACTGGAAGACCATTAGGTTATGAGGATATGGATGGGATTCTGTACCTGGAAATCAGAAACCTGTCCTTAGTCTGCAGCCAGAAAGATCACCTTCAGAGCCTGAGCAGACAGGCAACTGATCTCAGAGACTCAGCCTCCAGAACTTTCTGTTATATGCCACTGCCACTCTGCCTGGGAGATTCATTCAAGAAATCCCAACCGACCAAACAGGTTTCCATCAAGTCTTACTTGAGAAACAAACAAGCAAAACCAAACCAAACCAGTTTTTGCTACCGATGATTCCCTAAATATTATAAAACTATCTCAGTAGTACTTTGAACATGCTGTCTTTAGAAAAACTTAGATGTTTATATAAGCGAGTTTATTTAATCTTTTATAAACATGATTTTCCATACATTTGCAAAGGTGAGTAAAACCAAAGTCCTGCTCCTGAGGCAGAAAGGGAAAAGAAGAAAATGAATGTAATATCATAATTATTTAAAGAATGAGTAATCTTCTTTTACAAAGATCATGAAGGGTGCTAAGATGAAAATTGCTTTGCTCATTTGCCCAGTGTTCCACAGAAGAAATAAAGTTGTATTTGCTAGGACTTCATGATGTCTTCACAGGGCTAGGGTTACTCAGGAGATGAAGGTAATATGAAGTGCACCAATGAGAAGTGTACAGTGTGGAATTAGATGAGTATAATGTATCATTATGCTAAGATCAGTCTTTATGTAGAGCGAATTGGCTTCAGTTGGCTTCTGTACCAGTCTGCTCTAACCCATGTGATTTCTTAAGTGTTCTTCCAACAGAGAACCAAACAGGAAGTGAAATTCTCCAGAAGAGACATCAGCACTGAAAGTATGTCAGGAAAACTCCAGGGAGCAGGGGAGGGCTGGAGAAATTCTCCAGTGTTATCTTCACCTGGGGGGACTGAAGGATGAGGTGCTGGAGTGACAACGGTGTCACCCTTGTCATTCTTTCCTTAAAGACTGCCCTGAGGGACCATTTAAGTTCCCTCCTGAAACTAAACACTACTTCAGTCCCATTTCAAGGGATAGGTTCTAAACCCTCTCCTATTAATAACTGAGTATATATTAAGTGTCAAGACTGTAATATGTAAAAATACAGACTATACCCACGTTCTTATAAGGACACTTAGGAAGTGTGCTTCAGAATGTTCCTAAAGACTTGAACATTGTCCTGCGTGGTATGTTGTGATGTCAAGTAGTCAAGTGTCACAGCACATGAAGGACTCCAGACATCAGACAGCAACTGAAAGACTGTAGCCAAGGAGGTTGGCTGGAATCTGCTATCACCTTACCTATCCACACATGTCAAATGAATCGAGCCAAGTGTGATGGTAAATCTCAGACACATGCGCTTTCGTGCTTTTCCTGCCATTTCCTCTAGTTATCTAGTGATTGTTGTGCTTTTATAAAAGCAGTTAATTAGTGATTATTTCCATCTTCAACAACATCCAAGGGACACATATTAAAATAAGATTTTATTAAGTGTCTGGACCATAAGTGGAAGAGTCTAAGCAGCTAATCTGACAGTGAATATGCACCTGAAAACTGCAAGAGTATGTTCTAATTAAATAAGAAATTAACACTGTTGAATCTAAGCTCGGTGGTGCTTACCTGTAATCCATGCACAGTGGAGAGAGACTACAGTGGGAGGATTTTCCATTCCCAACCAGTCTGAACTATATAGCAAGACCCTGTCCCTTTCCTGACGTACATGCAAAGTAAATGTAAGGATTCATTTTTGATCAAACAGATTTCTGAAAAATATTCCCAACTTCCAGACTATAACAAACTAAATAAATTTAAGAAATTTATTCAAAACATTAAAGAATGAAAGTGAATAACTGCATTTAATAACTATATTCTTATAAATATACAGCTATTCAGACACTTCTATTGCTGTTAAAAATCACTATCAGTCCTAATTATAAAGAGAATGGCTCACTGAAGGAAACAAGGCAAGAAATTCTTGACCCTGTCCCCTTATCTTTCTTACTTGTCTGTGCTTGTGATTTAGAAGTATGACCATAGGCTGAGAAATACATAATTAGGCTACTATAAAGTGAAGACACCTATGTAAAAACCACACAGAAGATGATAAGGTTTTTACTGAGCACAGAATGAGTCTGTGGGCAACATTCTTGGCTAGTCACTGCTCACATACAGATCAGTTTCATTTATCTTTTTATTTCTGAAGTCTTCAATTATTTCATTGGCTGTGAAGATTGACAAGACAGGTTACACATTCACTTAGTAATTATCAATGCTTATTTTGTTCTCAGCAGTGGGTATGTAGTGATGGAACTTAGGTGTAATGGAATAGAAGCAATACAGAAGCAAGTATGTGAAGGGAGAATTAGGCATGGGAAATGCTAGGAAGGAAACAACATATAATGCTTTTATAGGTGTCCTATATGAAGTAATTAGAGAGAAAATTGAAGATGGGATTTAAACAAAAACCCAAATAGAAAAGAGTCCAGATATGAACAGGAAAAAGGAAAGTATACCCCCACACAAATAGTATGGTGTGAGTAAAGAATTCAAGCTTGTTCTGCTGCAGAACTGACCTGCAGTTGAATAGATGGAAGGAAGTAACCATGGGCAAGAGATGGAAAATCGAGGGCAAGGCCAGGTGAGGCATGATCCCACTGGCCATAGGACGATTTAAAGTACCAAGTACAATGTGGGTAATAAGAGTCTTTTTGCATTGAAGGTGAGGACTAATTAATCATTCAGTAATAGTGTCCTGACTATTATTTTTACAGATGGCAAGAAGACAGAGGGTGGCAGCCAATGGGTTATTATATTAACGCAGGCAACCATACATGTATTCTGTAGGTTAGGCAACTCTGTGTGACAAATCTGTGTGAGCACTGAGGGAGGGACAGGATTAAAAAAAGAAATCCTTTTTTTTCTATTTTAGGAATTGTTCAAAATGGAGTGTCACTTACTGATATTGAAAAGATTTGTACAGAAATAGGTTTCCATGGGAAAAAGCAGGAGTTTAGTTTTGTATATATTAAGTTTCAGGTGTTTGAGAAACCTCCACATGGAGTTGTCAAGTAAGTAATTTGGATAAATGAGACAAGACCACTGAGGGGAAAGCCAGGTTGAAGATATAAATTTGGGGGTTATTAGCATATAGATGGTTTTTAAAGCCATGGGAATGTGTGACGTGAAAGATACGAAAAAGGACCCAGTGCCAAACTATGAAGAACTTTAACATTTGGAAGTTGGTTAGATTCAGGCCAGAAAAGCCAGCAAAGTAGAAAGGATTACAGAGGTGGGAAGAAGACTAGGTCCTCAGAATGTGAAATGACGGTGCTTCAGGGAGAAGGTGAATACCAGCATCAAGCCCTGTCCAACAAGGCCAGTTCAGAAAAGGAGGTAGAAGCTTCTCTCTGGGCTAAGCAGTACCCAGTGATGCTGTCCAGGATTTCAGAGTCCCAAAGAGTGTTTAGAAAACATAAAATAGGGCAAAGGGTAGAGAAGACAGTGGTATCGATGGCAGAGCCTTGAAAGGTGGGTGACAGTTCAGACTGTTTAAAGCAGTGTTTCTCAACCCATGGGCTTATAACCATTAGGGGGATTAAATGGCCCTTTCACAGGGGTTACTAAAACCATCTGTGTATCAGATGTTTACAAACAATTGATAATAGTAGCAAAGTTACGGTTATAAAGTAGCAATCAAACTGTATTAAGGGATGCAGCATTAGAAAATCTGAGAGGAAGTTTAGAGGAAGATTCAGTAGTGAGAGGGTTCCTGCAGGTGTCAGATTGTGAAGCAAACCACGTGAGGAGGTAACAATGAAAGCCCCATGCAGGGGCTAAACCTGAATCAGACGTCATATTTAAAATACAGGACAATTTGGGAAAAGGTTTCTGGGCAACAACCAGTCTAATCAATCCAATGGCAGGTGCACAATAAAGCTGAAAGTGTGTGTACATAGAAACTCTTTTACAAAGTACATGTGACCATGAGGGTGGGTCTATAGCTAAAAGGTCTAAAATCTAGTGTGGCCTCTGACCTATAGCAAAAAGGTCATCAGGCCATAAAGTGCTTGTGACATCTCCTTATCATAATGTTTGGGGAAAGGAGGGGACAAGAGGCCAATCTATGGATGACAAAAGCCACATAAGAGAAAGCATGCCAGCACCCCAAGGCAGGAAGCCAGGGAGCTTTTGAGACCTGTGCGTTGGTTGGAGCTGAGGGGCAGAGCACAATGATGATGTCTTCTGTACTTTAACATGTGCATCCACAGGGGGAATGAATGTCTCCATGGGAGGGCCCTCTGATCTCAAGTGAGACTAAAATTTACCAAGAATTGGTGAATCATGGAACAGAAGTCTACAAGCAGAATAGATGACTTGTTGAGGCAAATGATAGAACATAATGATCTGGGGGTGAACTATGTGGAAAAGAGAGCATGGCACACTCAGGGACTGGAAAGCAGCTCTTCATATGCTATACCCAGACAAACACAGGGAAAATAAAACGGCTTGCAAAAGTCAATAACAACTACAGAGATTTATATACAGTAAAAGTTTAAGTAATTTCTACACTAGAAAAGTGTCTTAAATACACCTTGATGGTATTTCGCGCAAATAAAATATATTCAATTCTAATTTGACCACTAAATCATTCGTTAACCTGAGACTGTCAAATTTAACCCAAGAATGTCAAATTTAAAAGCAAAAAAAAAAGTACTGCTACATTTCCAAACAATTTAATTCATCAGTGAAATTAACAAATATTGAAAACTGGAGAGAATTTTATACTAATTAGCTAGATAAAGAAAAGCTGCTAAGTATTATCCACTTATAATATTTTCTACTGCTTTTTAAAACAGAAATAGGTGTCAATTACATCTAATAAAGTCAGTGTTACTGGTCTAACTCCCTAATTTGCTTTCCAAAATATAATGAAGATATATATATATTTCATACAAATCTGACAGTGTCAGAAAATATTTGAAAATATATGAAAACAAAATCACAGTTTGGTCTAAAACCCCAAATTCATGATTCAGGTTTCTGAAGTCTAGTTTCAAAACAAAACCTGGGGTTTGGCACAGCAACCCATAGTTAAGAGCTCAGCCTGGTCTTACAGAGGACCCTTGTGTGGTTTCTAGCACCCAAGTCTGCTGGCTCACAACTGCCTGTGACTCCAGTTCCAATGCAATGGACACCTCTGACCTCCATGAACATGTGCACATACATACACGTTTTAAAAATCTTAAGTTTAAAAATTTAAAACTAAATTAATAAAAATTGAAGTATAATTTAGAGTAAATAAACACAGAACATTAATAAGAATTCTGGACTTTTAATAAAGCTTCTCTAACATAGAAGAATTTTTAATTTTAGTGCATGGCTACAGTTTATGACAGGAGAAACCTGAGGTGCACAAAGGGGTACACGTAATGTTCTGAATCAGCGGCAAATAAGACAACACTGCTATCAATATTTATTGACAATGAACGTTGTCAACCCAACCCAAACTGTTTGCTCTCTTCCTGAATATAACATAAGACATACCATGGAACCCAGGAAGACACTGATAAGCCTTTTAAAACAAGTACAAATCATTTGGTGGAGATCTCGGCAGCCTGGAGTGGACCCTGGAAGCAGGCAAGAGGCTACGAGTGAACTCCTGCTCATGAGAACTACAAAGCTACAAACCTGCATTGCGTTGCATTGACCCAGTACAACTGCAGTGATTTGTTACACAGAAATGGATAAGCAACATACTTAGCAACATGGAAGATGATCCTAGATGTATTATATGCAAAGATAATTTCACCATGGTAAGCTCTCTGTAAAATGTTTTGGAAACACAAGTTGGACATTGTTTTACTCAAGGGCAATTGGAGGTAGATGTTTGCGTGCATATCTGTGTGTGTGTGTGTGTGTGTGTGTGTGTGTGTGTGTGTACACATGCATGCATGTACATGTGTGGGCATGTGTGGCGTGTGTGTTTGTATGTGTTGACCTAGCAGCAGTCTTTTGCCTCTATCACATTATATTGAAAGTGTAGAGACACAAATTAAAATATAGATACCCGAGCTTGGTGGCACACATGTTATGCCAGCATCCAGGAGTCCGAAGTTCAGAGGGTGAAGAGTTGTCGGATTTGTTTGGCAATATAGCAAGACCATGTCTCAAAAACCAAAAGTAGAACCAATACCTGAGATCGTTATCATCACATATGATCTTAAAGTAGGGCAGTCTGGCAAGACTGCCTTCATAGGGTACAAGGCAACAGACAGCAAGCGCTTGGCCCATCTGATGAGACACAACAGATAAGAAAAGGATAAATTAGGGTCTGGAGAGATGGCTCAGTGGTTAAGAGCACTGACTGCTCTTCCTGAGGTCCTGAGTTCAATTCCCAGCAACCACATGGTGGCTCACAACCATCTTTAATGGGATCCGATGCCTTCTTCTGTAGAGACACACTGTCTCTCTCCACTTTGTGAATGTAAATGGGTGTTTTTCTGCTCCTACTCAGGAAAACTTTGTATATTGCTGACAGAAGTCAGGGTAACAGGAATCAAAACAACTCCTTTTGGCCACTGAGAAAATCTATGAGGCTCTGGTTTGAGACTTCAGAAAGCCTTTAAACTGGATAGTAAAAGCATCCACTGTCACATTCTCCTTAGGCTCTGACTGGGACCAGTGCTATGACACAGCACCCTGGACTCAGCACTGCAGGGCAACTAAATCTGCTGGAGTCAGAGACTCTGGCGTTTCTGTGGGTCACAAGCTTCTTTATAAACTCCTGAGTCTGAAAACAGCCCCTTGAGATGACTGCTCCTTATCACAAAGCGTTAACCTGGCAACTTGATGAACAAATATCACTCTTGTTTGTGGTGAACGCTGTGCCACAAGCACTAGGAAGTCACTATCGAGTGTCTCAGAGAAGGCACCACTTGTAACACGCTCCTCAATATTTCAAACTATTCTTCACTATCCATATTATTCCATGAATTTTTCACTCATTTTTAAGAAAATGCTTAAATTATTCCATTTCCACTTATTAATAACTTCCTTGATAAAAAAATATGTAAGTAGAAAGTTTTTAAAAAGGAAATTAAGAAGTAATATGGATATTTTGAAATGCTCTAAGTTCATCAAGGGAATGAAAAGTCCTATTATGTTTGTAAATACCATGACACAGACTGTGACAGACCCATGGGTAGACTGGTGAGAAAACATGTTTGATTAAAATCGTCTTTAGAAGCATGTGGGCCAGCACTGCCTTCCTGTGTGTCACCATCCTGCCTGTCCCACACAGCGGTTACTGTTACTCTGCAGTCACGTTACCAGGCTGGAATGATGCTTCAAAGGGAGGCCAGGATGCCTTCCTGCCAAGGCATGGCCCTCTTCAGGAAAAGCCCTGTATCAGACTAGCTGAGGCAATCTTGCTTATAGGTGCAGGGAACCAAGGCCACCTTCTAGTCTTCGGACGTCTCTACCAGCAGTGGCAACTGCAAAGATGGCAATGTAAACTATCCTGGGCTGTCCTTATCCCACACATTAGTAACTATTTTTAAACCTCTCTTTCTACACCCCAAGAATCAGCATGAGCCTGAATGATACTTGTTGATAGACATGTTGTTAACAAGAAACAGAAATTAAATAGAGTTCAATTCTTTCCCACTAGTGAGAAAAGATGGCTATGGAGGGAAACCACTGTCTTCAGGACTGAAGTCTGTCAAGCACTGAGACCAGCTTGTGACTGTGACTAATACCCCTTCCTCTGCTCTCTGTCATAAAAGCTACTTGTCTAGTGAGCATTTCAGGCCATTACTGTTTTGTTCAGCTTTCATTTCTATTTATATGTAATTCATTCTCAGCTATTACAGAAAGGGACAGACGTGACCTGTCAACTGCATGAGCAGTGACTTCTTTCCCTTGCTACATTCATTATAATTAGGTTCCAAAGAAAACATTTTATTAAGGTAATTGATTTCATTAAGATGCGATCATTTTTATCACAGTGTAGTAAAAACCTTGGAAGTTTTCACTTGTTTCTTTAGCTTCATGACTAGAAGCCAAACATTTTCTATTACCTTCTAAATATGTCTTCTTTTCATGTATATTGCAGACAATGTATAGCAATAGCTGACACTTACACGTTCAGTTTCATGATTGTGTATTTACTGGCTACCTGTTTCCCTTCAGAAACCTCTCTAAAATGGATACAATGTCTTCAAAGCCCAGAGCAGTAAACAAGTATCATTAGAAACACGCAGATCTGTGAAGTTGCAGAGCAGTGTGTTGAGTACTTGGAGACGAAGATGGCCTGCGGAAGACCAGCAGGTGCACACGTGTGTCTCCTGGGGACCAGATCACCCTCAGATCCTTGTGTCCCTTAATCCTCCTCTTTTCATCAACCTGTCAACTAGTTTCCACTCCTTGGCTGTTGTCCTGTGCACTGTCTTCTTGTTATAAATGTACTTACTCATTCTGATGTCAATAATACAAAGTAAACATTTTAGCAGTGTTTTAGTGATAGTCAAAGTGATGTTGTTTCAACATTATAGTAAGAATTCTATCACCTTCTCTAATGATTTCATTTCTATCCTTTACCTTTTTCCAAGTAATTATGGTTAAAATTGTGGTGAATAGATTAATATCTTTCAATACATTTCCCTCATATACACAAATTTCTGATATATATGTATACACACACACACACACACACACACACACACACACACACACACACACACACATATATATATATATATATATATATATATATATATATATATATATATATTCACTTCCCTTATAAAATAAGGAATGCATCCAGGGATAGTGGCACATGCTTTTAATCCCAGCACTTGATAGGCAGAGACTGGTAGAAGAGACTAGTAGATAATTGTGATTTGAGCCCAGCCTGGTCTACATAGTGAGTGCCGAGACAGCCAGAGCTATATAGTGAGATCCTGTCTTAAAAGAAACCCAAAATAATAAATAAAATAAAGAATTCATGATATATATTATTCTAAGTTTTAATTATTTAAGCATTGATAAGCATGATTGCTTATATCACAGTTAAGACAACCTTTTTTAATAGCTCTTTCATGGCCCATGTTCATTCCACCACTTCCTTACTGTTGCAGACAGATTCTTTCAGCTATACACCACACTGATACGTTGTCTGAGTTTATCCTGTACATACTATGACTTTTACTTCTAATGGCCAAGTTTTTAAAACAGGAGAGCTTTACCAAGGGAAACCTATTTATACAGTGTAAAGATTCTAGAAGACTATGTCTTCCAAAATATGATATAATTTGTGCTCCCAGATAAGATTTGTTGTCTTGATTTCCTTACATCTTCACCAGTAGTGAATGCTATCAAGCTCTGTGGGGTCCTTCTCTGCCCCTGCAAAAAAAAATCTGATAAACACTGTTATTTTAAGGTGAATTTTTTGACTTTGCTGAGGTCAAACATTGGTTATTTACATACTCCATTACATAAACCAGCTGTTTCTCAACATGCTGAGTTTTCTCCCCTTTATTATGTTACAGTTTCATTAGCTTTCATTTTATGTCTTTCAAATATTTTTCTCCTAGTTTATCATTCATCTTTTACTTTTGCCTTATTATACATTAAATTTTCATTTCTCTGAAGTCAAGTCAACCTGTGGTTTATTTGATGCTATCGGACATTCTGGTAGCATCACGTTTCAGAAGGCCTTTCCATATCATATAGTTGGTATCTAAGAAAACGGCCATTGCTATATGTTAGCTATCTAAGGAGTAATTCATTGTCCTTGCCAAACCCTTCATCCCATCTGCCTAGGTTATCTATGGTCTTCAAACACCATGTGCCTGAGCCCTCTGGGTCCCAAGTACTCAGTGTTCTAGATCACACAACAAAGACTGTTGTGGAGCTTGTGTGCACTCCAGTGACAGGACCACTCATAATCACCTCTCTGTTCACTCATTAGGCAGTTTTCTTGCCATGATATGTGACTCTTAAAATAAGACTTTCTGTCTCTCTCTCTCTCTCTCTGTCTCTCTCTCGGTCTCTCTCCCTCTCTCTCTCCCCCTCTGTCTCTCTGTCTCTCTCTGTCTCTCTCTCTCTGTCTCTGTCTCTGTCTCTCTCTGTGTGTGTGTGTGTGTGTGTGTGTGTGTGTGCGCGCGCACACACTGGAATGTGCACATAGTTGACCATGGAGGCTAGAAAAGGGTGTCAGATCCCATAAAGCTGGAGTTACAGGTTATGAGCAGCCCAGTGTGGGTTCTGGAGAGTGAACTCTATTTTTCTTCAGTAGTGACAAGAACTCTTAACTGCTAAGATATCTCTCTACCCTCAGAAATTTAATCTTGATGGTACCTCTTCCTTTGGTAATACTTATCTTGGTCCCACCCACCACTTTCTAATGGAGTTTAAATCTGTGTTCTGTGTTTCTGTGGCCATGAATGGTTTGAATCTTATTTGCTCTGTCAGCCTCAGTGAACCTTCTGCATAAGCCTGTCCTCTCAGCAGCCACTGTATCTTAATATTCAGGTTTCCTTCAGATACTGTTCTTCCTCAGCTGTGTATCTAGGCAGTTCCCTTGACTAACTTACTCTTAGGATGCAATGGATCGTCTGCATCACCATAAGATTGCCTGAAGTTACACATAATTATTAATGGACTTAATTACATCACAGGAGACATGATATCTAGAGACACAGAAAAACAAGCAAGAAATTGCACATTATGGAGTTAAAATCAGTGCTGCATTAGGGTACACAAGAATGAATGAGGGTCAAGATACAAACACAGAAACGACAGTAGCCACTGCTTAACATTCTGATGAAATATCATCCAATGTTATACACTTCCTAGATAATCATGTCTTTTCTTAAATAAACTGTACACTTTTGGTCAGAGAACTGAAATGAGAGATGATAACCCTCAGGGTATCTAAGTGGGGAAAGATTTACCATCAGTTTGTGGGCTCTGTTTCCTTCTTCCAAATAAAAAAAAAGGGGACAAACTAAATACCTTTCATTTTTAACATGACCTTAGGGATAAAACAAAGATAAAGAGGAGAAAATGAAAGATCTAACTACCTACATTTTAAAATTTCATTGTGCCTCCCGCCCCCCCCCCCCCCACAAATTAAAAGAAAATGACCATGTTAAAGAATCACCAAAACTAAATACAAAGTTGTATTTTAATTAATAAAAAGCTTTGATGAATAAATATTAAAATAGCAAAATTAGAAATAAGCAAAGATATTGACAGAAAGGAAGATAAAGATGATTAATGACAGAGCAGGAAAAGCAATCAAATTACATGGAGAAGAAGAAGATAGCAATTTGAACTCAAAATGATTTTAATACAGGTAATCTCAGTGTTGATGAGAGTCTGCAAACATACATCCCCAGCCACTTCCTATCTTAGGATCACAAAACCTTTGGGGAATAATCTTGATAATAGATATGTGACAAATTTATTAATATGAAGTTCTTCGAAACAGCAATTCAATTCACAGAAATGGATCTAAAGAAATAAATGGACAGAATACAAATAGCTCTTAAAATGAATTAATTTATCTATTAAATATAGTAACCTTAAACCTAAACATTTGCTACTACAAAATGAAAGCCATGTACAAGACTCTGTACATGTGTATGGGGGGAGTGTATGTATAAAAACGTTCTTTGTTGAAATACATATTTTAAAAAGATATTGGGTACAGGCCTCAATAGGACTTGGGAATCATCAATTTAACATGGGCTATGTCTCAGTTTGAATATATGTTTATTACTCATTTTAAAGTTTCTATACTTTTTATACATTTAAACAAAGAGTGTGAATCTTTCTTACAATAACAATGATGTTATTTTGTAAATAATGTATCCATGTCTTCAGGGCAATATATTTAATAAAGGAACAGTGCTAAAAATATAGGAACATATCCATACTAAATTATCAAACCTGATCATATATTCTATTTGCTCATCATTTGGTATATTTTTTCAAATAGTTTCAATATAATAGGGCCTTAAATGTTTTGCTCTGAGCATTCTTGATTTGATTTTTCACACATAGTGTATTTTAAGAGCTGTTCATTTGATTGCATTTGCTTCATTTAAACTCATCTCATCAAAATGCAAAATCTCTAAGAGCTATTTTATCTTAAGGAAAATCAACCAAATCCATTTAAACCTAACTTATGTCCATTTTTCTCTCGGGAATAGAAAAAAAATTTTACAAAAAGTAAAGAAACTTAAGCTCCCAGAATCAGGAATGCTGTGACTACTGATGCTGTCTCTCCTCTGTTTCTGCAGCTCTGTGTTTCCAGTCCTTCAAATGTGTGTCTTTGGTTTCA
The DNA here is from genome assembly GCF_011762505.2 of Arvicanthis niloticus. Taxonomy (NCBI): domain Eukaryota; kingdom Metazoa; phylum Chordata; class Mammalia; order Rodentia; family Muridae; genus Arvicanthis; species Arvicanthis niloticus. The sequence continues at coordinate 7,007,535 of NC_133436.1, read as the reverse complement.
GGACTCACATCAAACACTTGATTCATCTACCTTGAGTCCTTCAAGACTGTATTTATCTCGTTTCTAATGATTTCCAATCACTCTAGTTACTGCAAACTTTTATGACCCCTCCCTACTGCCCCCCACAACTTATTTGGTTTATACTATATCTAATTGTTTACGTTTCCTTCTCTTCCAGATCTGAGCTCTTTGTGGCATATCCAGTCTTATTTGTCTCTGTGTCCTCAGTCCCTTCCCAGGTGAATAAAAGCCCACAACATGAATTAAACATGGATTAGGAAAATTGTGTCTACTTTCTAGATAATTTGCCCAATATGAGACAGTTTATTTTAACACCTTTTTGGATCTTATAGGGTGGGTTAAAGGTCAAGGAATTCTTATGAAAGACAGAATGCTGAAAAGTTTGGGAATAATGGCAAGAAAGAACAGAGACTTGGAATCAATAACCCCTCCCCACCCATATCTAGATGGTTAACAAGAGAGCAGATATAGAATTTGGAGGATGTTCCATAAGTTCAGGAACAGAGGAGAAAAGGCTTCAAAGAATCTAGTGATCGAGGATAGACCATGGGATTCTGCTGGGAAAGTAATCAACTCAGATGGAACTGAGAGGCCCTGTTCTCCCAGATGTACTGACTATATGTCTACAGTTAGTACACAGATGGTGACACAGCCAGGGCTCAGGGCCATGCTATTGCTAAAGATAGCCGATAAATAACTGTCATGCTCCGTTATTTCTTCAGTAATTCCTTTTTCAAAACTAAGATGCCTGCTACTTAGTAGTTTGTATCAAGTGCTCTAAAATGCAAACATCCTTGCTATGCTGGGGATTCATTAGTATTCCACACTACCTGGGTGCAAGAACAAAGTCAATGTCAAAAATGGTTCTTCCTGGAAGAGTCTTTGTTGCCACACTGGGTTCAAGGAGTGTGTTGCCCCTCAACTGAGAGGCTACCACAAGGCTAATAAGGAGATTAAATGTATTAAAAAGAACTGAGACTAATATAAATTTGATTTCTGTTCCCCTAAGAACACCAAGTACCTGAAATACAGGAGGTTAAGTGAAGGGTATGTGTTAGATTCATTCATATGTGATTTACTTTTGAGGAGAGTTTTCTGGAAGATCACTTAGAATAAGCAGAAAAATATTCAGGGTTTGTGTAAGGTAATTAATAGAAATATGGGAACAGAAACCACATTTCTAATTTGCCAATGTCAGAGTCCAAGAAGAAAAAAAGACCACTTTTGTTATGGAAAGATTTATATGAAAAATTTGTAAACAAGATTATTATCAATTTTGGATTTCAGTAATTTCTTCTAATGGATTTTGGTACAGGAAAATAATTAAATGAGTTATCTGTACAATTTCACCCAATTTAATTTTGATAAACTATAAGTGGTGAGAGGTAGTCAAAACTGGGTTGCAAAGACTGACCGCAGGGAGATGGGTTGGGCCAGAAAATAACATGTATCTTCACAGTTAAGCAGAGTATCTTACTAACAAAAGGTTGTTACAGGAAAAGACTGATTGGTTTTAGGGGCTGGGAAGGTGTTGTGGTGGATAGGAACACTTGTCAATCATGAGGTGCTCAATTAATCCCTGGAACCACATAGCAGAAAGCTAGAAGCGATTTCTCCAAGTTATTCTCTGACCTCCATATGCATGTTGTAGTGTGTGTGTGTGTGTGTGTGTGTGTGTGTGTATGTGTACATGTATACAAAAAACTAGGTTAGATAAATGTTTGAATTATTTGTAAATATAAAATGCAAACTTGATAAGATAACAAGACATTAAATTCTACAGGGTTAAACCCAAGTAACTTATAAGTCTATGTGCCAACATTACTAAACATTTCTCACATCACATGTCTATCCATCAGTCAGAAGAACAGCAATTCAGACCTCTAGGACTCATACGCAAGCATGTCTTGTAGGAGGAAGCTCTGTCCATCCACCAAGTTCGTGCTTATAGATAGATCTTAAAACTTGTAAAAGTGAGCCTGAAACATATATATGTGGGAAACAAATGAAGTGGAATAAAAACACATGTCTCTTTGACATCAAGAACGTGAAAGCTGAGTAATTTTCTATATCATTAGGCTTTTCTGCTTTCAAAGTTAAGAATCCTGAACATCTTATTGCTATTTTGGGGGGAGGGGGTAGAGAGAAAACGAGGTCCTCTAAATCAACATGACCAAGCTCACTTGACCTCACAGGCTTCATTCACAGGTCTGGGCCAGGCCCTCTATGTATGTATTTATGGCCTCCAGTTTAGTGTCTTCATGGGACTCCTGAGTGTGGAACTCAGGGTCTCTGCTTCACCTGTTTGTCATTTTGTCTAATGTGTTAGTTTTTGTTTTACCATCTTATATTTTATTTTACCTTATTATTAATTATTATCTCTTAGAAGCCTGCTTGCTTTCTACTGGGATATGGCATGTGAGGAAAAAAAAACTTTTTACAATAAAATGGAAAAATAAAATAAATTCTCCCCTGGGGGGAAAAAAAAAAAAACTAATCCAAAAATTTGGAGAAAAAAGAAAGAAAGGAAGGAAGGAAGGAAGGAAGGATCCAGAACACAAAACATTGTATAACAATGGCTCCATGCCATGACAGTCTCTTTAGTTTAACCTCAAAACCAGTTCCTCAATTCAGCCTCTTTTGCATTTCAATGTGAGGATTCAAATCAAATAGCTCAAATGACTTACACATGAGCTTCGAATCCTACACAGGGCACATACAACACAGTGGTTCTCTAAAACTTACATTAAAGATGGTTCAGGTCTGGAAACAGCAAAACTATCAAATTCAGAAATGAGGAGAGCCACCACACTTACTTGTTCTGTTAGACATTCTTTGTACACATGAAGACAGGGCCTGTGAAGCTATGATTCCCATGGTCTTAATGTCTGTAGCCACCAAATCTCATATTGAATCCTGGTCAGTGCTGTGGCAATGTCAGAAAGATTGCCAGGAGCTCTGCTTGCATGGGTGAGGTTAACTCAGCTATAAAGAGAAAGCCGGTCCCCTTTTACTTCTGCACTCTTCATCTTCTGCAGAGAATGACCCACTATTTCCCCTCCCAGAAGATGCAGCATGTAACATACTATCTTGGACAAGAAGGATGGGCTTCAACAAAGAAGCCTGCTGGGCCCTGACCTAGTGACCTCAACCCCCAGAAACTAGAAAAAAAAAAAAATGAAGTTCTGTTGTTTATCAGTTACCCAGCTTGTGTGACTGGGTTTGTGTGACATGCCATTCTGTGGGGCAAAAGATGAACAGATCTCAGTGAATACATTAACTTGCAACAACCAACAAAGACAGTAGTGTTAGAGTACTGTTGGCTGTTTCATGGATTATTGCCTCTTAGGCCCCAGAGCCAATTTTCCTTCTAGCTATAATATGTTTTTAAAGTGAATAAAAAGACAAAATAAAACAAACAAAATGGCACCTGTGAATACAGTACTTCCCCTCACCCCCAAAGGAACAGGAGGTGGAGAATGAGAAGACTTCTGAGGGCATCTTGTAAATGCTGATGGCTTTGCACTAATGAAGTAGCGATTACTCCTGAGATTGATGTGCTGATCCGTGAGGCTCTGTCACTCATGCAGTTTCCCTAGCCTTGAAGGCAGCCATTCTAGGAATATTATCTTTCTACAGGCAGCAAGACCCATAAACTTTTTGTGAGCACAATTAAGGACTTCCAGCATTCACATGGAAATGGATACCAATTAAATGTTATCCTACAAAGTAAAGGGAAAAATTAAAGCTAAATATATAGTCCTCTCAGAAGAGCCACACAAACATATAACAGTGCTCCCAAATCTGCAGCAATCTCAGTTCTTACTGAAGAATGTTAAGTATCTGGCAGTTGAATTGCTAAGAATGAGTTCTTTAAATGGATCTAGGCAGGGAAAATGGATACAAAGGATTATCTACTATACCTATAAAGTATTTCTTAATAAACATGAAGGGAGATTTGTTTTGTGGATAAACAGTCAATTTCTGAGTTTATAAACAAATCTCTGAATTCGTAAACATGAGATTCTTGTTTTGCTCCTAAACTGAGTTGAAGCACAGTTGGGCACTGACCCAGAGTAGCCATCTGAAAGTCCAGGAAGGAAAACCACCAAAGGAATGTTCCTTCCTCTTGGTTCTGGAATGAGAATGTAAATCACAACAAGTATAATTTATTTATGTTGAAATATTATTTTTGGTGGTTCAAATAACTTTTAAGCCTAGGAATAATGTAGACATTTGCTATAAAATGTTGTTGGGATTATCAAAGTGTTCAATTTAACTGTTTGAAAGTCATTTAATGAATAGCTTTCTTAATTTGTCAGTGATTTGTCTTACTTTTATGAGATCTTTAAATTACTATTTTCATATTAGAAAATGGTCTAAATTATCCAGTGATGGTAAATATTTCAGCATATATGACATATGTGGTCATAGTAGCCATAACCTTCCCCTCTACACACACACACACACACACACACACACACACACACACACACACACACTCACTGTTCCCTGTACACCAAGTTTCTCCTATCTCCTTTTGGCTGTGATTAGCTGCCTGGCAGAATCAAACCCATTGTCCCATTGCTGGAAGATATCTGGCTCTATTCATTTATTCACCAACATTCACCCAAAGTCTCCCAGGACCCATGCAGGGCACTGGTTTCTAAACCCATCTGAATCCCTTTTATTTTCTGTTAGGAAGTCTTCAAGTCTATGACTGTTCGTGATAACAAAAACTAATAATGAATAATGGTTAGCAACTATGTTCAGTCCCAGAGGAAATATACTGGTGCTTCCACAGTTCTATTTCATCAATACATTAACTTCCTGATCCTAGTGTTACTATCATCTCCAATATGTCAAAAAAAACAAAGATGAACTTAGCGAGGTTAAATAGCTTCCCCACTGTCACAAAGCAGCTACAATCCGTACCCTCAGGAGCAAAGGGGAAAGCTGCACTCAAGTTCAGCACTGAGACCTGAGAAGCTATGTTTTGGGGGCAGAATGTAATGATGCATAGAAGACAGCCCATGGCTGTGTGATAATGCATTACACATAGCCATGGTGATGAAACTGGGTACCAGCACTGCAGAACTCACTGCTTTCAACAGCATAAAAACACATTTCTCTTTTGAAGTTAAAATATATCCTTGCGACAATTTTTGTGGAGAGCTGTGACCAAATACAAAGTCACCTCGGACAGGACATGGATAGTAGAGCAAAACAAAGACCCAACTTCCTCTAAGTGTGATTTTACTTTTATTCTAGTTACTTACAGAAACCATGCGACTTAGACACATCTCAGTATCAGCATACACAACAACTCATAAAACCTGCACCTCTGGAGCTCCCTGACAAGCACATAGGTACATACCACCCAGAGTCTCTTCCCCCTCAACAAATGCTAACTGCTTCTACAAGCCCAGGAAGAACTGTAAAAATTTATAACTCTCTGAGCTCCCTGGGTCTTATGAGCCCCACCTCTTCCCTCATAGAGAAAAGGTTTCAATACAGCAAAAATAGCTATGTAGCAATCCTTCTGAATCAGACTGTGAAAATCACCTTAGTGGAATGGTCAGAAGTCAGTTTATGTATGTTTATGAAAGAGGCAAAGCCAAGTGTGATAGGAGATCCTGAACTTTTAAAACGTCCAATCAACTAGCATCCTTTTTCCTACAGTTTAGTATTGAGTGAGTGTCCAGGATTCTTATGAGAGAAAGAATTCTTCTGTTATCTTTCCCCAAACAACCAACAATTAAAGCTATAACTGTGAGGATATTAAATCCAACAGCAAGAAGTAAACAACATTTCTAAGTAAGTAAATTGATAGATTTCTCAAAACAAAACAAAAGGTGATTCTGTGTAGAGGTATGGTATGCTAGAAGATAAAGAAAGAGAAACACAGGGAGAAGGGGGATGAATATGCCTGAGACTGAATCAGGCCAAAAGAAGCCACAAAAATGTTATTCTTGATTATTTGTAGGACTAAGTTCCACCACAGACACTAGATCAAGTGTTTCATGTACAGGGAACAGGCAGTGTGTCCAGTCCTAGTGATGCAGACATACCCTGAATATCCCTAATAGCTTTATAAGAGGAAATCTGTGCAGGTATGACAGCCACAGTTGACTGTAGGAAACCTGTGAACCACTTGGCTCTCCATCCTAACAAAGAAGTGTAGTAATTAAGGAAAACATATTATATACTTTTTATACTTATTATTATATACTGTTTATACTTAAGGAAAGCATAAACAGTACAACATCAACTACCCTCTGAGTCTTCAACTGCTGCTGATGTAAATACTGCTGAGGCTTTTTGATGTCGTAGCAACAAAAATGTACATAGAGTCTAGAAAAGAATGAGAGCCTCCTGCATCCTAAGACAGTTCTCTGAGGGTGAGCAGAGTAAGCACTGAATTGAGTTATTATGCAAGACATAGATTCATCTGATAATTAAATATACACAATATGTGGTTAAATATAGGTATAATGCATTATCAATTAGGCTACACTGGTGTATATTTAAGGATTTGGAAACACTACTCTTGATAATTCCAAAATACCCTGCTTCCTGGAGAAGCATAGAACGGCAGCAGTCTTGTCTGGCACAATGAAAGCTGGATTCACCCGAATTGTCATGCAGAAGAAAAGTGTGAAAAATTGCAATTATCTGTGTTGCAAGATTAAATAACTTTATCATAACCTGGATTCTCAACATCACAAAGAGGAACTTGTCATAGTTTCTCTGGAAACAAATTATAAACCAACATGAATTTATCTGAACTAAATGAGCTTTTGTTGAGAGAAAGACCAAGTGATATCTGGGGCTTGGAAAACAAGACAGTAACCCAAGGTTGGGATAAAGAAGGCTCCTTTGTTCAGAGTAGAATGGCTGGAAAGTAATAGCCCTTCCCCTGCTAACAACAACATAAACATGGCTGGAAGTTCCACTAGCATGTTTCAAACCCAGCTTCCCAGGAAAGTGAAATTCTCCAGGTAAGTGGACCTTAGGCCCAGGTAGGTCCTGTCTCATCAGCCAAGTGGGCCCTAGGCCCAGGCAGGCCCTGTCTCATCAGCCAAGTGGGCCCTAGGCCCAGGCAGGACCTGTCTCCAACTCCTTCCACTTTGGCCCCACTGTGCAGAGTTCAGTTTTCATCAGCATGACCCTGCAGAATGCCAAGAAAGTTCCTGGGGTGACATGTGCCACACTCCAGGCATTCAGAAGCAGCCTGGTCATTATCTCACTCAGCATGGACAAAACAGAGGCTGCAGTCAGCACCTTCTCAGTGTGTCCTCCTCTGACACCAGTGCTACTGTTCACACAGGTTTGCTGACTCTCCCCCCTCTGCCACCCACCATGGGCTTTCTTGCTTACCCTACAAACATGGCATGGCCTCTCTGGAACCAGCCTCCCCGTCCCAGAAAGCAGTGTGCCTTTCGTCAGCCTGAATCACCAGTTTTATCATGCTTTTGTCGTACCCACTGAAATTCTCCAGGTGTGTCAAAATAACAGGAATATGGATTTTTGTTTGTTACACAGATGATCATTCTGTGATGAGTTAAGACTCAGGGCAACTGTTAGAACATAGACAGACTATTAGGTACCTTTACTGCTTTATGCCTGCTTCCCAAGTCTGTATTGTGAATGTTTGTTCTATCTACTCTCTTAAGATCACTCTATAAACCCTATAAAGGCAAGGTTCAAAGGCCCCGTATCTGCCTTTTCCTCTGCCTTTTCTCAGAAAACTCCAGGAAAATGGACCCAGTGACTTCCTCAGGCCATTTCTTCTGATCCCAGCTTTATTCACTTTAAAACCATTGTCTTCTGGATTGTGTATAAATAAATAAGTAAATGAATCATGTGTGTGTGTGTGTGTGTGTACTGAAGTGGTAAGTGCCTTTTAAGGAATATTTAGAAAATTAACCAGAGAAACTCCTAGAAAGGAATCAGTAGCACATTTGCCCCATACACATAGACATATTAGCACTGCACATATTCTTCTTTCTGGTCTGTTTCTTCCATCCTAATGCTCCAGGGAGAAGGAAGCATACTGAATATGTTTTAAACAGCTCATATAGTAAGTGTGTTTTATCATATTGCCTTTTAAAATGTATCTTTAAATTTGATACTTATGAGTATTTTCTCTGTGCTTCAGAGCAGCTATTTCGTGTTGCAACTGAATAACAATGAATGTAGCTCTGCACTTCCCTTATCTCCAGAACAGTAGCGATACGCATTAACAGTAAAAGTAAACTTGGGTTTATTGTTGATATTTGCATTTGTGTTTAATATTTCCAATCAGCCCTAGAAATCTCTGGTCCCAATCCTCTCTTTGTTTTCTTATATTAAACCTGGCCTGGCTGTTATACATTCATTTTTATAAATGTGTTATTTTATTGCCTTATGATTTTGTTTCTGTCACCGTAGCGCTGAATTCATATTCACATATCTAATGGCACCCGGCATACTACTTTGTGCATAGTAGGCATCAAGTAATGCTCAAAACTGAACCCACTTAGGAACATTTCAACTTCAAAAGAAATAGTTTACTGTTGGTTAAATAACCTCTGAATGAAACACCAAGTGATGAATGCGTCAGTTAATTTCTGTTTTGGCAGTTTGCATACATAGGGTGTGTGTGTGTGTGTGTACATAAATGTATGTACATGTGTGAGCTCATCTCCAAAACTCCCATACCTTACTTTAAAGTCTTCTCTTTTTTCTCTTCTCTTTTGAAATAAACTGTGTTCTTTACTAGCAGTGCAGTCAAAGTTTATTATGGGCCTTTATCTTACATGAAAGCAAAATGCCTCTTTAAGTGTTCATATCTAATAGTTAATAGTAGGACTAATAAGAAAATTCTAAAGTTGCCACCCAGATTTCTTTTCCAAGAGATTCAAAATATCTGATCAATAAGCAAATGGAAATCTTAACTCCAGGTTCAAGTCCACCTAAGTCTGTGAAGTTATGCACCTTTTTTTTTTTTCCATTAAGAAAGCCAGCCATCAAGGTAGGAATGAGTTGCTAGTGTAATGTACTGTGGACCACCCACTGATCTTCTGTGCTTCCTGACACTTCTTGTCTGACTGTCCCATCCTCTGACTTCAATGGAATCACAGCCTAAATCAGTGCCACTCAAGCACACGTCACAAGTGGGTGCTTGCTCTAATCTGAGCAAACTATCATGAAAACAGTGAGTGCCACATGGAAACACACTTATCATAACCCATGGTTTGATGAAATGCTAACCAATGCTCTGGAGAACATGTTTTATTATAAGTGAATTAGTGAGAAACATAACACGGCAGCCCTCTGCACAGATGTCATGTTTCAGCTGTAAGTAGATCATTGAGATATATTCACCATACAGAATGGCTGGGTTCTTGGGTTACCCACTTTGTGTCTTACATAAACTAGCCTTTCAGTGGGAGAACAGCCCTAGACCAAAGCCCTCTGTTTGTACTAGAGTACTTTGGAGCAATCTTCTGTGAAGGGACCACAAGGCGGGCTCTTAATTGATGCAGACTCTGAGATCCGGCTATTCTAAGATTCTATCCTGATAATATTAGAATAGCAGCTCCAGATGAATGTTTGGAAACCACCACAGATGGCTCCAAGCTTCGGAGACTCAGACAAGCAGTAGGAGCACACACATAGAATATGAAATTTACTCTGGTTAAAACAAAAATGACTGAAAGACTCAGCTCGTTCAACCGGACTCATGTTTGCCTCGTCTATTATCTGAAGAGTGTAATACCAACATGTTATCTGAGGTAGAAGCTCTTTGTGACATTAAGTTAGGCAAGAAAAAAATTTAGTTACTTTAATGCAGCAGCCACTTAAACTATTTTGGCAGAGGACAGTTTTGAAAGCTATATAGTGCACATGAAATCAGCACATATTTAATTTCCCTTATAAGATATAAAAATTGGAGTTGTTTGACTCACATTATGAGTCAGGTTTACAGAGCAACTAGTGAAAACATTGTTTTACAAACTCATGAGAGTAAAGACATGCAGTTTCAATGACTGTGAATATCTGTCTACAGTTTCATGGTTTACAAGCAGGTTTCACAAGCAGGATTTTATTTGGATTTCAGCATGGCCATGTAAAATAGGTAGGCTATTACTACTCTCCTTGGATATATCCATTCATGTTTTCATTAAAAATTTTATAGAGTTGTTTCAGCAGTACATCTTTTAGCTCCTACTTCAGATTCTGCTATATAATGAATATTTGGGAACTATCCATGTATTGTTCCTCAGGGGATTTCATAGTTGAGTGATATGATGATAGTTATCTGCACATGACTGAGATATCATTTGAGGAGTTTAAAGAACTGTCAACATCCAGGTGTTTATTCTCCATCGACATATATCCAAGTAGCAAAGCTTCAAGATCAATGAAAAATAAAGTAGACATAATTGAAAGAAGTAAGATTTACTTTTTGCCCTAAGATTACATAACCACAAATTGTATTATGGTTATTTGATGAGACAATAAAATCAAACAAGTGTTTTAATTCCTTTCCACTATAATGCATAGCTTTATGTTAGCTTGAATTTAAAAACAAATATTTTAAAGCTTCAGAATTAAAAGAGAAAGGGAAGGATCCATAAAAAAGAGAAAACGTTCATGTTAATTAAAATTATAGTTTAGTATAGAACAAAGCTAGCGGGTAGGTTATAGGAACTCTAATGGTCTAAATTGTATTGTGATCCCAGAATACATATCGAAGGTACTTAAATGAGCTACATCATGGCTATGAAATCCATAGGACTTCACCACTGAACCATGAACATTCAGTTCATGGCAGTGTCACTTAAAAGACAATAAGCAGAAGCATGAGGACTGGACAGCGGAAGGTAAGAACAGCTGGATTCAGGTATCGGAGTGTTAAAAATAGTAACATACAATACAGAAATAAAGATTAGTTGTAAAGAATAAGAGGACCATGCAGGATTTTGGAGGTAGGATCAGAAGGGCTAAGGGCTGAGTACAAGGCAGAGTTTACGACGGCAACTGTCACTTGGACCAGTAACTACATGGTACAGACAATAGACAATGACAGTTGCAAGTTCTCAGCAATGGTAGGTCCAATAAAAAAGTTACTCTGACTCTCTATGTTGCACTTTAAGACAGTCAGCATACTTCACTTCCTGGGGTGTCACATGTCTTAGAAGCAATCCAGAAATAGTGAAAATCCACCCAATTGAGAAACTACATCTTCTGGTTGTTTGTGTGGACAGGAGGTATTTATTAATAGCATCTCACAAACTAGTTCTACTGGATTTGTCAAATAAACATCTCTGCTTTTGAGTGAAACTCTGGGGGCAGGCATATCAGTGGTTCTCAACCTCTGGATCAAACTCCTTTGATGGTTACATATCAGATATTTACATTACAACTTAGAACAGTAGTTAAATTATAGATACGAAGTAGCAATGAAATAATTTTATGGTTGCATTAAAGTGTCACAGTATTAGGAAGGTTGAAAATCACTGGACAACAAGATTAGTCTAACCTAGTGTGGACTAGAGGTCTTGAAAGCTTAACATCAGAGACATTCATACCTCAATGAGAATCCATGATGGTGACATCTCTGGAAAAAGCACAAGTTTTGTAAAGAAAGGGAAGTTTTGGTAGATACTTTAAATATATAATGTTAAATTCACTATTTTTATTTTTTTATTTTTTGCTATATCCAACTATCACTCTGGAATAGGACAACTTAAATCATTAAAACTCTCCTTTTGAGTAATAGTCTTTAGCTTTTCTTATTACCAATCTGTAGTGAAAGAATTGTAAGAAAACCACATACTTTGGCTTCCCAGAAGTAGATATGCCAAGTTTCCACTTTTGAGTGTGAATATTTACAAAAATATAATTTTGAGACACTATAGTACTGAGAAATTTTAAATAAATTTAATATAACCTTGTAAAGTCATCAAATGGGAATCTATTACCATAGTGACATACACTATTCATGTAAAATTATACATGAACAAAGTCTGTTTTCATACTCAGAAATCTTATAGCCTCCTCCTTCTCTTTAAAGTCTACTTCTATTGCATTCCTTTTTAGTTACTGCATTATTATGCTGCAGTGTCCTTTACTGATCATTGTATGTGGCTTTGCAACAAAATATACAGATGACCCTCACAGTAGCCAAGTTACATTGGCTTATCCCTCAACACAGTATCCCTCTACTATCTAGGACATGGTGGTGATTTGAATAAGAGTGGCCCTCACAAGCTCATATAAGTAAATGCTTAGTCACTAGGAAATGGAACTCTTTGATAGGATTAGGATTAGGAGATATACCCTTGTTGGAGGAAGCTTGTCACCATCACCGTCACCCACCGGGGTGAGCTTAGAAGTTTCAAGAGCCCATGCTAGGTCCAGTTCTCTCTTTCTGCTTCCTGTAGATCAAGATGAAGAACTCTCAACTAATTCCATATAATATTTCTGCTTGTATGTTGTGCTTCCATGTCTGCCAACATGATGATGCTCATGGACTAACTCTTTGAAACTGTAAGCCAGCCCCTCATTTAATGCTTTCTTTTGTAAGACTTGCCTTGGTCATGGTGTCTCTTCTCAGCAAAAGAACAGGGCCTAAGACAGACACCAAGCAAAATTCGGTGTGCATGGAGTAAACATGGCATCTGCTGATTATAAAAATATCTGTATGTTCAAAGTACTACTGAACAATAACTTCTACAGAGTCGCAAGCCTGAAACACTTCCTGATATCTCTAAGGTGATGTTTGCTGAACTTCCTGTGGTGTGCTAAACTCCTGTAAACTTACATTCCCTGGAGCCTGCTTTCTCCTTGGGCATTTCTTCACAAACCTATTTGATACCAAACTGTAATAGACTCACAGCAACAACAGAAACTTCTTGATTCTTCATACTGTTGCCCTAACAAGTGTGAAATTACATTTATTACGTCTTTTGTTCTGTAATATTTGAGTAATAGTAAATTAGTACTTTTAAATGCAAATAAAACTAAAAGATCAAAAGGGAAACAGTTAAAAAATACACTTTCCACATATCTATAGCAGAGTCTTAGTAATACCTACTAGCAGAAATTCTCACTTTCAAAAACAGGTTTTTTTATTTGAGTGAAAGATATTAGTGTTAGTGAATAAATAAAAATTGCAACAGGTGTGTATTTCCTGGAAAAGAAATTACCTTGTTCAGTAGTATTTGTTTAGTGATGTTATCATCAATTCCTATAATCTATGACTTTTAACTTTAACAAAAATTGCTTCATGATTTGTTGTTGAAACTAAGATACATCTTTGTGGGAGGAGGGTTCCAATTTAATTAGCAAATATTTATTAGAATAATGGGGACTACTTAAGAAATCAAAGAGTCAAGAAGACATGTATTACAAAGAAAGAAACATGTCAACATCTGAAAGGGTGTGTAAAAATGTAAATATTCTACTTATATCTGATATTTATATGTGTATTTCTTCACCACAGACTGTCAAGGCCATAGAGGATACCACCAATATAATGTTTTCTTTTCCTTCATTATATTTTCCACAAACAACTCAGGCTTTTATATTTTTATAATTATGCCCAATACTTCAAAGATGGGTTGCATATGTAAGTACTTAGTTAGTGTTCTCATGAACCATGTGTTTGGAGTGAAAAGTAATTGTGAAAATCATTCAAGTTAAATTAGTAGATTTTTTAATCTTAAATTTTTAAAGCAGATTATTAAATTTTCCTACATCCTGCTGTTTATCATAATTCAGTAAACAGTAGAGCAATATATTTCAAATATTTCCATGAAGTATATAACAGACATGCTCAAGGGCAGTAAAAGCAATAACTTCTCAAGACACTGAAGTAGAGCATTCAAGCATCTATTTTGCATGATAACTCGTTCTTTATAAACTGGAACCATATGATTGATGTCAATGTCTTATAAATTTTCTACTACAAAAAGAATATAAATCTAAATTATATTTATGATTATATCATATATTTGAGCATATTAGAGAAAATGCATAAAATGTCTTTTGATAGAAACTGGCAAGCATTTACCCATAATTATAATCATATCATGAGGTGGGTTGTCACCAGTCTAGATGTAGTAGAAACTAGGAGAATGGAGCCAATAAATGAAGCCTACTAAAGTCCCATGCAATAGCCAACTCTACTCTGAGGAGTAAAAGAAATCACATGAGTAAAGTTCTCATGAATTCAAGTTGTATACAATCACAAAAACAAGCCACACATGGCAAAAACATGTTTTTCCATATAAACATATAAATAATAGTTGTAATAAAGAATCTGAAGCGAACTCACTTTTACACCTGCTATACCTTAGAGAATCACGAAAGCATGGTCCAAAAACAATTCTGGGATTTGTAGAAACTGAGGTCAAAAGACTCTTGGATTTTTGTTGTTGTTGTTTGTTTGTTTGTTGTTATGAGTTTTTTCTTGGCATTTTCTCATAAGCACTCAGAATTTTCCTCACATGACTCCATTCTTGGACCATGTTCTGACAGCAGGGTATTTTTTCATAAAAATATACAAATAGCTTAGGTTCATTTGGTACTAAGGATGAATGAATGCCTACCTGGCACAGGGCCTAACCACCCAAGAAGATAAAGCTGCTTGTTAGAAGGACACCTTTTAGCCAACATCTACAGATAGAAAAGTCATAGAGTATTATGACATAAAGCCTGTATTCCCTTCAGGTGCCAGACACATGTGACCCTGAAAGAATGAAGAGTTATCTCTTAATATAGTTTTCAAATATTCTCAAATGAGAAATGTTAATGCATGATTCTGATAACAAAAATCAGTGGACTACTAAGGCATATTTTTCTTAACAACTGTATTTCCGTGGTAATTAAAACTTGATTTCTCTATTAAGTTCTAGGTAATGATATAAGATGTAATACTGAGATGGGATGGTCAAATCCGGTCAATGTTTCCTTGTTCGTTGTAAAATATGTGCAAACAGTATGGGTGTGGCTACTTCACAAACAGTAAGGATTCTACCTACCCGTCATGGGTGGTCACTACACAAACAGAGCAAGGATTCTATCTGTCCCTCATGGGTGGTCACTACACAGACAGAGCAAGGATTCTATCTACCTACAGTGTGATTTGTACAAAGCTCCTTAAGGTTAAAAACAAAGGGCGGTGGTGGTGCTCGCCTTTAATCCCAGCACTTGGGAGGCAGAGGCAGGTGGATTTCTGAGTTCAAGGCCAGCCTGGTCTACAGAGTGAGTTCCAGGACAGCCAAGGATATACAGAGAAACCCTGTCTCGAAAAACCGGGGGGCGGGGGGAGGGACCACAGAATCAACTAAGTAGGCTCATAGGGACTCACAGAGACTGAAGCGGCAATCAAGGAGCCTATATGGATCTGAGCTAGATCATCTGCATATTATGTTTGGTGTAGCTTGGTGTGCTTGTGGGACTCCTAACAGAACAAGTGTTTATGGGAGGTGGGGGGCATTGTCTGACTCTTGCGTGCTCTTGGGGCCCTTTTCCTTCTACTAATTTGCCTCATCCAGCCTTGATATGAGGGTCTGTGCCTAGTCTTACTATAACTTGTTACGCTATGCTTGGTTAATATCCTTTGGAGGATTGCAAGGCGGTGGCGGTGGTGGGGTCAAAAGAGTGGAGAGAGAGGAAATTGTCGTCTGGATTTAATGTATGAGAAAAAAATTAATTAAAAAAGGAAAAAGGTGTAAAGGATGCAAAAACAAAAACACTGTCATTTCATTATACCCAGGGGCATGGCTCAGTGACAGAGCATGAGATTATCAAGTGAGAGGCCAAAGGTTTGGTACCCAGCAACAAATAAATAGATGCCCATTGTTTATTTCACTGACATATAAAATCAATGTGCAACTGACAGATTCACTCTTAGTTGATGGCTAGTCACTTCATAACTATCTCTTTGGGTTTCTGTAGCGCACCAATGAAGAATTATAGTACACTGGGCATTTCCCATGGTATTTTACACAGAATAGAACTTTTCTTGAAGGACAACAGAAACATGATGATAATAAATTCATTTGACTCTGTAGAAACAACATCTACTCTGCTCAGAATCACACAGGACGCAAGGATTATACACTAGTGATATGTTTATTTTTTATATTATTTTTTATTTTGTTAAAATTTATTATTCTGTGGTTCTATTTTAAGAGGCACATAGAAATTAATTTAAAACAATATGGAGAAAGTGTTAGTGTGTTGTTAGTTCTTATTTCTAAGTCTACTGAAAGCAAAACTGTCAGGTTTCCAGATTTTTATTCATGCATTTTTTGTGTGTTCCAGGCTCTGCTCTCCCAGAAGCTCTGACTGCGGATCCCTAGCTCTCTGTGGTGCTTCCACCACAGAGGGATCTGCAGCAGAGGATGGTGTTGGTGTGCAAACAAGTATACACTGATACCTCACTCCGTAATGACAGGGAACATAAAAGCATGTGACCTGAAGCAAGTAGTTCCCAAGCAGGAGCAGTTAGATAACAGAAACTCAGAAAGGCTTAACACAGCACTCTTAGTTTGGACTGTACACATTTAACAGCTTCAGATTTTCAGGGATGAATTATAATCTGCTAATCTATTTTATAAATTTATTAATTGTTAGTATGCTGCAAAGTCTAGTAAGATCAATTAATCAGTGAGCTATCACACACAATCCATCTATCACACATATTTCTCACTGAAGAATAATTCATTAAATAAATATTGAACATCTATCTTGAGTGAGAGGCTGGGACTAGATAAGACAACATACACGTTTCTGAAGCGAACAGGAGGATGACATAGCTAATAAGGCAAGTGACTACATGACTGTATGCTAGATGCTAGGACAAGCAGAGACGTAGAAGTCAGCCCAGTCCTTGGCACCTATGACGTACTTCAGGATGCATCCTGGAGGATAAGGAGGACAAGAGAAGATTGCTCCAGGCAAGGGGACACAGGAAGCTAGAGAACAATGAAGCCAGCTGTGACTGGAGAGCAGGATGTCTAGTGGGGTGATGAGGCCTGGGAACTGACAAAAGACCAGCACCTCTGTGTCATGGAAATTGTGAAGGTTCTGAAAAGCCACTGAATCAGAGCTGCATACAGGCCCAAACACTTTGTATGAACATTGTTCTCATGGCAGTGGAGACACAGAACATCTTGGGACAAGAAAACACATCGGGAACCAAGGATGTTTATAAAAGTTAGAGAACACAGTCTATACCATAGTGACAGAAGTGAGTTAAAAGACAAAAAGGGTATTTGTTCCTTCTCTTCTATCACACGTGAAAAGAAATGTAAGCACAAATATATGTAAGCATAAGCAAATCAGGCAATTTTAACATTCTCAAAATCCAGATAGAAGGACAAATGAGCTGTACAATTTTAGAGGACCCTTATAGGAAACAACAGGAGAGCAAAATACAGGCAGACTACCTCAAGTCATTGTGCCAAGGATTAGAATCAAATCTTGAGACTGCGGAACAGCAGCCGTGCTGCGTCCTCCCCACGAACATGTAGCTGATAATATCCATCACAGGGGCTCCCTAGCTCCATAGATTATTTGACAAGTGAGTTTTGGTGAAGCCTAAGTGGGCTGTGCTGTTCTGTCAACTTCCAGTTCTCACATATAGCAAACAAGAATTGGATCCTTTGGATAGTGAGGCACACTCCTGAATGAATTGTGGGTAACTCAGGATGTAATTGGTGAGTGAAGAGATGTCACTATAAATTATTAAGGATGTAGAGCTACAGCCAGAAGTGCAAAGAACACCCAAAATGGTTTGTGGAACTCTGCTTATCGTGTCATCAAGAGACTACAGAAGTGCAAACAACACCCAAAATGGTTTGTGGAACTCTGTTTATTGTGTCATCAAGAGACTCCAACTGGAACTACTCTCCACTACTCCTTAAGCCTCAATCCCTGCAGAGCTGAATGAAATGCACTCCTACACACACACACACACACACACACACACACACACACACACACACACCCGCCAAGTCAGTGGCTGGCCCACTCCAGCCCATGACCTGCTTTATTGGAACGCAGATCCATGTATTTGCCCATGTCTTGTCCATGATTGCTTTCAGTCATAACAGATGAGGAAACATGATAGGTCCCTAAAGTTTCAAAGCTGAAAGAAGTAGAGTGTGTTCCCATAGGAAACATTCAACCCCAGTCCATGGGAACCCAACACAAGTCCCTAAAATATCCTATCATCTAAACCTGTTCAAAAATAAAGAAATAATTAAAATAATAAAAGGAGAAGAAAGGCTGAAAATTCCCCAGACCTGTCTGTTATGTCTTCCTTTTACTAAGTTTGACAGAAGTCATGAGCACACTAGAGACTGGCTACATGTGATACCGGCAGAGGAGAAGCACTGTCACACTTCTGAAAGGTATCACGAGAAATCTGATTAACCTGTTAGAAAAGCATTTAAGTGAGATCCAATCCAGCAGTTGTCCCTGACAGACTCCGATTTAAGGGACAGAGGTTTCAGGGAATTTTTTGTAAAGCATTTAAAAGAGTAGAAAGATATCACACACACTCTCAGTGTGTGCCCAAGTGTGTGTGTGCACGTTATGTGTGTATATAGGTTACACATGCACTTCTGTACATATTCAGATGCCTTTCCTCAGGAGCCATCTATCTACCTTGGTTTTTTGGCCTGCCCCACAATTGTGGTAGGCTGGATGACCAGTGAGCTGCAGGGAATCCTGTCTGTCTGCTTCTCCAGTGCTGCGATTACAGCACTCTACCTTCACATATGGGTTCTGGGGATCAAACCTACATGCGCATGTTCCATGTCAAGCATTTTACCGAGCTACTTCCCCAGCCTCCTAACCTTTTATCAGAGTAATTAACAAAGCCAAGTCATGCTTCGAACACCCAGTCAAATGTGACAGCCCCTGCCTGACTAGAGCAACCTGTTTTCTTTCATAATGAAGCCTCGGTGCCAGTCCTTGTACATGGCGAGTGTAGCCACCTGCTTTAATAACTCAAGCCAGGAAATAGCAAATCTATTTTAATTTCCACCTCAAAAAGAATCACCCAGCATCATTTGAGACGCACCCAGCATGGTTCCCCTTGGGACTCTCTGAGGCACTTGCGGTAATCCTTATTTGTTTCACAACCTGTACAGAATAAAAACCATCCAAGTCAAATACCTTGCTTTCCTCTGCAGCTTCACCTGCTCAGCTTGCTTTTCAGGGCTAAGCTAGCATGAAGCACAGAATATTGATTGGAAGCACGGTAGACTCTTTGTAGAGCCTCCAAATTACCACCCACTGTATATTTTCTTACTTTCCTACATATAATAATGAACACAATTGCTCTGTAAATTTTACAGCAGAGTTCTAGAAAATAATAAAATGCCCCTTGTCTGTGTCTATGCTTCCTGTCTTGCCTCAGCCCCACATGCAAAGTGTCAGTGCCCCAGGTTATGTGTGACAGACAATGGCCCCCAAGGGCCCTATTCCTTTCTCTTCCTTTTTTTTTTTTCCCTTAGACTCTGCCATTCATTTTCACCTCTGACAGTAGAAACCCCAGGACAAAATTGTCAGAAAACGGATTATCTTTCAGATCAATGGTGAAATTGATTCCAAACTCTGCTATTTATCAGCCTGCAGCAAATGTGCAGCTGGTTAGGAAATATGTCTTCTCTTTGAACTGTTCAGTTCACCTGGCGCACTTCTCCTCATCCTCCATGAAAGTAAAGCTCGGGCTTCTCACTCATTTCTAGTTTGCCTTATTTCATTCTGTATAAACTCAATACCTGAGCTTTTTACCTGACTCTAAGTCACTTGCCATGGCAATTTTATTTTTCTGGTAATATACTAAACATTAGGATTTATACTCCAATTATTTCTATTTATGAAGTACATATCACTTGCCAGAATTTACCTTTTTATAGCTCTTCATACATGATCCATAATCTCCATTTTAAGTTTGGTATATGCATGATAGACTGGAACACATTACCTTCCAGTTTGGTTTTCTGACTCTGAAAAGAGAAGCTAAATTGCAAACAAAAGGTTGAGTTCCAGCAGGGACAAGAAAGAGTGACTTACTGCTGCCTACTTCCTGAGGTATTTTGGCTTCCTATATCTTTATCTTATTAACTCTCTTATCTGAAACTCAGGGAGGACTTTACTGACATGTACCATTCTAACTGTTCTGCATTAGCAGGAAAATTTTACTAACACTAAGGAGGCATTACAGACCTAGGAAACGCAAGAGACAAATTCCTTGGTATAGTCAAGATGAATACATCTTAAACTACATTCCTCCCACCTGCATTCTTAAAATTCTTCTAAACATCACAATACTGAAGTATAATCTATATAACTGATTAATAATAGATTAATGTAATTCATCAAAAATGAGTAAAAAACATGAGTTACCTTAAATAGAAGTTACTTTAAGGAAACATTGAGAAAATAGGCTCTTTGGCAAAAGATATTTGTCTTTATATGTATACACACATATGTACAGAGTACTAAAGCAATGATTTATTACACCCAAGTAACACATTAACAGCTAGGAAAAAACAAATGTCAAAATGACATATACAGATTATGGAGCTTTATACAAACATCTTGCAAAGCCTAATAGAGACATCTTAAATTTTTAAAATAAAAATGAAGGGACATCAGAACTTGCCAATGGTTTGTATCTTAAACATTCATATTTATGTCAATTATTTGAATATTATTACTGTTTCTCATAAAATACATATGCAGTAACAAAAGGTTATAAAACCATAACAATGGTGTATTAAAATGCACCGCTTCAAAGTTTAACTGAAAAGAGATACCAAGACAATCCAGCAAAGCCTCCTGTCGGAGACCATACTTATGTTATCAAGGATGAACTCATATATGATGCACAGACACTCAGAATATAATTAGATCAACCAGTTAGTACATATTAACCATATTTCCACTGATTTGGCAAGATTGTGTAATGACTTTGATGTTGAGGTTGCAGAAGAGATTATCAGTTGGGTAGGATTGTTCTTGTTTACAACAGAAACACTAGAAGGGGACCCTAGTGGAGAGAAAATCCTGGACTTCATTTCACAGATGTAGGATTTCCCACCTTTGAGAAACTGTATATGGGGAGATCCCTGGAGTAAACTGACATCTGGGTCTAGAGTGAAGGTTAACTTGTGAATTCTTCAGATATTGCTAATCATTTTGCTAGTCAATCATTGACACTATAGTCAAGGATGGCATTGTCAAGGCAGAGTATATAGATGTGCTGGGAAGACAGAAAAGCAGGAGAGTCTACGGAAAGGCTGACACCGCATGCTGCTAAAACAGCACTGATGACGTCAATAAGAGATAGCAATAAGTTAGCAAGCAACATGCGGAGACAAGAGTAGACAAGGGAGGCAAAAGGATGACATGACCCATTCCACAAGTTCTACTGCCAAGCTGAGAAAAGACAGTATAGTCTTCTATATTATTTTTAGTTCAATATCCCATTTAGTTGTTGCAGAATACTTGGTTACACTGTGAGCCCTGAGATTGTTATTTACTGGAAAAACTTGTTTCTAGTTGTGGTATGGCTCAGCCTTAGCACACACCCTTAATTCAAGAGCCTTCCTGAGATCACCCCCTACAGAGACTCTCCATTGAAACAAAATTACTGAGGCCCTGAAGAACTCATCTAAGTGAAGATTAAATATGAGGGGGGGTGTTATTTTTTTGTTTTGTTTTTAACAAAATCTCGATTATTTGATTTTACTAGTGAAGATGCAGGAGCCAGATGCTGTGGTGAAAACCTGCTAGCTCAGAGACACAGAGAAAGCATGCATCTGACTTTTCTCCT
This sequence comes from Arvicanthis niloticus, assembly GCF_011762505.2. Taxonomy (NCBI): domain Eukaryota; kingdom Metazoa; phylum Chordata; class Mammalia; order Rodentia; family Muridae; genus Arvicanthis; species Arvicanthis niloticus. The sequence continues at coordinate 6,985,661 of NC_133436.1, read as the reverse complement.
CAGTTGAGTAGGGAGTCTCTGTAGGGAGTGGTAGCCATTCTTGATGGTAGTGCTTTGGTCTACTCTTTTTAGCTAATGTTCAAGAAGGCCTTGCAGAAAGAACAAAGAATAGAATAATGAGGGTTTTTTTTTTTTGCAAATGTAAAAAAAATTGAGTTAATATGAGTAAAAAGCAGAGATTTCTAGTCATCTTCCCTAATGTATTGCCAGTGATATTCATTTAAGATCACTAGGGCTTGACTTCTTTTAGGAAGTTCAGATGCTTGGGTGGCTGAGGTTGAGCACTTTGACAATTTTCATTTCATTAGTAAAGTAAGAGAGTTCGTCTGTCAGATCTAAGAAGGAAGTGGGGGAAGAACACCAGGGGAGGTATGAAACTGTTCCCATGATAGAGGTCAGAACACACTGATCACGAGTCTAGTAAAGGATCCAGACAAGCAACATCAAACTCCCATTGAAAGGTGATATGTGAGGAGCAAGTGTATCCCTGTTCTTCACAGCACAGCCATGTCAAGGATGCCACTACCTCAGACTCATGGGAATGGCAGGTCCTCCCCCTGGTCCAACTAAGAATGTTGAACAGAACACTTAGCTAAAACCAACTGACCAAAAGCTTCCCTCCTAGGGATGGCTGCATGGCCATACCCTCCTGAACCAGCTCCCTATAGACTCCCCACTGAGACAGTATGACTGAGGCCTTGGAGAAGTCATCAAGGCAAAGATTAAATGGGATATTTACCAAACATTAAACAGAAATGAACTCCTTTAATATCAAACTCATATGTTATACTTAGTGGGAAAGGAGTTTGTAATATTTAAAAGTGAACAAATGATTTCATTTGTGGCAACAAATTTACCTCCACTTTGGAGATTTTCCACTGTCATAAAAGACAAATACCATTGACACTGATGCCAAAGCAGCTGGACTTCAGCATCAAATTGCCTTTCAGTTCCTCATTTGTCTCCCCTACAGGAACAAAATCAGTATCTTACCTTAACCTCAGTGCAAACTTTGGAAATAAGTAAATTATATTTATCTTCTATTAATATTATTCCTGAGACAATTACCTTAAAATATTGGCATTTAAAGCATATACAAATATACCCAGAAAGCCATGGGCAAAGGTTTGTGCTGAGTTTGATGCACCCTGGGCTAAACCCTTATCAAAAGCAACATCATCTATACAGATGTACATATACACAAGTGCATTAATTAAAATAAAAACATATTAGGATGATTTGAGATTCATGGAAATCTCACATTTGCACAATTTAATGAGGTAAGTATATTGTAAGATAGAATAAGATACAGATAGGTATAACATTTTACAGCTAAACATTCTTACATATATAACACTGAGTTAAAATTGGGTCTATTTGTAGATTCTCTATTTATAGGCATGTAATAATAATAATATAGGTATTGTTAGAAACAAGAAATATGAATTGCACTTTCTATCATGGTACTTGACGATTCTTTTTTTTAATTGTTTTTATTGCACATTTTATTTATTTACATTTCAGATGCCATCCCCTTTCCCCATTTCCCCTCCCTAGAAACCCCCTATCCCATCCCCCCTCCTCCTTTTTGCTTTTATGCCATTTTAATTACATGCAAGTATTAAGGTCAGTTCTAGATTGAGGAACTAGCAATACAATAGGTGCAAATAGTCAAGGAACAAGAAAGACAACAAACACAAATAGTCAAAGAACAAGCAAGGCAATAAACAAAATTCTGTGAACACTCCCATGATCATTGTTTCTAAGGGCTTTTTAGGATGACCAAAATATGTGAGCCAACTTCCCTGTCCTAGCCCAAAGTCATTTTCATGTCTGAAGCATACTTCCTTGTTCTAGCCTAAGATTTAGATTCCTGCCTGACATTTCTTTGTTCTAGCCTAATGTCAGATTCCTGCCTGAAGCCCACTTCCTTGTCCTTGGCCAGTGTCATATTCCTGCCAAGCAGACAATTTCTTACCATCTTATTTCCTACACGTGTTTGAGATGAAGAAACAGAGAGCAAGAAAGGGAACTCTGAGAATCATTAAGGCTCACATGTAGCACCTACTGCCCAGGAGCTGTTCTATGTGCACTGGGCAAGTGAGCTCCTGTGCTCTTCACAACTGTAGGCCTTGCATCCTGCTGTTACCAGTGAGTCATGACAAACTGAAATAAGGGAGGGTTATGTAAACCAACCAAGGTCATACAGCTGGTCAGTGGCAGAAGTGGGACAAGCCCTTGATGGCCACTTCCAGAGCACAGACTTATCTATGCAGGGATTTGGGGAAAATGACCTCTAGAAATCTTACTCGGAATTAAGTTTATAAGGAGCGCTCTGTCATGCTGTTTACAACTATTATTTCACAGGTGGGACCAACCACATCTTGCTAAAATTCCTGGCCAGGTTTACAAATTGCATATTAACAAGTGACTTTAAGCTATAAAACAGTTTAAACAAAATGAAGCATTTCTTGTGATACAAAGATAGGCACAATAGCCCTGAGGTAGTGGTGCTTAACCCCAGCACTTGGTTGGCAGATGCAGGTAATCTCTAAGTTTGATGCCAGCCTGGTCTACAGAACAAGTTTCAGGACAGCCAGGGCTATGCAGAGAAACCTTATCTCAATAAAAACAAAAAAGGAAAAACAACAACACACATACACACACACACACACACAAACACACACAAAAGAAGATGATAAATAATAACCACAGCAACAAAGTAGGAGGGGCTTACAAGGAAAACAGTACACTGAGGTATTTAATTTCCTCATGGAAAAGCTTCCATTAGTTTATAAGAGGGACAGAACCAGTATATGTTTTTTTTATATATTCATGTATCAGTATTTTCATAATGGACTGCGCTACTGTCTAGATCACCAATATTTCATCTTAGCTCATTTATTTCTCAAAGAGCAAAGGCTATCTCCTAATTTGTCCTGTCTTGTTTCCATAATAGGAATGCTTTATTTACTCCATGACTTTATAACAAACCTTGAATAAAATAATATTTTAAATAAATAATGATATGTATATAGATTCAAAGAGGGAAGAACAATATGTAATTGCTTTAGAGTTTTAACACCACTATATGCTTCCTATGCCTAAATGCACATATGTATTTGAATGGGGCACAGCCCTATTGTCTTTAGATGTATTTCTGAAAGACAAGGATTTTTTCATAAAACTTTATTTGAAAGAGCAGACCTCACTGGAAATATATATATATATATATATATATATATATATATATATGTCATTTTTCAAGTCTATTTTCAAAGGAACTATAAAACTGCTTAAGTAAATATTATTTAAAGACTGTCAGTACCATAAACAAAATTAATTAAAAAAATAAATAAGGCAAAACCAACAAACGGATCCACTCTTGTTCCAGGGTTGTCTGGCCTCTTCTCATCTGCCCACAGCAATGATATGGATATAGCGAAAGCTTATTGTTCTTTATATATTAGATGATACAATAAGAACAGGGAGTTCAGATGGTTCACAATAGCATGCTGATCTCATCAAACTAAGTGCTGTAGTATTAACTGAGATATAGCACCCAAAAAGAAACACTAAAAGGAAAAAAGTAGGTTGGAGAACTGAAGAGACTTAGCATCAGTTATCATGGGGGTTAGAAATGTATAATCCACTGAACAGTAAACATGAGGCAGGCAGTACAGTGGATGCTTAATTCCTAGGTTCTTGGGCTGATAGATGCCTGTGCTATCACATCATCACCATGACACTATTTCAAGGGCATGTGGACTTGAAGGCCACTCAGACGACATTTGCTGGACAGAGACAGTTTTACTCTCACAAGTTACAAGGGCTGGCTCTGCTTGAGGAAACATTCACCAAGATCAGAGACTGACCATATCTTATTTCTGTGGACACACACAAGCTGCAGAATAAATGTTTGTAGTATAAATGAGTAGATGAATGTATTTAAATGTACAAAAAGCATCCACTGGTATTACGAAGCTGTTAAAAAAAAACTTTAAAAAATTAGAGAACAGTATATTGAGAAAGGATATAAATTGTTGAGTGTCTCTACCAGAACGCAGGTACCACACCATGTAAGCCCTAGAAAAATCAATTTCAACTCATTTACAAAACCCTTTTCAGACCCAACATCTAGCTTCCTCATCCTAGAAAGACTAAAGTCAAATGATGGTCTTATGAGAGTTGAGGAAGGAGAGCTTCCTAGTGCAGGGAAGGAAGAAGCAGAAAAGCTTGTACCCGGGTAGCTTCTAGGCCAAAAGAGGCTAGGCATGTCACCTAGTAGCGTTAAGTTCTTCCGATGATGAAATAAACTGTGGGCTCCCTAGGCCTCGAGAACAGTGCAGACTAATGAGCTCCTTGGGGGAGCTGTGGAAGGAGGGTCGGGAAGCATATCACCCACCAGAGTTATAGCTGCTCCTGGCAACAGGGGGCGCCCTGCAGCTACTATGTTTTTATACTATCCTTCACCAAATTGCAATTTTTACCTCTAGTCTTTTCCTACCAATGTATATATTCTCCTGGAACTAAAATGCTTGAAACACTCACTCTGAGAAGCAAGATGAACAGTAAGAAATTTACCACACAGTCCTGACTTAAAATGCGGTAAGAGAGAAAACGTTTTCACTGGGCTCAAAGCCTGTAGACTTTAGACTAGAGCAGAGAAATCTGAACTTAGTCAACCATGGTGATCAGATCTATTCCCACCAGTGAAACAGGGGATGGATAGAAAGAGGGGAAAAGGGGAAGGGTAGAGAAAGGGGAAGGGAAGGGGAGGGAGGGAGAGGAGAGGAGAAAGAGGGCAAGAGAAGGGAAAGGGGAAAGAAAAGGTGAAGGGGACGGGAAGGGAGGACAGAGAAGAGGGAGGGAGGATGGAAGGCAGCCACAGGTGCAGCAGTAAATATTCACAAGCTGTCAAACTGTAGTTTATTCTAATCCTTAAGAACTCATTTACACAAATGCTTCTGTCTCTTTGCCAACAATGACAAGTCTTGAGTTTAAATTTACACAGAGAGATCTTTTAAGAAAGAAGTGATTAAAGTATAAAATCATGACAAGGTCTTTCTGCCTTCTGAGAGGATGCCATTCCCTGCAGATCATAAGGTGAGATGCCAAATATGTTTGTTTATAGATGTGCTACATTAAGAGAAACAAACATAGTGTAATTATTATAGTTGATATCTGAGAAATAATGTACATAAGTATATTTTATTGCCTTATCAAGCTTGTTCTGCTAAAGACCAAATAGTAAAAAGGTATAGTTCCCAGAACAGTAACTGTTGGGGAGACTTTGAGAAGCAAAAAGGTAATGTGAAGAAATAATGATTTTAAGATTCCAGTCTCAAGTTTGCGGAACTAATAGAATAAATTTTAAAAAGAGTAATTCTGCTTTTTTATCCCATAAAATATACTTTACATTTCAACATTCACTTGTTATACTTGTGTCAGAAGATTCTCACAATATTTCTTAAATTCTTCTGCAGTACTGTAATCATAGAATTAACAGAATGTTATCTGCATTCTGCATGGTAATTATCTGTACAGCAAAGCAACTTCCTGGGAGGCTCAGTTGCCTGAATTCCCTTTATCTTAATGGAGACAATGAGATGGCAGTGGCCACACAGCTTGGATGAGAAGAGTGTGTCAGGAAAACACATTTGCCCAGGACAAGTGTTGAAGAGTTTATGCATTCCCAAGCTTGCAGGAAACCATAAGCCGGCAGGCATGAGCAGAAAGGAAGGAAGAATGACTGTGCTCCTGACTCAGGGAAAACCATCAGTCACATCTTCTGCTTTAGAAGCAACTTTAATACCCTAAAAAAAAACCATAATCACCTTCAAAAATATGATATATATATATTATATATCTTCATATGAAATTTAAGAATCTCTTGAGCCCAAATATACTCAAACTACACCTTTAAATTTATATTATATCTCAATTACACAAATGTCAGTATGTATGTATGTATGTATGTATGTTTTAATACCATAAAGATATTTTTAGGGTGACTTCTGCCTGCCTTGATAGCAAAGGGAAGTTTTATGTCAACCAAACCAAAGTTCATGAAAATAATGTTAGACACTAGTCTTTGGACATTTGTGACCCTGGATAGTCAAATTTTGAACCCACAATTTCTTTTTTAAATTTGTGAAGTAAGATTGGTGAATTCTCCAACCTATATTGAAAGAACTGAAGGAACATTAGCATGGAGAGTCAGGCAGGTGGCAGCCATGCTTCAGACACCCCTCCTCCAACGTGCAGGTAACACATGTACTTCAGGTGCCCCACCACTGTTTGAATGACTACACTCTCACTGTTCCCAAATGTAACTGAACCCTCCTTGTATTATAGTGTGATAGAATATAAAGCCAACGTGATCTGAGCAACTGTGTGGCTTTTTCTTGCTATTTTCTATCAATCAATTTGTTTGTAAAGGACAAAACTGCTATTCCTCTGAATAGAAGCAGGAGAAAGCCTTACACAATGTAACAGTATTTTCATACACCTTGGCATGTACATTCTGTAACAGCATTTTTCCTCTGTAATACTTTACAGTATAATAGAGGAACACTTTCTTAAAGTCAGCAACATCAGCAGGAATAAGACTTTCAAATGAGTCTCCTAGGAAAACAGAATTCTCACTCTTAAAAAACAGAGTTTATTACATAAAAGTTACATTTGCTTCTGAAATCATGAAATTGTGTTCACCAGACAATTACTAAACAGTAAAAATTGAAGTACCTATAATCTTTTATTTTAAAATTTTTAGCTTTTAAAAATGTAGTACAATTATACTAAAATTAACTTTTTGCAAATAATAATTGTGTGTAATTATGGATACAATGTGATGTCTTATATGTGTACATGCTATAGACAGATTAAATAAAGTTAACTAAATGCTGCCATCTTACCTTTTTATACTTTATGAGATTACTTAAAATCTTTTCCAGCAATTTTGAAATATACATTGTTACTAATAATTATCAACAGGATGTAAAATGAACTTTATAAACATTCCTCCTCTAATTAGAAATGAGCAACCTCTGACATCTGCCAGCCCTCATGTTCTGCTTCCGTGAGATTGACCTTTTTAGGCTCCACATACACAGGCTATTATTCTGTTCATACTTTGCAACAAGTTCAGCTTGTCTTTCTTCTTGTAGTGCTATGAAAAGAACAAGGTAATCTGGCCACACTGGAAAATAGCACCCACAGCTTACTGAGCTCACTGTAACCAGCAGTGATACTAGAGCTCACTCTCCCTACTTGTGAGGAGACAGGATTGGAGGTGCAGAGATTCCAACTCATTTTCCCAGCATACTGGGGTTGTAATCATTACTTTTTAGTGCCTATTTGGCTCAAAACCAGAAATCATCATTTAAATTCTTGGGAACACGTTTTTGGATGGAAATGACAGAAAATCACTAACCACTAAGGTTTCACTCCCCGCACAGGGTGTGTGTGTTCAACCCCACCCACGTTGAGAGCTGTGGAGTTATTGCCAACAACAGGAACACCTAGATGGGTCAGTAAGGAGAGCTGATTTCAGCATACTTAGTAACTATGCTGCCAAGTGGTTTCTGTGTTGCTTTTACTCTAGATACTGTACTGTAATATCAGTGATTCAGCTCATAATGTGTTTGTGTACCTAGGAAGCCCAGGCAAAGGTCCCACTTAAAGCACCTAGAAGAAGCAAAGCTACTTTCCCATGTTCAGGAAATCAAAGGCTCTTCCTGAATAAGCTCTGAATTGGAATAAGCCTTGACCCAATTTATTGCAGATTGATAATCTCCTGGTTTATAATAAAAATGCTGACATAGCTTTAGCAATGGCATAACAAATGCAAGCTATAATGGTTGCCTGTCAGAAATTCATATTTATTTCCAGTGTCCTAACAGATGTGTGTTGCTGCCTTTAAATTCTCCCCAAAAGTTAATTGCTTGTCTATCAAAAAGATAAATATCTTATTTTAGGCTATGAGGATATTGCATGTGGCAAGAAAAACCAACACTCTAGCAATACATCATATCCTAAACTCATCTGAAGTGTGAAAGCCCTACTCTCTCAAGGCATCAGAAAGCCACTAGAAGACAACAGCCAGACACTCCCACAGTCTTACACTGCACTGGGCTCTGTATCCAGACACAGACATACATTTAGATTATGGTACACCAATAAGGCTTGTACGACTTCTATATCTTTAAAATGAAGGTGATGTTCTTATTTTGAGAATATTCTTACATCCCTCTCTTGACATCTGTTCCACTCAGAGTTATTTATTTCACTTCTTTTTTATTTTTCTTTGATAAGGTCTGCTTTCACTCCACTTACTCCTGTGTGCCCATGTAGTAGTAGTTTGTTAAACAGCTTTGTCTCCTGGAGAGTTGCACATACTTGCTGCACCCACACAAGAGCTCTCTGAATTCATGAATGAAAGACAAACCCCCCCAACACACACACACACACACACACACACACACACACACACACACACACACACACACCAGCTAATTTAATATGCCTTGACTAGCTCAAAGGCTGGGCAGTTCTTATCTTCCTGAAGCTAGCAAACACTCCCTTCTGGTAACCCAGAGTTAACATCCTGAAAAATCTATATTTCATCTTTGCTACCCCAAACCCAAATGGAAAAATGGTCCATGTGGCCATGCCCTGATTCTCACGTCAGCTGGTCTTTGCATTTGGTCTTTCTTTTTTGCTGTAGATGGTGATCTCTCTCCTTCTTTTTTCCTAATTCCTAACCCATGTAAATCTAAAGGTTCTGCTTCAGTCTACCTTCCCAGCCACTGGCTGTTAGCTTTTTATTAATCAACCAAAAACCAATTGGAGACAAGGTCCTTCAATATATGGACATGCAGATTCCCAATTTTGGGGGCCAGATTAATTCAAAGCATTAGGACCAATGCCCAACATGTCCTTATCTTTAATCATCATCACCTCAAGACAATGGACTTGAGACTCACTGTCTCAGGTTGACTTTTAGTGACCACTGAGTGTTCAGCACAAGGGTTATATTTATCTTGGCTAATAAGAATATCCATATATTCTTGAAATAAGGTTTTACACAAAATGTGGACCTTTAATATATATAGTCAGGTGTTTCCTAATTATAAATTACTATAATCTCTAGGTTATAGATAGTGAATTTTAAAAATAAAATAGACTCAAATTAAATAGTAAATACCATAACATATTTCATTGAGGAAAGGGCTAGCTTTCCATCCATGGTAATAGAATGGATAAGTTGGCCAGATGCTTGTAGAAGAATGAAAGCAGCTAGAATGACAGTCACCAAGGCCAAGACAGTGGCAAGGTGGGCAATACCAACACAAGCCAGAACCAATAGCCAGTCAGCAGACTAGTCAGCAGCAAACAGCACAATCAGAGATGGGCAAAGGGAGCTTCATCCTCTCCACAGGACTGACTGGCCAGCAAGCCCTACCTTTTCTTCTGTTTCTCTGCCTCCCCAGTGCTGCAAGAACATGCCACTATAGGCTGCGTTTTATGTGTGTCCTGGGGATTGAATTTAGCTCCTCATGTTTGCAAAGCAAGCACTTTACCAACTGAGTCATCCCCGAGCCCATGTTCCTTGAACTCTTTTAAAAACATAAATTCCCTGAACCTTGACTCAATGTTGCATATTTTAATTCCTCTCTTCCCTCTTGGCACTTGGCCAAGCAGCATTACCATTATAGGAACAAAGAAAACTTTTTTTTTTTTGTAAATGAGGAAAAGGGTGGCCAGCCTAGAATTCCCTAGTGGTCTCCCTTACAAATATAAGTAAAAGCATAAGGCAAGTTAAGCTTTGGAATGGCTCAATGCGGATATACTCTGCTCAGTGGTGATTGGGTAAAAGTCATTTTAGAAAAGCATTTCTTAGGAAACTACATACAGACTTTAGATTCTATACAGATCTGTGAGGATCTCATTTTCTACAAAGTTAGCTTATATGGAAAAGTAATAGATAGTAGCAAGAATGGCCTTTTAGAATTAACTATTCAAAGTAATTTAGTATTTGAAAACCCTTTAAGTAGTGGTTAATATTATAAGAAAAGTTATAGCTAATACAATAAATAGTTGGATAAATCTTTAAGGGAGTGAGACCTGTAGCCAAGGCTTGCCTACAACTGTCTAAGTAGTCCAGGCTGAATTCAAATCTGTAATCCTCTCAGCTCACCCTCCACTGTGCTGAGATTACATATGTATCATCACAACATGCAAATGAAAAACCTGACCAAGTTTTGTATCTGTACATTCTCAGGTTATTCTACTTACAAAAATAATAGACACATGAGAAGTAACCATGGGGGCCGATATCACTAGTTCTTTGGCTTTTTCTATCTATACAAAGGCACATATGGTATAGATGGGCAAGTTGGCAGGATAAAATGTATCTGATACAAATATAAATGGCATCCCCATACACATTTTACTGCTTCCGGTGTCACTGAGAAATGGCATTCTTCATATGATTTTCTTTCAATCTGACCAAAGCATATTCTCCATTCTAATCATCTTCTACAGTTCATTTCATACTTAATAATAAGGATGTCTTCTATCTATATTTTTATAAACATAAAGGTAGTTTTTATATATGTAAAGATAGCAATAACTCCATGTATTGTCTTCAATATATGCTATTTCTCAATTTACTTTGCACAGTGCCTCTGGCTTGTCTCCTATGGAAGATGAGAAATTGACAGTACTTACGCCTACTCTCTCTTTTTTTTTCCTACTCAGCCTCGTGACTTTTTCATTTAAAATCTATTTTAGTTCTTCTAGCTCCTGTTTATAACTCAAAGTACCTGCATCCTTTGTACATTTGTAAGCCCTCCATCAACCCCAGCTTCCATGCAAATGAGGACCTGCACATGGGTTTTGAGTTCTCCTGTGATTGTTAATTTTCCCCTCACATTGACATAATGACTTAGACTTTTTATACAATTTGATTTTAAAACTTATAATTCATGGGAGCAACATTTCTAGTATTTGACTACTGAGTATTATTTGCTGCAGAAGCACAACATAATTAACCCCTTTGGGAGGGGAGTTTTATTCAGCACTACAATGGTGCTGCATACTAGAGGATTTTCAAAATTGTAGGTTTTTGTATACTATCTTTTAATATCCTTTTCATTTTCTAGATTTCTTCTATATTGTTCTTAATATGCCACCACTTTCCTGTTTTCTTATAACATTCTTTCACTCATAATGTTTTTAAGTTGTCAAACTCTGTAAATGTTCCTATAGACATTCTTTATCAATCCATGTGTTTCCCTTGATCGTGATAAAAGTCAGAATACAGAATTCTAGATTTAAATTTATGTTCCCACAAGCAGTTGATGACATTGTGTTGATACTAAAAAGCTGATGTTTTCTGATATTCATTACTTCATAGAATCTATTTTATGTTCCATGGAAGCTTTTCTATCCAACCTTCAGGTCTATCCATCCTACTTGCCAGAGTCTGATAGCCAAAGAAGGTGGTAATTTGAAGGCAATCATGCCATTCTTCTTGTACATCTCTCTGCTGGAATGCATGTGTCTGCTTTGGTGCAATGGACAAACAAAACTGAGAAGAAACTTAAAGGGATCTATGGATTAAAGGCCTTCTTCTTTCTGCTCTTGTGGCTCTGCTGCCAAGAAAACAGACAATATCAGGACAGAGGCACTCATGGCTCAGTTCCATCTGTCCAATCAGCCTGCCAGGTAAACCAAAGCCCTGTGAGAAAGTCCACTTTGTAATAGCTAATCTCCAGCCACTCTTCCACTGCACAGTGACATGAATTCATTCAGATGAGACTAGTGAAGGGATCCAACCAGCCACAGCACAGACATATAACCTAAGGAAACAATGCTTCAAAGTTATGTGTTATGTGTTAATGATGGAAAGGATCTCCCCCTCTCCCTCTCTCCCTTTCCCTTTTTTCCCTCTCTCTCTACCTCTCCTCTGTGTGTGTGTGTGTGTGTGTGTGTGTGTGTGTGTGTGTGTGTGTGGGGTGTGTGTGTTGTGTGTCTGTGTTGGGTGTGTGTGTTGGGTGTATATAAGGACCTGAGGTCAACCTATGGTATCACTCCTCCTCAGGTATTACCCCCTGGTACTTGATTAGAAAGAGGTTTCTCACTGGCTCAGAATATGAACTTGCCAATTAGGCTAGGATGACAAGTCAGCAATACCCACAGATCTACCTGTTCTCCTCATGCCCAGTAGCAGGATCACAAGCTCATGCCACTGTCCCAACACTTTGTAAATGAGCTCTGGGGAATCAAAGATGTTCTCATGTTTACATGCCAAGAACTTTATAAACTGAGCTGTCCCCCAACACTAGAAGATTCCTCTAGCTTAAAAGGGTATCTTGCCATTAAATATATATATTTTCTCCATTTTGTCTAGTATTCCATCAATCATATTTAAATTGTTATCTTTCAGTTACCCTTTTGTACATCTATGCAGTTTTTCTTTAGACTTGCAGCAATCCTTGAATCTCACAATCCTGTATACCTTTTAAATGAAGAAAAATATATCAATTAACATATTTAGTAATATGTAGTAACTAACGTATTAGTTACTTCATATTGCTTCCTTTAGACTCCACAAGATGATATTGGAAAGGGTTTCTTCCTGTTGCACACAATAACCTACAGCAGCAGTGGTTGTCTGTACAAGATCTAGCCAGATAATGTCCAAGACCAGAGGGGAGAGGGGCTTGCAACCACCACTCCTAACTAAAGAGCTTCAGACAGCTGATGAATTCTGAGGCAGAAAGGGTACATCCAGCACCGGGAAGAGCACGTATGCTCCAGTGGATGACCCAACATGTATAACTATATAAGCAGTGCAAATAGGACTGTGTAGTTAAACTAAAAGGGGGGGGGGGGTCCAAAGTAGAGAAGTTGAGAAGAGGTAAAAAAGTGGGAAGTGGACCTAAGATACTGTCTCATGGGCATTTCAATTTAGAATACATTCAGAGGAATAGAAAAAAAAAAAAAAAAAAAAAAAAAAAAAAAAAAAAAAAAAAAAAAAAAAAAAAAAAAAAACTCAGAGGACATCCAGAGTCTGAAAGAAGTCAAAGCCAAGAACAAAACACACGGAGACTATCAAAGACCTGAGATCCAGCATTGAGGAAGTCACTGGAGAATGTCAGAGTCTGGTGGGATTTAGAAACAAGAACAGAAGGCAGTTAAGGCAGAAAGTGAGAGCCACTGGTTTTCATTCTTTTTTTTTTTTTTTAAGTTTTACATAGCCCCATATCCTGCTACTTCCCTGTTCATCCCAGCACCTCCTCTATGAATTTGTTGTGCCAGACACCTTTGCTTTTCATTCATGTTTTATGCTGACATATGATTTTATGTGTCTTTTCCTGAAAGATATGAATATGAAGACATAAAAGAATTAATGATAGTCTACTACAGACCAGGAAGAATTAAAAAGTAAGACAGAGGGACCTACAACAGAAATAAGGAGACTAAGGACAGGCGCACTTAAGAAATAAGAGTCTATACTTATAGAACAAGGGAAAGGAATAATTCCAGAGATGATAGAAGATGATTATCCCATGTGAGCACTTAGCATGTTCTCTGAGCACTCCGAGTGTCAGATGTCCTAACATGTTCTTAGGCATGTCATTAATTACTTAAGGACCATTTGCAAGTGTGCACTGTTATCCTGGACTTATAATCAGGGAACATTAGGGAGGTTTATTGAAGTGACAACCTTTCTGTAAAGTAGGAGGCAAAAGCTAGTTGTCCTGATAAAATTATCAACCATGTGGAAATGGCAAGACCCCTTACTCAGTGAGAGAATACTTCCTAAAAAATGAAAAATAACCATTCAAAGTGTTCCACAATTACTTTATAGAAAAAGCTAAGTTGGAGTGTTTTCATTTTAGGCACAGCTCAACAACCTTCAAAGAACTAGTTCAGTTAGTTTGTACAAAAGGTCCAAGGAATGCCTAATAAGGCCTTTAGTTTTTTAAAAAGAGACAGGGAAAGTCAACTGCTGTGACTTTCATCTATCCTTTGATGTTTAAATAGTTAAGGCATTTCTAAGAGACAAGTGTAACTAAGTGACTAAGTATAACTAAGTGTCTCCTAGTATGTTATAAGTAGTTTATCATGAAAAACTGGATGTTAGAAATCTTTATCAAATTAGTTCTCCAATTATTTCAGGACCAATCTGGCTAGTGATTCCCTAATGAAGGTGGGGCAGAGATAATTTGGCATTGCATTTCAGCACTTTTTGCTGCTCCAAAAGTAATTCAAGAAAACAGTTGACTATTGTCTTTCACCTAAAGATTAAAATATAGTCTATTGTGCCAAGTATACATATATTTGAAAACTGCATGTTGGTTGAGTTCAGAATACATTGAGTAAGTCATTCGAGCACTAAGTAAGCTAAGGAAGGTCCATGTTGGCATTATGTGTAACTAATCTTTAGTACTCGACTAACAGTCTGTTAGTCCTTGTGTTAATTCCCACAAACCACTGCAGATTTTCCAGCTGTTCCTATGATTAAGTGCATCATGTTTTCCTTGGTCATTTTGTTCCTCTTTTCATGCATTTTGTTCAACAAATAATATACATATTTTAATATAATCTATCTTAAAAGACTGGGTCCTCAACACACACACTTGAAAAAATACTAATGCCTTACATTTACATTAATTTTAACTACCTGATAACATTTTCATTAGAACCCAATACTACAATTTTTATTTCAATGTTTTAAAACTTTTCATCAAAGTCCAGCAGTCTGAAGCATAAAATACAGTGGACAGGCATTAAGCATTATAAGAGTTCCTGATACAGAAAACCATTAGCCCTTCCCCCTTTAAAAAAGATTAATTTTATGTATATGAGTACAAAACAGTTGTCTTCAGACACACCAGAAGAGGGGATCGGATCTCATTACAGATGGTTGTGAGCCACCATGTGGTTGCTGGGAATTGAACTCAAGTCCTCTGGAAGAGCAGTCAGTGCTCTTAACCCCTGAGCCATTTCTCCAGACCCCCAGTTAGCCCTTTTAAAACATCAATTCCATACATATCTAATATAGAACATATGCTTTAAACAGTATTAGAATCAATATTTGCCTTGTAAAACTGGAGAGAGGGGTTCAGTCGGTGAAGTGCTTATCTTCTAAGCACAGTATCTTGAGTTTGACTACCAAGACACATATAAAAACCCAGGTCTGCTGGTGCATGTTTGTAATCCTAGCACTGGGAAGGTAGGTCCAGGTGGATCTGTGGCCCTCCTGGCACATTCCAGACAAATGAGAGACTCATGGGGTATGAGGGAGAGAAAAAGTGGATGGTGTCTAGGGAATAATACCCGAGACTGTCCTTGCTTCCACCAATATACACTCACATGTGCATCCACAGACACACAGAGAAATTCAGAAATTTAGAAAGTTAGAAAGATTATTACAGTTTTCAAGTACACGCACTTAGATGTTTTAAAGCATATAAAATTGAAACTGAAGTACCTAAATTTAATAAAATGTTAACCTCTAGCCATTATCCCACTGGTGAATTCCCTAAGCCCAGTAGAACATCCTGCCACACTAGGACTACAACCAACCTATCACATGCATCAGCCATGCACAATGGCCTCCCAATTAGATGCAGAGATTGCATGCTGGAATTAAAGATCCACACAATGCAGTCAGATAATTGTCATATTCTCATGTAGACAACAATTTGTCACCTCAGTCAATAATAGTAGATAAAAAGACAAAAATGTGCTGATTGTGAAAAATAATTAATTGACATATAAAAGGTTCTTCTAACAACTGACTATAAATTATTCCATCATTTTATAACTGTCTTTCAAAGGCAGCAAGTTTTCTTCCTATAGATGTTTCAGCAAAGCGAACACTGATTTCTTCGGGTTCCCAAGCTTCCCAATCTGCTAAGGGATCTCAGAGATTACAATTCTCTTACAACAAACCCAAGTCCGAGAGTCTCCTCCAACATCAGCCTCTATGGTTGAGTCTATAAAGTACACTGGATGTGGCAGAGATGATCGCCGTTTAAACTGTTTGTATAACCTGACTTCTGTCTAGGGAGAGCAGGCTGCAGTGGTGCAGATATTTCTGTGTCTACTAGAGATATCCACTGTTACTCTAGCATGTAGCACTGACATTCAGAGCCAAATGTGTCTACTTATAGTCTTATAATACTGTGTCTTTTATAGTAAATGACCTTGGTTTCTACCATCATTTTCATAAGATATAATTAGACTGTGATCATGATAGTCTTCACAATTGTACTTTTCAACCAGACCACCACATTTATAATTTGAATCAAAAAATATACAGGAATAAAATCTAATCTGACAAGGAGTTTTAAAATCATGTCTATAATTGAAAGGGAATTTAGTCAAATTGACAAATATGACTTGGGGAATTATAGGTACCCCTCCTTGAGCGCTTCTGATACAATTCTTGACTTTTCCCATACTCCACTCAAATACAACAGACCTCACAATAACAATGAACCTACTTATTTAAAAAGCACAGTATTCTGCTATGTGCAATGTTTCTAGACCAAAGAAGAACCTTATGATCAAGTCATCATAATAGGAGTCAGGCCACCCGAGAGGAACTGTTTCATTATAGTCCATATAAGGCTCTAGGCCAGTCTATAAATTTAATACCAAAATGAAATTGTAACTGTCACCAATCACAGAGAACCTATTATCTTTACTACCTCTGTTGTGGAACCAGTCTTGCCAGCAAGAATCGGCAAAACATTCCCTATAGTTCTAAAATTCAAAACAGCAGGCAGAGATACGAGTCCTTGTACACAGCTAACAGGAGAGCTACACACAGTCTAGGTCCAGGACTTGGCTCCATCCTGCAAGTCTACTGACATTTATTTGATCTATCATTACCCTCATGCCTGTGGAAAAAATAACATCATCTCAGAGTCTCTTAAGCTTCTCACTCATCAGAGGTACAACATGCCTACTTCTAGGGTGAGTCAAGATGAAGAAGTTGGCTTCAGTGACCCCCAAAAAGATTTGTACCTAACTTCCTGTGCTTTTTCCTCTCTCTCCTCTTCCTTGATTTCTCTCCCACCTTAGCTTTTAGGACAGGGTCTCTATGAATGTGCAGCTCACTGGCTTCAAGTCTAGCCTGTCACTGTATTTGGAGAATTCTTATGTCTCCAACACTCTCACACCTGCCCCCCAGCCACCATGTTACTTTTACATGGACACTGAGTCATTTTCAGAATTTCTGTAAAAGTTACGAGTTTAAACCACTTGCTCTTAAACCCATTTGTTTTTCAAGCATCTAGTTCCGATTGGGTTTATGCAGATGTAAAAGGTTTCTGTATAAAACTAGAGCCTTGAAAGACTGAAATGTATTGAGTGGTCACATGAGAGTTTGGAAAACGCATCTCTGAAGCCCCGAGCTGTGAGCTCTACGAAGGCTGAGAGCAGAGGTTCCTGTACACTCCTCTACAGTTCTGTCCTTGTGCTCTAATGCACAGCTCTCCACTTGTCCACTGTAATAGCAGAGGTGGGTAGGCACTCCTCAGTGCCTTTCATTACCCTCATGCCTATGGAAGAAAACAAAGTTATCCCAGAATCTCTTAAGATTCTCACTCTTGAGAGGAACAATATGCCTACTTCTTGGATGAGTCAAGACCTGAAAATAATTTGTCCCTAGCTTCCCATGCTTCTTCTTAATCAACTCACTAGAAAGGATTGAGTCTGAAAGTTCCTTATCAATTCATTGTTCCACTTTCTGACTTTGACAAAGCCCACAGTTATGAAACAAGAACACAAAAGAACTCTAAACTTCAGGCTAAGTTTAATACCTAGGTCTTTATGGCCACCATCTTCCCAACCACCCTATTATGTGACTAGGTTGGGAGAAATGGCCACCACTCTAGATTTCTCTTTTGTTTCTTTCTTATCATTGCCAAACTAATGCCAACTAAATTTCTCAGAAACCTTAAGCCTATAATTATTCCATACAGGTTTTCACAGTATCCTAAACTCTAATGAACAAAACAACAGGTATCTTGGTTTGCTATGTGAGGGTATTCTACATCTGCTACAAATCCTGCCTTTTACATGCATGCATACTTTTCATTTTGGCCACTAAGGTAAGTCATTTGATGGTCTTACTGTATGTCTCGGGCTTCATGTTGCCAACAATATTAAGTAAGAAAAAAGTTTTATTTAGAATTAATCCTCCAGAAACAAGCTACGCAGGTCTCTGTCTCTACTTCATACTCGCCCCTAGTGTAGCTGCAGGATCAGTCTTAGTAAATGTTCCCTGCTTGCTCAGGCCTGCTGCAGCATAATCATCAAAGGTGTACAATCATGGCTCAATCATGTACAAGCAGATAGTGAGGATGCATCAAGGCTTTCACATGCTCAGTAACCACGAGGAAACGAATTACATGTGGAAACTAGTTAGAATTAAAAAGAGGAGAGCTAAGTGCTTTAAAAGCATTGTAAAAAGTAATTTGGGAAGGTGATTGCTGACTTAGATATGAAATGAGTTAAAGCTTAATAGCACAATAAATCATAATCTTTATATTACCTTTTCTGCCAGCAGAAATTATATGCATCTTACTAGATAAAAAGCCATGTGATTCTGCTATTGTACAAAGTTATGTAAGCCAACAAATAGAAAACCAAAGGGGTAAACACCTTACCGAATAGAGGCATGCGAGTATTCTATGTTTCCATGTTTCAGAAAATATTTCTGATATTCTCACCTCCTCTAATTATTAAAAAAAAAAATCACCAAAAATTTTCTTCAAGACAAAGGCTTGCATTACCATACCTGCTTTACTTAACCTCAGAGACACTGTGCTACAAGGTGTTCCAACTCCACACACAAGCCCCTGCTCTTACAGTACAGGGAGCCATAAGAAGCCACAAATGATCTTCTATGTGGAATTTTAATCAGAAATCCAGATTGGTTGTTTAAATCTCTGGTTAGAAATGCAAGCCCAGGACACAGTCTCCAGAACATTGCGTCCCCTCTGCCTCTGCATCCACATCTTATAGGAACTCTACTGTGGCAGAAGACCACACCATCTATGAAGCTGCTGCTCTGAGCTTCTTAGGATTTTATATAATGAATCCATGTCTAGTCTTGAATGTAGCCTTCCAAGTAGACACCTTTTCTTTTAAAGTGGGCTTTTAATAAGTGATTAAGAATCATTCTTAGATGTGACACTGATTATGCAATTGATTTTTCTAAATGTATTCTGGTAAAAGTTAAGAGTCTTTGTTTAAATTGGTTTTTAAATCTTATTTTACTATTATCCCTTAGAAGCCTTTTTTTTTTTTTTTTTTTTTTTTTTTTTAAGAAACAGAAAAGTTACCCCCTCCAGATTGCAGGGGAGGTGGGGAGGGACTGGGAGGAGTAGACAAAGGGGAAACCATAATCAGTATATACTGTATGGGGAAAAAAATCTATTTTTAATAAAAAGGGAAAAAAATCACAATTCTTATTATTATCCAAATTACTCTATTGCCTAGTGGAGTCACAATGTAATGAAATATTTGTTTCTGAACTATAAGGATTCATGAGAATCAGATACTATTAAAAACGCTTCATTTCAGTTTACCTGAACCTAAAGAAGCTGAGAAAAGACAAACAAATGGTGGCTAATGTGACCATTAAGAATGATATAGCCAAGCAGTACTAACAGCATCAAATAGAACCCCAGCTCAGCTGCGCTCAACCATTATCCAGCCTTCTGTGTGCTGCTTCAGAAAGGCTCTGATAGGAGGCTGAAGTGAGAGCTCGGAGGTGCCTCGGTCCTTGAGAGCCTGCTCATTGTCCCATCAGGCCTCTAAGTGGCTGAAGTGGGAAAAATTCATAGTACGGTAAGACTCCCTTTTTCCATGGTACTTTTTCTGTTTTAAAATTCCTTGCTGGTGTTACGCATGTATATAATGAAGTGTCTTCTCAGCTCCCCCTGCCTCTTTCTGTTGTTGTAGTGGCGCAAGCCTGTAAGATCTGCTGCTGGAGGCAGGGGTGGGACACTTGGTTCTTTTCTCATTCCCCTCACTCTCCTCTAAAACCTGTCTTTCCCTGCAAGTTCCCTCCTTCTCTCACTAATCAGTGTAGCTCTCATGAGCTTGGGTGGGAGGCTATCTACTGGAGTGTACAGAACTTACCAGTGACTACACAGTTGAAGAAGCTGACTCGCCCAGAAACAGTGCCAACCCCCTTTTTCTAAGCAGACTTTAGGCGTGCAGCCAAAGAACTAAGACTTTGGGCTGTTGATGAGATGCCTGTGGTTATAATGGTAACATAATAGTATACTAACAGACAGGTGTAGAATACGTCTGTGGTAAACAGATGTGGTAAGGTGTGATCAAAAGTGACCCTTTTGTGACATGTTAAAGACTTGAACCTCAGCTTCCTACTATTGAGAGGTTCTGTAACCTTCGTCAGGTAAGGCTTAGTGGAAACAAGTTTGGTCTTGAAGGAAATACTGGGACCCTGTCACTTCCTGTCTATTTATTTCCTAGTGGCCAGGAAATTACCTTCCTGCCTGTGTTCCTGTCAGGATGTACCACTATTGATCCCAAATCAAAGCCGAGAGACAACGGCCTGACATCCTAATGCTGTGAGCCCAAATGGACCTACACCTTCCAGGTTTCCTAGTCTATGCTTTCTGTCACAGTGACAGAAAGAAGACAGGAGCCTACTTGATAAGACACGGCCATGGAAGTACAACAGTGGCAGCAGAGGAGTGGCTATTTCTAGGGTCTCCTCCGAGTGTTCACCACGTACAGAATATTTTAAAAAGTCATCAATATTTTACTCATAGAAGACTGAAAATTGTTTCAGATTTAGTAAATTTCCTCATGTAGCTTTTAACATACCTTGAGCTAATTAAGAAATATAAAACCCATTAAAAAGAAGTTAATTACTTCTAGAATCCTTTGTTTCTTAAAATTAAACAAATATATATATGTGATTTTCCAGATGTTATCAGGGAAAATAAAGATAGTATTAGATGAAAAGATTTATTTTTAAAAAGTGTTTTTTTTCTCAATTTAGAACCACATCTAGATCCTAAAAATCTAAATAAATAAATAAATAAATAAATAAAATTTTAAAAAATCGGAAAAGTGTTCAACTACTCAAGATAAAATGATGGAAGAATACCTAGCTACCTGCTGCTCCGCAGTAAGGAACAGCAGGCATGCACTAACAGGGGGCTGGGCTGGAGGCATGGCCACAGGGAAGCCTGTTCTCTGGTGTGAGGCATTCCGTTCCCTTGTTTACTTCCTCTGATTTTTTCATTTTGCTTTTGTAAATAATCAAAGATGGGATGAGGTCAGTACAAGCTATTTGATACAGACTCTAGGCTACTGGGCAGAGTACTCAGCAGGGAGCGGACATTTGTGTGTCCTTTATTTGCTCTGTTACCCAAGGCACCAGTCTGCCATTTGAAGAGAAGCCACTTTCTGTATTTGAATTACTATAGCATTTGGCAGGCGAGTTTTCATGAGCTCCTTGTATTTTCTTGTCTTGGCGTAACCCTAACCACATCAAGCAAACGTCAGCAAATTTAACACGTTTTATTATTCCTTTTTAGACTCAGATATTTAAAACAAAGCAAATAGCATTCACTCCCTTGAGTGCTGTGCGACTTGCTATCCACATTATCTTCTACCATTTTCCTCAGTTATTGAAGCAAACTAACATGTTAGGGCAAAATTGTATTTTTGCTTTTAACAAAAGCGCTTTAAAAGTTGTGTTCCGTCCTCCCCGCTGTTCCTAGTGATGGATAAGTTATAACTTTTTAGCAAATATAATAGCATCTATTTTATGGAGAAAGCTGAGTGAGAGATGATTGAGAACAGCCTGTCATATACAACATTTTTAAAGACTGCTAAGACTCACATCTCAGTAAAAGCTCACTTTTCTAAAGCTACATGAAACTCTTTTCACATATTAGTTTTTCTTCCTGTTTCTTTGAGATAGGGTCTCATGTATCTAGTTTGCCCTTCAACTCACTGTGTCCTGCTGAGAGTACAAGAATGTGCTACCATTCCTGTCTTAAACTTTCTTAAAGTAAGAAACCAAAGAAACAAAGTATTCATTAACATAAAACCATTAAAATGAGAAGTAAAAAAATAAAATTTTTAAATATGCTTAGTACTATTTTAATATTTTGTTGAACTCAAGTTCACCAGATATCTAAAATATCTTATTAGCTTACTTTAATATTAATTCAAAATTTGAAATTATCTTAAGATGTTGAAAATTTGCTTAAACAGAAGGTAAACATTACTGTTATAAGGTCATTGGTCAAAATTATGATTTAAAATATTTGGCAATATTTTCTAGTCTTTGACATTATTTAGGATTAATATAATTTATTAGTATACCAAAATAAATAATTAAAAATTAAAAGATTAAGTGCTTATTTCAAGGAAATAAAACAAAATGGTAAATTTTATAGAACGTATAACTTCGAGTTAAACTGAAGTTTTAGTGTACTTTACAAAATATATAATGCTAGGAAATTGCTCAAATGTAAAGGTAGACCAAAATATGTCTTAAGAAATCTGTATCTTTTTAAAATTATCATACACCAATTAATTTAATTTGGTTATCATCTAGAGACGATTTATGAATGTAGAAATCTCTAGACATTCCAACTTTTCCCTTAGGAAACGCTGGGAATGGAAAGATGCACAATTTTTCTGTTAGGAATGTGTGCATGTGACCTGAATCCTAGCTACATTTACATTTGACCACTCATATTAAATTATTAAATATAGTAGAGAATATATTTATCTTTTTCATTACTCCTTGTATTTTGGTCCAAGCAATTAAAATAGAATGCATAAAATTTTTAAGATACATATTCACAGATATTGTAATCCACATATATTATTCAGTGATCTTATGTCCTACAATTAATAAAACAAATAATCATATGTAAATTATGTTTATTGGAAGCATTAAGTATTAGAAGAATAAGTTCTAATACTATGGTAGACTTTTCTTTTCACAGAGACAACTAAAACAGAAACATTTTAAAATTCCAAGACCACAAAATCAATATGAATCTTCAAATTTGTCCCATTTTTTCTAACCCATTTTCTTTTAAAATCCAGGCCTAGTAATATAGGCCTATAATCCCAGTGGACTCAAGAAGCTGAAGCAAGATCAGCAACAGTCACCCTTCACCTCCTTCCCCACAACTGTGGGCAAGCTCAGCCTCAAAGAAAAGTGGGATGCAAAACACACACACATATATACCTGTATACACGCTCACATGCACACACAATTAAGAACTTGACCACATTCTGATTTTACAAGGATTAGGTATTCTTGACTAAGAGACATAGCAATATTACTCTTTTTGTTGTTGTTGTTAAAACTGGAAAGACAACAATCACACTGTTTTCTTCTGTTCATAATATAAAGCTCATTATAAATCTAGACTCCTGAAATATGTTCCTGAAAACAGAGAAAGAAAAAAATCTGTCAACATTACTATTGACTATATTTGGTGTTCATTTTTATGCCAAAGTGCACATGTGTGTGTGTGTGTGTGTGTGTGTGTGTGTACACACACACACGCACACACTTATACACACACACAAAATATTATTGTGAGAAAAATAAGAAAAATAAGCACTCCATACGCAAATAAAATTAAAGAGTTTCATGGGCATTAGAAAAAGTGCCCATGTAGAGTCTGAATAAAATTCTATTACAATAACAGAAAAATAATATTTCTAAATTAACTTTTTAACATTGCTGTTTTCTACTAATAAACTACTAAATATATCAGATATCTGACTCTATCTCTTCTCATAAAACTTTATATTCACAACACAGAATACAAGCTTCTCTTTCTATGATTATGTTGGGATGTTTTATATTGGGATTTTAACCTGGGTACCGTTGACATTCTGGGCTGGTGAACTCTTGGTTTCCTGGCTGAGCTGTGGGCTGATTCTCTGTAGGCTGATTTCTACCCACTAGACCAGCTGCAACCTTCCCTCATTGCATCAAGAACATCTCCAGATACTGCCAATGTCTTCTAGGAGAAAATCTAGCTCAGGTTGAAAAAGACTTGGCTTGTAAATTTTAGTCCATCTTACAGGAAAACCATCTCAGGAGCTCAAGTAGAAAATTGGAGGCAGAAACTGAAGCAGAGAGCATGGGGCTCTTCAGTGGCTTGCTCCCAGGCTCATATTCAGCTATCTATCATGTACAACCCAGGCCTGCCTACTTAGGAATGGCACTGCCCACGGTGGACAGGCCTTTGAACATCAATTACCAACTAAGAAATTTCCCGACCAATATGACCCAAAGTTAATCTGATGAAGGTATTCAATAAGTCAATTGAGGTCAAGTTGACACCAAGATAGTCATCACTACATTATTTATGGTTAGCAGATACAACAAAATCCTATATATTATTTATGGTTAGTAGATATAACAGAATCCTACTCAAATGACTAAGAAGCAGCTTATTGTTGAGATTATTTTAAAATGTCTAAAAGACTTAAGAGCTTTATATTTTTATCACTAATCTGAACAACTATTTTAAACACAAGACAGTGAGACAGACACCTCAGAAATCCATGACCTATGATTTGGCATTGCTTCTGGAATTGTTTCTCTTAAAGATTATATGCAATAATTTAAAAGCAAAACCAAAATATTCTTAGCATTCAATGTTTGAAGGTATTTTATGACTAACAATTTAAAGAGAAGTATGAGATTCTTACTCTAGAGAATTCCAATACTAGAACTGAAAAGAATTTTAAAAATCAATTACATATACATGCATGCACACACACACAATTGCACACGCACTGTTTCTGTGATCGAAAAGTTCATAGACACACAGATTGTAACAAAGTATTGGGGAGACACTAAAAGCAATGTTGATCACTTCCGTATAGTATTGCCTTTAAAGTATCTTTTGGAGGAGCTATGTCAAAATGAGTATTAATATTCATCAAAGATAAAACTTTTACACTGTCTAGTAAGAACATGCTTATTTTTCCATACAAAATAATGTTCTGGCCTTTTAATAATTAAATCCTGGTAAGTTACTTTAGTCAATTTTACCTTATGCCAATATAAACATAAATAATTAGACAATTCTATTGATCTTTTAGTGAGGTAAATTTGAAAGTTTTATTTTAAATTTATTAAAAATGTTCCACAAGTTAAAAATACAACTATATTAATGACCTTGGCATATTGGTCTACAACACACTTGTCTGCACTTAAATAGCTGACTACATTTTTCCTGACTAGAAGTTCAGGTAGAATCTGCAAGGAAGAAGACCTACAGATTGGTCCTATGGGTGAATGTTCAGGAATGTCCTTAGTAGCATTTTGCTGAGTGGTTGTACCTCAACATTTTAAACAGGGACTTTGTCACCAAACCCATCCAGAAGCATAGACTAAATGTGTAAATACTGTACAAATGGCATATTTCCTCTATTTCTTAAGAATTTGTAAAAGGACAAAACAGACTACTTAATACTAATTAGCAAATAAAGAAAAATATACTTTTTCCTTAGCCGTGGTAACTGTTCACATTTAAACTTGAATAAGTTGCAGCAGTCTGAGAATTACTTTAATTTTATGGTTATAATTGTTAAAAAAAAAAAAGGAATTACAAAGAGCCCCTTTGGAATTCAATCATAGAAAAGAAAGATTCAATTACTTAGAAGGTCTTTGGAGCTGTGAGATAGATAGCCAGCAAATGAGAAGCAGACTTGGGTCATCATTAACTGTAATCCCACACTGCATTTCCTTCTCCAAGCTTCTGCTACAATCCATTTGCACAGAATATGAGCTACAAACCAATAATTACAAACACACATACACCCACAAATGAGAGATAACTAGGCTGAGTGAAATGTAAACTGGCTTTTAATTATTCATTAATAACAATTCAGGATATTAGTAGCATGACACAGTGTTCTCTTCCGGGTCCTTGTATACTAGGAATTTACCTTACAGATTAAATCTACCTATAAAAATACATGTTAGGGCTGTACTGTATAAATTCTTGTTGATTAGGTTAGGGGTCAATATTAGCCTTTACTTTTCGAAATTCGAATCTGCATTCAGGAATTAAATGTAACAGAGTAGACTGTATACCAGACTAGTGCCCAGTATATAGTTAGCATTCACTAATGATTGCTATCTATAAACAGTTACCCTCCTGACAACTTTCAGCTACATGTGCATGAGTTAATTTAGGAATATGAACTAATTCAGTAATTTTAAGTTAAATAGGCACTCATAAAAAATTGCACCATGAGTTTCAAGGTCCTTCTTCATTTGCAGCACTAGACAGTAACTACCAACTGACAGCTGTGGGTAGCAGGACAGAAGTTATCTGGTATTTTAGGGGACATGACCTTGTCTTCCTTCAGAAATGTAAACCCCATTTGAATGGCTCTATCACCCCATTCATTATTTAAACCAAGAGGTGAGTGTCACCCTTAGAACTTCCACATGGATTCCATATTCAGTTTTATGACTAAATTGCCTTTCCAGATATCAAGCCAATCCACAAGATCTGTCTTCCTCAGCAGGACATGAATCCCAATCTGTAACTGCCTCCCTCCGTCTTTTGCCACTTTACAATATTAGTTCCTCACTGCAAGTAGAGTATCGGTTCTGAAGGACACATTTGATCTGCTGTTCACCATCATCCAATGAAATGCAATATTTTTGCCCTAGTTTGCATTTCTGTTTCTATTATTAAACACTGACCAAAGGCAACCAAAGGTTTATTTGGCTTATATATCTTGATCACAGTCCATCATTGAGAAAAGCCACAGCAGGAAAGCACACAGAGCAGGAACTGAGCAGACACCATGGAGGAATTTTACTAGCTTGCTCCTGATGGCCTGCTCAGCCTGCTTTCCTATACAACCCAGGACTACCTGTCCAGAGATAGCACAGCCCATAGTGTACTAGGTTCTCTCATATTCATCAGGAAGTAGGAAAATGCCCCACAATTTGCCCACAGGTCAATCTGATGGAGGCAGTACTTCAGTTGAGTTTCCCTCTTCCCAAGTGACATCAACTTGAGTCAAGTTGACAAAGGCTATCCACCACACCTTCAGTAAGTTTACCTACCTCTTTATCTCTAACACAGGTGTTGATTCTTATTAAAGGCCAGTGTCTGATGGACACTTCCTGTCTTTCCTCTCCGGCAGGCTAAACAGATTCCTTTCTATCCGAGACATTCATCCTTCAAGAACTACCCCAGCACAAAGCTGTGGGCAGGCTCTGCCCTGCCATTTCTGCTTTATTCAGCACATAATTTCTACCATACTTGTGATAATAGCAGTACTATAAAAAAATGCTATTTCTAATTTAATAGAAATATGCTTGATATATATAGTACTCTAGTCATAGGATTCCTTGTACTTTCCCTACTTACAAATGAAGTACAAGTTTTGATGTGTAAATAATTATATATGTATGATCAAAATTTTTAAACCTCTATTAAGAAAGTTGTTCAAAGTGAAATGAATTTGTATCCATTTCTGATCAATAACATTTCTACATTCATTTACTAATTCAAGTAATTATTACCTTTAAAGCATAACTTTAAAAAAATACAGTTCCTTCTCCAGGACTGTATGTACACTTGGAGTTTACAGTATAAAAGTGAACCTGGCTACTGAAGCAAGCAATGGGACCAGAACTTGACCGGTCCATCTTATTATCTTACTAGATAGTTTTCTAGATTTGTGTGAACCCAAAAAGTAGAAGACAAACAATAATATACATTAAAGACAATTTTCTACACACTCTACAGTATTGCAAAATATAAAGCTTTCAAAATTCTTTTTGGTCAGTGGTAATTGAATTTAAAGACAATTTAAATAGTTTTGTCAAATTTTAAAGAGTTTTAAATATTTTCATACAAATACTACCTATGCAGGTTACTTCCACTCAGAAGTTAAGTGACTGGGTCACAACTGAATATAATGCACCCTTGATAAAATAATGAATCTGGTAATGGTTGCCATCAAAGCACCATCAGGGGTCAGCTATCTGTAAACTAAGGGCAACAGAGGCTACAGCCCAAACAAGAAGTTACACAATGCCACTGAGAGTTGCATTGCATTGATTACACAACCAAGACCAACATAGTCTGATCAGATATGATTTTACTCAAATATGGACTAAGTCTAAACTATATGCAAAAGAAGAATCTTTGTAATGTCCACAGCCCTGAAGATATCTATTATCTTGTAGAAGGCACTGGGTCCTTGTGCTCACAGATAAGCAGTAGGGAAACCAGGAATGTTAAACACACAGGGTTGTCTCTTCAAAAGAAGAGATGTTTAACCTGTTTTCTGCCCAGAATGCTGAGAGGGAATGCCATTAATAGCCCAGTGACCTCTGAGATATCTGTATGATCAAAGCCATACTTAAATCACCCAGACTCATATAAACAGGACCAGAGATGGTTAATAGCCCAGTGAGCTTTGAGATATTAGTATGATGAAGACCACACCTGATCCTTCCCCAGGTCCCTAAGATGACACATGTAGTCTATTTATAGAACCCATCTTTATGGAAGAGGTAACATTACTTTGAAAAGACCTTCAAAATAATTATGCCTTGAGCTTTATTGTGCACATGAGATTGTTACACCAGGAAACCTTTTTTCCTAATTGTATTGTACTTAAATATGCCTGAAGTAAATGGCCAAGTGTTGGCTGCTGAGTCATGTTGCTTGGACTTCCTTCTTGCCTCAAGAAGATTGAAACTCTGCTGGCCATGGTGTTTGCAAAGATTCCCACACTATCTGGTATATACCAGGATTACACATCTAAGACCCTAGCTTTTTGTCAGAATGATGAAATTCCTGAGAGAAACTATGAAAGAGGAGAAAAGTTTATTCTGACTCATGATTTCAGAGGTTTCAGGGCATGGTCTACAGCCTCTATTGTTGTGGGACTGAGGTAAGCTGCATTGTCATGGTTGGAAGACTATGGTAGTGAAAAGTTGCTCATTTAAATGGCATCTAGGTGGCAGAGGTACAGGATAAGAAATACACTTGAAAGTTGCATCCCATTTTCTCCAATTAGGCCACAGCTCCTAATAGCCATTCAGCTCTGAACTCATTAATGGACTAACCCACCCATCCTCATCACTCAGTCACCTTTCAATAGTATCAACAGCTGAGAAGCTTTTAACATATGATCCTTTTAGGGGTACATTTTATACTCAAACTATAACACAATGTTAAAATATCTATGTATATATCTACTTTTTTTCATGTAAGCATTTCAATAATTTTTCATTTTTATTAACATCATCTCCTCAAAGAGCCTATCCATCTATGGAGACCAAACAGTAAGTCCAGTAAAAACATTTACTACCATGCAAGAGGAATGAGTTCAAAATGACCAATGGAGGAGCCCCAAGGCATAGCTCTCCAGCCCCTCTAGCTCAGCAGGGAGCAGGAGCTGAGCTTCCCAGTGGGGATCTGCTACAAGAGGAGCACAGTGACAGACCGACAGACAGACAAGGTGCTGCCTGAGAGATTCCTGCCTGCTACGGGAAAACTGGAAACTCTGACATTGGCTTCCTAAGCTAATTCTTGTGATAATTTATATCAACATAATACTGAGGTCATTTTTATCAAAGTTATACATATCTCAATTTGTGTTGGAAAGCTATAATAGTAACAAACAGAAACAAATGTATTTATGTTAACGCATATGGAAGTTTGAAAATTTTCCTCAAAACCCTACTTTTCTGAGTTGGAGAGAGAACAGGAAATAAATGCCAGTAAATATTTAATGATATTGTTTTCTTATGAAAATCCTAGAGCATCTTATTTTCCTTTCTAGACTATACATAAACATAAAGATATTTGACTTAGGTAAAAGAAATTTGTGTTTTATATACATACTTTTGAGAAATTTCATTCTAAGCAGGCTAAAGATATTTGTGATTTTTCTCATTGCTAAACTCTGTCTTGAAACTATTATTAACCCCATTGTGAACCCTGCTTAATTAGGGGCTTACTTTGGTTTGTTGTGGTTTGATTTGTTTGTCTTCATGCTGGAGTATGGACACAGTGAAGCACTCTATGAGCTACACACCAAACTGGGGGGATGGAAAACAAGAAATTTTTTTCTATATGCACTTTTAAAAAGTTGCTAAGTCAGCATCAATTATGTAACAATTTATTATTAGAGAATGGTGCCTCCAAGGCCTAATACAAAGCAAGGTGGCCAGGCCCTTGGCAACTATAAACACTTTTGTGAGTAACTGAGCTTTTCTCTGGTTCAGTTAACACACCAAGCCTTAGCTTACAATTAGTGACACCTGCTTAATAAATACCACTGTGTGAATGGTATAACTGTATCTATGACATTACTCTTTTATACATTTGAAGTATAAACATTATTAAGGTTATTCAAATCTGTTATTGGTGTATTAATTTCCATTAATCAAACAACTTAACAGTGAGTAAATAAAAATGGCCAAAAGGAATGAAATAGTCTATCTTCCAGAAGCTCACACCTCATAGGGTCGGAGATACTTTGTCTTGACAGCACACATGATTGTGTCCATCATGGCCTTTCATGTAGCAGGTTCAGCACAGTCTCAAGTCAAAAACATTTAGGTTTCAGGCACAAAGCAAATACAAAATGATTAGAGAACACTTACGTGAAAGCTTTAGTTTCTCTAAGACAAACCTAAAATAACTGTGTTTTCTACTTAAATAGCATTACAGGACAAAGATGCTGTAAGTATTTTTAAATTTGTAAGAAATGTGCACCATAAATTATGAGCATACTTTTGAGATTTTTAGGTCAACTACAACAAGGAATTTCGTATACTGCTACCTCTCAAGTCAACACTCCTAAAGTCGTCTGTGATTTAAAAAGAGGCACTTAGAAAACTCTGTGAGACTTTGGTTACATGCTCACTCCACATTTCTTTGAGCAGGCTACTAGTCTGAAATATGTGGGTGGGCACTGCATCTCAACTTCCCTTCTAGCTCTTTAGGCAATGGCATGCTTCAAAATTTGTAAGAGCCATCTGACAGTAAGACAAAATTTACTTGAAAAAAGACAGAATGAAAATTCTATGGTGTTTATAACAAATGTATTCTATCCCATCTTTGGAAGCAAAAGAAAACATATTCTGTGAAAACACAAACACACACACACACACACACACACACACGGGGAGATGAGGGGAGGCAGAGATGGAGAGGATGTACTGAATATTAAAAACCTTGAAAACTGTTCAACTTTCATAGGGTACAGAGCTTTTATGTTTATGTAAGATTTTTTAAATGTTAATCATTTATAATCATCCATATCTTGATTACAGTAGGGAGGTTACATGTCAGAACTGTCCTTATGTGAATTCAGTGGACACTACTCTGTGATTCTGAATAAGCTTCTATGGATTTGCTTAGCATCTATATTCCTTGGTCACTTAATACAAATGTTTTGTTCAGTCAACTTGAACCTTCATGATTTTAAAGTTTTTATTAGAACAAGTTTCATTCTAGTCTGATTTGTGACATTGCGAACATTGTAAGCTATTCTTCTATATTGCTTCGTAAAAGCCATTTCCATTCCTACATAGCATACAGATAAAGAAAGTTACACATAATAAGTAATGTGTCTCCATAATTTGAAAATATTCATCTTGTTCACATTCTCTAGCTCCTACTAAGATTTATAACACCAGTGTTACAGGAATTGATGAATTCATCACTGTCTTGGGCATTTTGATTATAATCAATAATATAATTTCACCATTAAATAGGATTTCAATTAAAGCATATTTTTCAAAGTAATTTCACTTCAACATAAAAATGGGCCTTTGTGCCACAAATCTTTAACCCATTAGTTGCTTAAAAGAAAACTGTCCTATCTCTGAAGTTCTACATAAAAAAGAAATAAAATTAGATTTTTTCTGATCTATTACATATTTTTCAAAAGCCCATTTTATAAAACATTACATAATTATGTTTTATCTTGGAAAATTATAATATACTTATAAAAATAAAATTGTATCATATATTAAGAATAACCAAATATATTACCTCTGCTTGGACAGTGTATATTTTATCTGTAATATGTCTGCCTATATAGAACTAATTTGTCTTACCCATGGACATCTTAAAAATACTTTTCTAAATCTTGTGAAATATAGTCACAGTCCACAAAGTACAACTGTTCTCGTGGAAGTTCTTGTATTCCAGCCCCTTTCTCATTTACCCTGCTTTCACTGCTAGAATGTTTCAAGTGTTCAAAGAACACACACTTCTTCCACAATATAATACAAAATCACTTTGCTTTTATGACACAATCCTTTTATTACTTAAAGAGTTACCCTTGGGGAATGGAGACATGGCTCCATGGTTAAGAGCAAGTGCAGCCTCTGTAGAGGACTCGTTAGGTTCACAGTGAGTATACTGGGCTACTCTACACTGCCTGTAACTCTAGCCCAGAGGGGCCCATGTATCTGGCTTCTGCCAGGCACTTGCACCTCTGGGTACATACCTATATACAGACACACAGACACAGACACAGACACAGACACAGACACAGACACAGACACAGACACACACACACACACACACAGACACACACACACACACACACACACACAGACACAGAGAGAGAGGGAGAGAGAAAAAGAGGGGGGGAGAGAGAGAGAGAGAGTGCTCCCTGACAACCCTTCAACTAGTGCTCCATGTTTTCATCCACCAACCTTCTAGTTTTCCAATACTTTGGAGGGAATTATCTCCCTAATCTTTCAAAATTAAACTCTCATTCAGTTTCTCATTTTCTTATGCGGTCTGCCACAGATAGTCTAGAAAGTTGTACTATATGTTTCCACAGCTGTCTCGAGATTCCTGTAACAGGCTCATTTGCCTTCTATTAATCTACTTGTCTGTCCTTCCCATGTGAGTGGGAGTGTTTGCAGGTGAACCTCTTATTCCTTCTTAAATCAATGGAAAGTCTGCACCTACTCACCATCAGCAAGTTTGTTACATAGCTGACGGAGAAGATGGTTGAAATCCTCCAGCCCAACCCAAGGCCTTGCCAACTATTTTCGAATCCTCACTAACACGTCTGTGTTCAATTTATGCATATGTGTTCTTGATGGGAGAAATTAATTTATAGCTTTAAGAATCCTAGGTACCAGACAACATTCAGCTGGGAAAGACCAAGGAGTAGAAGCAATTTCTCTCCCTTATCCCCTACATTTTAGTTTCTAAGATTAAGTCGGTAGTCAAAGAACAAGCTTTAAGCATGTTTCTGTAAATATTTCAATACATAAAAGAAGCTGAAATGAACAAAATCAGATTGAAGCAGAACAATAAAGATAAATGATAATAGGAAATTAGGAAGGCACAGACACTGAGTTTCCAGAGACTTTAACCCAACAGTGAGGTGACCTGAGAGACCCCTAAACATAATGGTATTTTCTAAGCTCTGCTATCTAACACTGAACTGCCCAATATCCCAACAATCTCTGTGCAGCAAAGCATGTAAAATGTGGCAGATGTCTGGTTGAAGAACACATGTCTGCACCTCTGTGTATTTGCTACATTCTTTAGTCCAACCCAGTTTTCCTGTGAAGCAGAACAAAATGCCAAGGACCATTACAGGGAGGTAAGATTCCAAAGCACAGTTGCAGAAATATTCTGTGTCAGAGGCTGAGGCTAAAGGAAAGAGATTTAGAGGAATGACTTTCACTGACAAAGGAGGGCCAGGGGAATGGGGAGCCTCTTGGTAGAGAGAGAAGAGAGGCTTTTCCATGAATGACCAGGAAGCAGAGTGGGATGCAGTGTCCAGATGTTCCCAAATATTTATATACCCTACCATGTATTGCTTGTATACAATCTGCCAGCCACGGGACATATATGACTCATTATCTAATACCCAGTAAAAACCTATGAGTCATGAATTATTCAGAAGCTTCAGGTATTAATTCATAGAAAGAAGAGAGTGTGGCAGCAAAGGCTAACATATAGGTGGAGATTGACTGTCTTTTCCAACAGAGTGTGGCTTCAAAGATGATTTGATGGTACAAGTGGCACTGCCCTTGGGGAAGACCCAAGTCAGTTCCCAGTACACACAGTGGACTTTTTGCAATCACTTGTAACTCCAGGATGCCCTTTGCTCTCATCTTTTCTCTGCAGCACCTACAAACATGTGTATATACCCAACAGAAACAAATATACACATAGACAACATATGTAATTAAAACAAAACAAAGAGTTTGCGACCTAACCACCTGTGTGAAGATGAGACATAAAGGACAGATTTGCCAAGCTCAGAACTGAATCTCAAGCATGTTGCCCTGTTTCTCTATTCAGTCAACAGCACCTGGAAAACGCCAGTCAGGCCAGGAAGATGGCTGTGAAGAAAGGCAATTTCTGCCAAACCTGACCATCTGAGTTCAAGCTCACATGGTAGAAAAAGAGATCTGACTCCTGCAACTTGTCTTCTCACCACATACATCCCAGAAGCATGCATCCATGTTCATGTACACATACAGTTTAATATTTTTTAATTTAAAATGACTACATGTCTAGATGAAATACTACAATAAGAACATTTGTATTATTATTTTAATCCATTCTTTATACAGTTTTGACCAAGTACTACAACTAGACTGGAGCCTCTGCTAACTCCTGTTGTGTATAAAACATAAAGGTAAGAAAAGAGGATTACACGGGCTTCAGATTCCTCACATAAAGATAGAATTAAAACCAAAATAAAAAATCACCCTTCATCGAAAACCTCTACCTAGCTCCAAAGTTCCGAAAAGATGAAGAACAGCAGAGGTAGTTACTGGGGATCATTATAGAGTTTGGAGGACTTAATGATTTTTCACTGCATTAAAAAATTCAATTCAAGGATATCCATGGAACACTGCTGGGGTCTTGTTCCTAGCATGATGGGACTACGCTTCTCATACTTCCATGAAATGGGTTCAGTACTGAAAGTCTGTGAGTCATTGCAAAGAGTATGGAGAGAGACTTGTAAATAAACAATAAGGATTTTCCACTATTATGGAAAAATAATGAATTCTGTACAGGACTCTAAGTGTGACTTGTAGTATCAACATAAACATAACATTGGTACATGAAGAAAGGACCTGCCATTACTTCAAAGAAATAAACAAATGCTGCTTTCCATAGAACACTTGAGTAGAATGTCCCAGAAGCCAAGAAAAAATAGAGAACACAAGGACACAAATTAAGAAGTTGAATAAAGGCTCTTGACATTAAACAATAATCTAGAATATTTTTACCAAAAAAATGTCTGGATTAATATCTTCCTACAGATATAATCAGGTCAAGAGTTTAATAATAGAAAACTCATTTTAAGGTAAGTTGGTAATTATGTCAGAGCTCCACAGTATATCAGGAAAATAATACGATGAGCTAGTGTCATAAGCTGTCTGGTATCTATAACCTGCACATCAAAGTTTAACAAGCAAGCATCTATGTAACAAAACAGAGCTTCAGGATTTCATGGATATTTGTTTCCATTAGAAACAAGCATTGACTTCACAGGTGGAATGCAGATGACATGTTAAAATGAGTTCACAAATTAGTTAGGATTATGAATTTAAACCTGTTAATAGAACAAGTGAACACATTGGGTTACTGCTAAACCCCATTTAATGACTTACAAATTAATCAGAGACAATAAAGTAAATTATCTTCTGAAAAACACTCTTGATAATACTAACAACCATCAAGCCTCAATTATCCAAGCCAATTCAGAGAGCTTGGTAATTCTAAGTAGTGAATGACTTAACAATTTCTTCTATCAGTACAAATCATGTTTTCATATGTGACAGATTTATCTTAACATGTTTTCCTAAGTTCAGCACTGAAAATATGTTTTTCTTTCTTGGTAGATCAAATGCAAAATCACCCAGAAACTTTTTAAATTTTAAAATGAGTAAATTACAAAGCAAACAATTTATATGTACAATGTATAAGATCTGGCATTTATGCATTTAACAAATGCACATTAAAGTAACTGAGTTAAAGTAAGATTAAAAAAACAAAAAAATAATAGTTTTAAATCAAGAGTACTATTCTATTGATCTAAAGAATTGACAGGTAATTTCTTTCAAGAGCTAATGTCCAGCTATCCCTTTGGTACTGCCCCTGGGGAGTCAGATAAGCAATACTCTGACAAAGGCTTCTGAGGGTGGGGATAAGTGTTGCATATGTACACGTTTAGAATGACTCTGATATTTTCCTGAATTGAAAAAGTGCTCACCTTATATTACAGCCAGACAACAAATTAAGAAATAACCAAGAAAAGGAAATACATCATTTTAGAAGCACTTTCTTGAAGGTTAAAACAAAATAAATCCAACTCCAAATTTCTTTTGTTTGTGTTGCCAAAGATTTAAAACTCTGGAAGTGTCCTTGGTGAAGCAGTTAATACATGAGGTGAGTTAAACATCACTCTCAGGACCAGGTGAGCACATGTATGCAAGTGCACATGGAGGACTCCATTTATTGATTTCAAACTGTTGTGAGATGTGCTGAGTTCCATTCTGTCTGGCAGACAGAAGACATTTATAATGGCAGAAGCCTCATAGCCACATCTCCTTGAAACTGAAAAAAAAACCTTTATGACAATAACAAGAAAATGAATTTTCATTTTAAAGGCAGTCTCTGTGCCACCGCTGGCTCTCCTGCCACCCAGCACTTCTGAAGGCACTCAGACCCTTCATGGGAATGTCTCAAAAATCAATAGCAATTTATTCTCTCTTTGGACCCTAAGCAACAAAAGTAAATAATACTGTCACCTCCAGTCTGCCTGCAGAACCTGGTCACAAAACAGCCTTGCCACTAAAATACAACCTTATGCAGCTCTTTATCTATGCTGGCACTGCTGACTGTATTGGCTTTCATAAGGGACAAATACTTCAGCAAAGCCACACACAGAGGTCACGCCCCTGCAGCTCAGCTAGACAGGATGCAGGAGACTGAATTAAAAAGAAGCCTTGACATCCATCTGAGCTTCCTGCTTCAACAGTGGGTCTGTCTGGTGTTGGGGGAGCAGGGTATTTATTTTTCAAGATTATTAAAGGTAGAATATCACCAGATCACTGACAGACGGAGGGGAGACCTAAGATTTTATAGGTAAGACCTATAAGCAGATAAATTTTTTGCTGTGTCTGATTCATAGAAATACTATTAAATCAACTAAGATTTATTTGTATGGTCTAAGTACAATAGCCTATAGCATTACTTATTTATAATTAATAACAATAATAATTTATAATAGCACTCAAACTTGGAATACATACAGTTACATTTGGGAACAATAGAAAAGTCTCAAAAACAGTCCCTGTTGCCTACTTACTGAAAAGTAAAGGAAATCATATCAAGAACTAACAGCATAGAGCCACTCACATAAGAACAGCTCACACAAGAGGAAAACCCACCACCATACGACTTAGACCATATTGCTTACTGATTTAAAACCCAGTCAGTGACATATCAAAGAACAATCCAACTCATTTATTTGAGAATATTTAATAAACTAAGATTTCCCAAGCCTATAGATTATTCCCTAAGGAAAAAAATTCACAGTTGGTTATGGTGATAGACACCTATAATCCAACCACTCACAAATGCACAAAGTTTAAGGGACTACAGGGAAAAGGAAATGATCCTTTAAGCTAAGCACTTAAAGGATGAACAGGAATCCATCATTTGTGGAAGGTGGGGAACTGTGAAGAAGAACCATGGGCTCCATGCAGAAGAAAGTGCAGACACTAAAGCACACATAGATGGACAGGCTATCTGGCAGTGCATGCTGGACAGGAGAGTGCAGGCCTGAGGTAGGCAAGATGGTGCAATCCCCAGAAAGAGAGGCAGATGGACATGAACTTGATGTCACAGTGATTCCAACGTGCATTACACATACCCCAGGAACACTGTAGTATTTCTCACAGAAGCAAACTACAAACAAAATGCTTTAAAAGGTATTTTGGTAAATGTTCAGAAAAAAGTTACTAAAATGAGTTTCATATTTTAAAATAAAATATCATATCATCACACTTTATTTAAAAACACAAAATATATCTATGTAAAAAGAATTCATTAACAATTTATGACATACTTTTCAGGTAAAACTATATTACCAAGATACAGGAGGAAAAATTCTATGAAAATCACTCATTTTCATTGTGAGACATCAACAAATTAGATGATAAAAAATAAAAGCAAAATGGAATTTTCATAAATTTAGTTTAAATATTGTATATTAAAGATGATAATCAAATTGATATACTCTACTTTCTATAAAAAAAAAACTTACTTATGAATGTTAGTCCAATGTTAAATTCAAAGATTTAATGTTAAAAATGTAAGGATTTTCTTGTTTTAAAATTTTAGAAAGTTTCCAAACTGTGTTGACTACTGATACTCCTTTATCTTTATTTTATGCATCAATTGTATGACAGAAAGTATTGTGGAAATGAAATAATCACAGGAAAACATACCCATCACAGGTCTTATAGCATTTATAACAGACTTCTTTCTTATCTAAAAACAGCCTGCACTAAAAATATCACTACTTTGCTTTTATCAATATATATCCAAAATCTTAAAATGACTAAGTCTCAGCACAGTATGACCTCTCAGAAGAATTTATTTATTTAAGAACAAGTTGTAGATGTAGGCAATAGAACAGGATATGCAGTAAAACATTGTGTACAGACAACAAATCAGAAATGATTTTAATATCAAGAGCAAGACATTCAATAAGTGAGTTATAGCCATATGTGCATTCTATCATGACAATTATTTTTACCATGTTACATATTAGTGATGGTTATCTATTCATTTCTTCTATGTTCTTAACCTCTAAAAAAGAGTTCCCAAAAATTAACCAAACTAATTTTTGTAAATACTGAGTTAACCTCAGGATAACATGAATTTGCATAGATAGGGGCAGGAAAGGGGCTTGGGACAGAGGATGCAGTCAGTATTTTTAAAAGTAAAACAAAGTTAATAAGCTGTAAACTATACTCACTTTTTAAAAAAGCAACTATGGAGCAGCCTATAATAAAGCATGATAAAACACAGATTAAAATAAATTTTAAAAAGATCTAGAAAAATATCAGAGAGATACGAGAAGAAAACCACAAAGATGTAAAGTCTCTGTCCATTCCAAGACTGAATCTAATGTCTGAGCTTTCATGCAGGCAAAGCTATGGCAAAACTACACATGAACATGAGGCAGAGGTTAGAGAACTTCAGTGCTCAGCTAGCAGTATTTGAGGACCATCTTTCCTGGCTGTTAATACTACAGGACTTTGGGGAAATCAGAGTCTTTGGGAGTCATTCCTCACCAGTAGAACTCTAATGGCAGCTCTACCCTAGGTTTTGAGATTAACACCAGCCAATCTTTTTACCATGCCAATCACATGATATCTGAACACATGATATGACATGTGAACACATTAGGAGCTCCAAGCATAGCAAATGTTTTTGTATTTATCATGATTGTTTTGATTATACCCATAACATATATTTCAATTTTGTTAGACTTTATTTGTGTCATAAAGACAGTATTTACTGAGATGTATGTTTAAAAGCCTGACTAATAGAAGCATCACTAAAATCTGCAAAAGCTTCATGTATTTGTGAAAGAAACTTATAATGGTGAATTAGGTGATACACATCATAACAGAGGTGTGCAAAGTATACACTGAAGTAAAGAGGAAATTGATGAGTTCTAGAGGGGTGGGGACTAAAGGGCTTTACAGTGCAATAAAAGTGATATACAAATGGGAACAAGAAAGAGAACTCAGGGTCTACTGAGCTGAGAATACTCACTAGAAAGTTATTCCGTGCAGACTGGTCAGGATAATGAGGCATGGAAGTAAACTCAAATTGTGAGATAGATGAAAGAAAGTCATAAAATGGTGGTGGAAGTGTGAAAGAAAACCAGAGCTTAAGAATACCACTCCTGGACATATACTCAAAAGACATCCTACAAAGACACTTGCTCAACTATGTTCATAGCAGCTTTATTCACAATAGCCAAAAACTGGAAACATCCTATATGTCCCTCAACTGAAAAATGGATAAAGAAAATGTAGTACATCTACAAAATGGAATACTATTCAGCTATTAAAAACAAAGACATCACAAATTTTGCAGACAAATGGATGGAATCAGGGAATATCATCCTGTGTGAGGTAACCCAGTCCCAAAAGGACATGCATGGTATGTACTCATTTGTAAGTGTATATTAGCCATAAAATACAGGATACACATGCTACACTCCACAGACCTAAAGAAGCTAAACAAGAAGAAAGGCACAAGCAAGGATGCTTGAATATCACTTAGAAGAGGAAATAAAATAGTTGTAAGAGCGAGATGGTAGAAGAACTGGAAAGGAGGGGAGATAGGGAAAGAATGCAAAGGTTCAGGATCAGGTATGTGGAGGGACGGGAGATAGAGCCAGATGGCCATAAGAATGAATAGAAATCTGCAACTAACAGAGGTGGAGAGGTGGTGGTGGGGCATCTCCAGGACAAGACAGAGACCTCGGATAAGGGAGGCACCCAACAATCAGTGGGGGTTACCATAGCTGTGACTCATGAAATTGGGAATATAGAACCTGTAGAGGCCACCTCCTGTACCCAAGCAGGAACCCCAGTGGAGCTATAGAGACACCAAGCCACCCACAAAACTTTCAAAATTTATCCTATCCACATGAAATACAGGCACAGAGGATAGAGAAAAGACTAAGGGAATGGTCAAATAATAATTGGCCCAACTTGAGACCCATCTCATGGGCAAGCACCAATCCCTGATACTCTATTATGCATACAGACATGAACCTAGCATGGCTATTCTCTGTGAGGCTCCACCCAACAGCTGACTCAAAGAAGTGCAGACACCCACAGCCAAACAGTGGGTGCAGCTTGGTGACTCTTATCGAAGAATAGGAAGAATGATTATGGCCCTGAAGGGGATAGGAACTCCACAGGATGACCAACAGAGTCAACTAACCTGGCAGTGAGCGAGATATAAAGTGGATAAATAAAAAAATAAAATTTTTAAAAAGAAGAAAACAACTGGGATACATAGAAGACTTTGGTGTGCAATAGATGCTGTTGTTCTTTGTGTCAGGTAAACTAAGGAGATCCAGGCAGATGGGCAGTCGCACCAGTGTTCTCACTTTGGAAGTATAACAGAAGGCAGTTTAGCATCAAGAGGGTAGCCCAAAATTCTAGAGACTTAAGCACTCGTAAGCTAGATAACATATACCACAGACCAGAAACAACCAGTTAAAAGGACTATGGGCTTCGGAAGCAGGAAACAGACCTGGAAAATACTGTGGATAAACTATCAAAGGAGTTAATAGAGAAGAGAGTCAAAGATGATGATATGGTTTTATCACATATGACTTAGACAGCGATAAATTAAGGAAGGTGATTTTGAGTAGAACAGATTTTTCTTAATATATTGGATTGGAAACTGTTCTGGAACACAAAGGATTGATAATGTTAAACAGAAAGCTAAAACTAGTAACTGGTAGGACTGAGGGAAGTCAAGGTTTCTAAATCCATAGAGAAACCAAAGAAATTCCATGGGGTCAGATCTATGAAAAAAGAACTCCAAGCCCCCAAAAGGACAATTAATCAATTAATCAATTCAGAAAGATACATAAATATGTATGTAAACAGGAAGTAATCTGTTTAAAGTCATCAATTCTCTAATTAGTCTGTACATTTAATGCAAATCTAATAAAAGCAACCATACAATCTAGTTCTGTTAAGCTTAATGAAATTATTCTAGAGTCATTTGAAATATGATCTTAGAATAGCTGTTCTAAAAGAGTGAAGGAGACCTTGACCTAGCAGTTATTGAAATATGTTATAAAAACACAGTAATGTACTGCTAACTCACATGTGAAAAATTTATTGAATTGGGGTGTCCAAAAAATGGATGTAAGCATGTATAATTCTGTTGAGTAAGAAAATCTACCTCAAATCAAGATGGAAAGTGATAAATGAAGGAGCAACACAATAGAAGGATTTTTGTTCTGAGGTGTGTTGAAGATGGCGAAAGACACCTGAGCTTTTCTTATACAGACAGAGATACCAAAATAGCATTGGGATACAAAGCCATAGACAGAAGGGATCTGTGGATTTTTAATATGAGGTGGGTCTAAGTTGAAACCAGTGACCACAATAAAATGAAGCCTTCATCAAGGAAGTACCTGGAAGTGATGATGGGACTGCTCTTAAGAAGAGATGGTTTGGCTGGGCGGTGGTGGCGCACACCTTTAATCCCAGCACTTGGGAGGCAGAGGCAGGCGGATTTCTGAGTTCCAGGCCAGCCTGGTCTACAGAGTTGAGTGA
Organism: Arvicanthis niloticus; assembly: GCF_011762505.2. Taxonomy (NCBI): domain Eukaryota; kingdom Metazoa; phylum Chordata; class Mammalia; order Rodentia; family Muridae; genus Arvicanthis; species Arvicanthis niloticus. The sequence goes on along the minus strand of NC_133436.1, from coordinate 6,943,213 downwards.
TCCAGGATAGCCAGGACTACACAGAGAAACCCTGTCTCAAAAAAACACAAAAAACAAAAAACAAAAAAACAACAACAACAACAACAACAAAAAAAAAAAGAAGAAGAAGAAGAAGAAGAAGAAGAAGAAGAAGAAGAAGAAGAAGAAGAAGAAGAAGAAGAAGAAGAAGAAGAAGAAGAAGAAGAAGAGGAGGAGGAAGAAGAAGAGATGGTTTGTGCCTGACAAGAGGGCGGTTAGACAAAGGCATTTCCTGTCAAGCTTGACAACCTGAGCTCAACTCCAGGACCCTTATGTTGGGAGACCAGACTTCTTCTGGAAGTTCTCCTCTGTCTCCATACACAGCATGTAAGCACACACACACACACACACACACACACACACACATGTGCGTGCATGTACACACACACATATACACAAAAATAAGTGTATATTTAAAAAAAGAGCAGCCAATTTGATATCTGACTTACTGAAAACAAAGAAATAGCAAAGGCAAAATATAATAATAATAATTAAGTCTACTATCAGAGTGAGCTTGCCAAGTTTTAGATTTCTGCACTGTCTGTTTAGAGAAATGGCATAAGTTGGACTGTAAGGGAAACAGCTAGCCAAGATTTCTGCAGGTCAGTAATGCTGGCTCTGAAGCTCCAAGGAAAGTGACAAAAACCCGAGTAGTGAGTCCTCCATTATTATGAAGGGGCAGTTGCATGGAAGGAAAAAAAGGGACAGCTAAATGTTATGAACTCTAAATTAGGTTTAAAACATTATTTCAAGCAGATTGTATAACAGAATTGTATTGTTTTGCAAACGGCGATCACCTAGTACACATATTGTGAAAGATTACCTGTGAATGAATGAATATTGTAGAAAGCACTAGAAAAACTCCTGAATGAGTCTCACTTCCCAGTTTCTTACACCATAAGATTCCAGGCAGAACAACTGACTTCCTGGGTTTGTCAGCCTTTACCTTTAGACTGGACACTGTATGGCATCTCTCTGGGGGCTGGGATTAACATCAGCCAATTCACGCATGGCACTAATTCATGGTATCAGAATACCTTATGGACTGAGCACATGCCACACACCATTAGAATTAGCTGTATGGTCTGCCATTTATAAAAGATAACCGGTCTTCTAGATGTGCTTGTTTCACTTTAGCTATAAAAATCTGCTGTAATTCTCCTTGAAACTGATTAACTAGAGCCCACCAATGTATTTAAAGGCCTCACAGCCCCACAATCCAGCCTAAGGACTAGACTGAGCCAGGTGAGCAGCAATCCACATTAAGTGATGTCTAGGGAAGTAGCATAATGGAAAGAATGACAGCTACCTTCAAAGAGAAGACATGCTTAAAGCTTCAGGTGATGGGTAGGGCAATACAAGGACAATGACAGACTTGCTACAGGTGGCAGGCTTCTGTTTGCCCTTTAGAATAAATCTGTCACTGTCCCAAATGGTTAATTTCTGGGTACTCTAACACTCTATATGCATGAGTGAGTCCTCATTCTTTGACAAACAGTGTGAAATTCCAAATAGCTAGCAGAGAAAAAATACACTTAGCTTCTGAAACTGTCTTTAAGATCAGTGTTTTTGAGATAGTGGACTTAGACTCTATTTTTGTAATAATATAGAAAAAAGAGAAAATATTTGCCAACTACTATCCATTGTTGAATTTGATTTTGTTCTGTCAGTCACTCTACTCTGGAACCCTGTCTGAGATGAACACACTCAGCTCATGACTGACTTATGGTGGAGGACTAGCTGTCAGTTGTGAGAGTGAAGAGTGATTGTCAAGCATACTCAAATTTGCTGCTCAGGTGTTGGTGAGCCTGCAAATTTTACATAAAAAATAACTTTCCTAGATAGATTTAAGGGGCTATACTCTATAGAAGCCTTATTGAAGCATATTTGACATATCATAAGGTAAACTATTTAACATGTACAATTTGCAATACATGAGCATGTAACCATTAAATAACTGCAATAATGGAGTATTCTGTATCTGTTCGGCCCAATTACCCTTTCTCTAAAAGATAACTGTTTTGCTTGAGTGTCAACAGCAATCAGGTGAAAACCATGGTCTGAGAGTTACACTTCATGGTTATAATTCCTCTTTTGCCTCTGCTTCATGGAGTCTCTGGAATAAAGCTTTGTGGAGGAATATGGTAATGAGGTAGGAGCTGTGGGTAAGGGCAGAAGTCTAGCAGTCTGGAAAGACATATTTTAAACCTTCCTTTATTGTAATTTCTTTGTTTTAAAACTGAGCACATGTTTTCAGTGTTAGTATTAAATATCCCCGCCTATTGGAGGCAATACTCAAGAATACTGTGTCCTGCTGCCACTCTCCCACCACTAGTTAGCAGTTGCCAGCAGCTCCTCAGCTAAGAGTAGGACTTCATGCCCATCTCTGCTCTCCATGCTATGCTCACTCTGGCTTGCACTTACACAGGGCTCGTGCATGCTGTCATAGCCTCTATAAGTTCATGTGTGCAGCTTCTCTACTCTGTCTGGAAGACACTGTTTCCATGTGTTCATTCACCACCTCTGATTCTTAGTGTTTACTTCTACCCTCTTCTACAATGACCCCTGTGCCTTGAGAGGAGTGATACAGTCCAGATGTTCCATTTAGGGCTGAGCATTCTGTAGTCCCTTAAATCTCTGCATCTTGCCAGTTGTGGGTCTCTGCATTAGTTGCCACCCCAATTCTCCTCTAATGAGGGTTTGATATGAACTGAATTATGGGAATAATGCTAAGTCCTCAGGAGTCCATTTAATATATACTGCCTTTACAGAATAGTAATAGACGGCCATAGAGTCATGACTATATGGACAGCACAAATTGAACTTGGTGGATGAAAAAAACAAACAAACAAGGAGACACACAGTTGGTTGAGAGGGAAGAAGAAGTGGATCTGAAAAGAGTAGGGAGGGTGAATACGATCAACTCTCAACTCACTATACAAAATTCTCACAAATAAAAACATGAATAAAAAAACCACTGCTGTTTGTTTGCTATTTTTGTTTTTGTTTTAATTTCCATTCATACTGAAATAAGGTTTTGCATTCCCCAAAGTATTAAATGCATTAAATTTGGTTCTTGTTTACTCTTCAGATGGTGTTAGGTATACAGCCCCACTAATGTGAGTACACAGCAGGGTCATGGTTACTGACCTATATATCCAAGGTTTGTGAGCAAATGTAAAGTTACCTTCTAACTGAACTCCATAAACAGCCTTGGCAAATGTAGGAACAGTGGGCAGCCTAGCTCTCAAGTCTAGCACATCTGTCTCCAGTCACAAAGCCTTCCAGTACGGTGCTCACTTCAATGAACTCACTTCTCTAAAGATAAGATTGCATGGGCATGTAAATCAATTTTTTAAAACCATGACGTAAACTCAGTACTAAAAATAACTAGATATGTAACAACATAAATTCAAATACTTTTATGGGAAAAATAATGCTCATTCTTTTCATAAATTACTTTTACATCTATCTAGGCTTTGTGAGCAACAACCTACAGTGGGTACTCTTCTGAACATAAGATCCAACATACATTTTTAAGATTGCTCAGCTAGAGATTTTACCATAAGCTATTTTTCTGAATTGTCATTATTCTTTTCACAGTATTCACAAGGAGATAAATATTGAAAAAGGGACTGTGAAAACCATGCTCCTCTTTTAAGTTGATGTTAACACAGGCTAGACAAACAGAACAAAAAGTAGTCACAGTGAAGGGGGGAGCTTTTCCTTTGCTCTCTCAGTTCCTCATGGAGTTTTTAATGTCTAAAACTTGCCATGAAGATTTCTCTCTGCTCAACGGCAAAAACCAACACATTAACCTTTTCATTTTATTTTCCTCCATATAAAAAGAAAATGCAGAAGCAAAAAATGTATCAGCAAAAGTACAGAAGGTGCCCAAGGACAGATTCCCTTGTAAAGTTGTTGGCAGGTGTGAAGGTTCATAGACAATCAAAACAAACTAATCTCATGATATTACATTATCTAAGAATTCTACAAAGATAATTATATGTTAAAAGGATTCCTATAACCAAAATTACTAACAAATCCAATTTCTTTTAAAAGTTTTATCATATTTATTTATGTACTTATTTATTTATTATGGCACAGGGACATGTTATGATGTGTGCCATGGGAATATGTTGAGGTCAGAGGATAACATAAAGGATTCATTCTATCTGTTGTGTAGGTTCTGGAGATATAGCTCAAGTCATCAGGTTCCATGAACCCTACAAATCACAAGCTATCTCACTGGCCCAGTGAATTTCACTAGAAACTTTAATGGCAGATTTGGAGGGAAAGATTAGCACTTTTTCTTCATTTGATCTTAAAATGTTATTTAATGAGCATATGTTATTAAAAATGCAAAATAATTGACATTTTTCTTAATCATCTATACATGCTTCTTCAAAAGTGAAGGGAAGGAGTCCATCAGCCTGAAACAGTAGCAACTAAGAGGTAGCAATTTAAATTTAAGTAAAAAAATAACCTAGTTTTTCAGTAACACTGACTACTCAGTCATCATCACTGACTACCATAAGACACAAAGGAGAATGTCTTCAACATCAGAGAAGATCCTATTGGAAAGAACTGCTTTTTAAAAACTAATACCAGTTGACCTACCTGGAGAAAATTTTCTAGTCTATGCTAAACCAGTAACATCAGACCACTGAGGAGGACTATACTAAAGAAAAGAATGTGGTCATGGCTGATGAGAATGTGTATCATAAATCATTATGTCTTTGGTCTGTCTATAGATAGTATTTCCAGCATCTAGTACGTTCACACAAAAATCACACTTTTAAGGTTTGTGAACTTGAAAAAACTAGAATTTACTTTAAAATGAAATGAGTTCTACCAGCATCTATCTTTTCCTAGAGAGTCTTGGGGAGACAAAAAGAGAAGAAAAAAACCAAGAATTTTAGAAAAATACAATATTTTTTTTTCTGGAAAATAAGTCAAAGGAGTAAGTTTTTTTGAGAAATTAGCACCTGAAACAATAACAAAATCTTCTAAGATGATAAGAATTTAGGAGCAAAACCCCACCCTGCTTTATTTGAGAAGGAGCTGGGTGAAGCAGTAACAATACAATTCACAAACTAATAGAAATGAGGCTCGAGCTACAGGACTTGTGCGTCTGGTATTTCATTACAGATTATACATTGCTATTAGGATGTTTATTTAATATTCTTGATTTATCCTCATCATTCTAAGAAGATGTTTCAGTCAATTTAAAATAGACTGCCTTCCTTTTAAATATGCAGGCTAGATTTTACTGGTATGGTGTGAACACCACAAAAGAACAATTATCTTTGTTGAAGTATGCCGAGATCCTTGGGCTTTCTTCAATGTTTTCTACCCTTGAGATTTAAAACTGAACTTTTCTGCCAAGAAAATTGAGACAGCATAAATTGTAGGCATTAAGAATTAAGCTGCTCAGTGCTCAGTGATCTAGAAATCAATCCAATATGGGAAATAAAAGTCTACTTTTGGTAGACTGGATCTGGACTTTGTCAGAGACATATTTGGAAGCTAGCTGTAGCTTGCTATGATGTTAGGATAGCAAGAGATAAAGTTGGGACAGGGTCTGGATTTCAAACAAGGGTTAGTGTATGTTTTAAGGCTCTTTTAATTGTCAAGCTAAAATTCGTTTTGTCTCTTCTACAGTATTTATTGTAAGTTGCAATGACTGTATAATTTCCAAATATGTTAGTGTGTTGAAACATGGCATGTCTGTTATGGGGGTCTATCAACCAGCTTTCATCTCACTGCCCAGAGTAGTAGAAAACCTTGATTCTCTGAAAAAAAAAAAAAAAAAAAGCTTGAAAATGCTGGAAGAAGTGAGTTAGGCTTTAAGCAGAAGCAAGAGGGTAGCAGGCCTGATGATTGCTAGTATAACAGCTTAAATTCCATTAATTGCTAGCACCACTGCTTCTGCAATAGCATTGACACAAGGAGTTAAGACAACAATTTTTGTTAATCATCTAGCAAAAAGAATGCTACTAATGTATTGAGTATACAAGAGGATTTATATAGGTATCTGGAACAACAAATGATGCTCTATAACCCATTCAAATTTTCTGAAGGAGGTTCAAGGTTCAAGAGTTAGGAGCCATCCCAAGTATCATGACAAATATCATTGGAGTAGTGTTACTTTTGAAATTCACAATTATTCTCATTATAATTAGAAAAAAGTTGAAAGACACCTGTAGGATATTTAGCATAATCTTAACAGCTCTCTGGGTGTGTTAACTTTGCATAGTGAGATTATAAATTTAAAGAATGATGATGCTCTGTTAAGCTTTGATGCTGCAGATAATGCTGATAAAATTATCCATGGCCTGAGATCAGTATTTCCATTTTGCTCAAACCTCAAAAATGGCACATATAGCTTGATCAGGCTAGCCCTTCTTGTCCTGGGAATACTTTTATTCCTGTCCATCATGTTAAAGCTTATCTTTAACAACATCAACATGTTGGTGGCCAAAGTACATGGCTTGAACCTAAAAATGGATCCCCAGACAGAGTTATTAAATTAACAGGCTGGCAAACCAAGGACGGGTAAGATTCTGCACAGAGCTTTACCAACCTAAGGCAGAAATGCATTGCTTTTGATAATGCATATTTTATGACAGGTAAGGAAGGAATTCTTGTCAGAACGACCTAAGACAGGCTTAGTCTTGTTAATGAAATAAAAAAGGGGGAGAGGTGGAGAGACTTTGGGGCTGCTTGATAAGAATCTGACATGGGCCAAGGACAAGGAAATGAACTGCTTGGCAGGAATATGACCTTGGCCAATGACAAGGAAGTAGGCTTCAGGCAGGAATCTGACATTAGGCTAGAACAGAGAAATAATTTCAGGCAGGGATCTAAATCGTAGACTACAACAAAGAAGTAATCTCAGGCAGGAATCTAAATATTAGGCTAGAACAAAGAAGCAATTTCAGACAGGAATCTAAATTTTAGGCTAGAACAAGGAAGTAGGCTTCCGACATGAAAATAACCTTGGGCTAGCATAGGGAAATAGGCTCAGATACTTTGGTCATCCTGATAAGCCTTTAGAAACAATGATCATGGGAGTGTTCACATTAAACTGGGTTTAATGCCTTGCTTTTTCTTTGACTATTTGTGTTTATTGTATTGTTTGTTCCTCGACTATTCGCATCTATTATATTGCTAGACCCTCAACCTAGAACTGACCTTAATACATGCATGTAATCAAAATGGTATAAAAGCATAAAGGAAGAGGGGGTATAGAATAGGGGTTTCTAGCGAGGGGAAATGGAGAAAGCAGATGACATCTATATTGTATATAAATAAAATATCCAAAAAATAAAAAAAATAAAAGAATTAAGTTGCACTAAAAGTGTTCTAATTTTTTATGGCTTTCTATACAATTCAAAAATTATATCTACTTTTCAAGGTTACTAAATATTTCATAGAGTTAAGGATCCCATCTCCATAGTAATTAATATTACTAATAACTGTTACTAAGTAAACGCTATACAGTATTTCTTAATGTTCACTTAGAGATGCAGGGCAGCTAGAAAAACAAGCCTAGCTCCTGGGGTCAGAGATGAGAAACTTATAATTACTTCTGTTGATTCTGTAAATCTGTTTCCACATATATAAAATGAAGCATGCATAAGGATGTGTATTTCAGTAGGTCACCTTTGCTGCAGAACATAAAAAGGTTACTTATCATAAACTGTGGTCAATGTTAGCAAGGAAAATTACTTGAAACAAAGCTAGAGAAAAACATTTTATTCAAAAAAGAGATCATAACAAGATGGTCTCTCCATAGAAATATCTAGCAATATAAACATGCAGTGGTAACATATATAATTATTTATTTTAGCAAAAGGTACTTATAAAAATAATATCTCTAAATTTAAATTGTAGCTTATTTAAAAACATTTATAATATGAAATATAGATATAAAATTTGAATTTATGACACTTGCATCTGTCATATTGAATAAGTACCAGGTCCAGAAGTCCTTCTGCCACTTTTCAAATCAGATCCCAACACTGTCTAGTTGTTTGTCTATTCAAGTTACTTTTCTCCTCTGGGTACCCATGCTTTCCTGTCTAATATGTGAATGATGAGCCCCACTGCACAGTGCTGTTGTAGAAATGAAATGAGTTTGCCATGAAGTATGCAGTGCCCATGTGTACTGTGGAAGCTACATGTAAATTTAGCTTTTGCTGTCATCTTTGTGTCACATTGGGTAATGTAGACTGTTTTAAGTATACTTTTGGCCAGACATGTATAACATGTTTATATTTTTTCATTTTTAATTAATGAAAAAGCTATTAGCAAGAACTAATATCTCTTCAATATTCTAGAAATGGATATGAACCTTAAAAACTATACTACATAAAAATTTAAAGGCAGCTTAAATAGAACTATGCAGCATAGGTTAACAATGCTGCTCCCAGAACAAAAAATTTATTAAATAAAATCTCAGTGCTAGGCACAGGATGCCGTCTCAAGAGTTACTGGTCAGGGAGGCCTCAGAGATACCCATAATAACATAGGCTATTGTTTGTCCACCATAACTAGATGGTAAGACCCTATTATGAAAGACACCACTCACTTTGGAAACAGAACATAAAGAAATATACCTTGAGTTGACTAGAAAACTTACATAGTTCTAGAAGGTACCATGAAGGCAGCTACTGGCAGGATGTAGCCACTGGTGTACCAGTGGCATGAAAGTTATGGGGACTTTTAAGGCCTGCTTCACAGGAGGAACCTCATATCTGGTATTGTAAACTTGGTCAAAAACCTTAACTGGGCGATCATGGGCCTTTGAAGAGACCTTCTGTTATTGCTTTGCTAACTGATCATGCTGTCAAACTGCATTCCAAACATTTATGCTTATATACATGCACTTTTGCTGCTCTCAAGTTAGGTCAGAGAAACTTCCCTTTATAGTGGGTGCAGCTAATAAAGAAGCTCATAAGTCTTCAAAGTGCTGAGTGTGAGTGATTTTCATCCATGGGTAGTTATCTGTATCAACCTCTCCCAGCACGGTTCAGAGAACACTGAAGGAGGGAAAGAAAGATGCAAATACATGTGGACAGAGAAAGAACCATGAAAGCCAGAGCCTTAGAAATTCTATGGCTTGTATCAACTCCAGAAGCTGTGGTTATGTATACAAGATCAAGTCTATCATGCATCAGGAAAGATCCCCAGAGGTCTCATCCCTATCAGAGGAGCTACTATAACAATTGACAACTGGTGAAGAAAGGAGAGTTATTCTCCTTTGTGGATATAGCTACTAGTATGTTACTCAGGCCCCAGTGGATGGCTACACACCTATGTGCATACAGGCAGCACTAATTAGATTCAGGGAGTTATTAATAACAAAAAGATAAAAGAAGACATGAAGGTGTGAGGGAAATGGGCTGAGAACACTAGGAGAGTTTAAAGGGAGGAAGTAGTGGACAGATAAGATCATTATACCTTGCATAATCACATGGAACTTACTCCCAAATAATAAAAAATGAGGTCATTAGAAAAAAGAAGTATTTAAGACAAATAAAAGCTACATAAATCCCAATACATCTTTACCACTATCATTAAGTAACTATAATGGTTAGGGTTTTTATGTCAACTTGACACAGCCAGAAATATCTGTGAAGAAGGAACCTCAGTTAACAAAATGTATCCATAAGACTGGCCGGTAGGCAAGTCTGTAGAAGCATTTTCTTAATTAATAGGAATGTGGAAGGGGCCAGCACACTGTAGGTGATGCAGTCCTTGGCAAGTAATCCTGAGTTGTGTAAGAAGGGAAGCTGAGCAAGCCACAGGGAGCAAGCTGATTAGTAGCGCCCTTCCTTGGTTCTGCTTCAGTACCTATCTCCAAGATCCTTCCTTGGGTTCCTGCCCTGATTTCCCTACGTTATGAACTATAACCTGAAACTGTAAGAGGAAATAAACCCTTCTTGCTTAAACTGCCTTTGATCAGTGCTTTATCACAGCAACAGAAAAAAATCTAGGGTAGTAAGTGAAAAGTCAACCCCTTCTTCCTCTGATGCAACTAGATTACACATTATATTATTTACACAGAAAGAAAAGCATCCAAATGGCTATCCTCTTTCTTGTGACCAAGGATTCCATACAACACTCATCAACAAAAACCATTTCCCCAAATGGAAGGAGCCATTTTTTCCAATAAACCCTTCTCTACCATAATGTTTTATCTTCTTTATTCCCCAACTCCGTGAATGTTAATTGTAGGGATTAATTTGCTGTCTTTCTCTCATTTGTATCACTATTAATTATGTAACAAATATTATAAACCCAAGTGCTGCCTCATATATGCAGTGGCAGGTACAGGAGGGAGAACAGGCATACAAGTTTCCATCCTGAAAGAGCAATGTACAATATATTGGACAGGTAGACCACATCTCAGATCTCTCATGCAACATTCAAGTTAGGAATATAATGACTAGGACAATACAAATAATCTTTAAAGTGCATAAAACAAATTACATTTTTTCTCCAAAACAGAAATAATCACTAAACTGAAAAATTATGTTTTAAGTATTAATTAACTATAAATATTAACAATGTTTACTAATGCCTAAAAATAAGTAAAATCCTTTTGGGTAACTGACAGTGCACAGCTGCTTTGAAATTCTGAGCATGGTTCAATGGAATCAAACATTATTTAATAAAGGAAGGAATAAACAATTCACACTGAGTGTATAGATGGGAAATAAAATGATGGTTTGACAGAAGTTTTGTCTTTGTTTTTTTTTTTTTTTGTTATTGTTGTTGTTGTCTTGTAAGAATGGAATGGAGGTACTTAACCAAGGTGTAAAGAACCATTTATGTATGCTGGATGATTTACCCTTGGGGCTAAAAGTTAATTATTTGTGACATTCAATGAAGGTCCACAAATCATCAAAATAAACCAATATTCATAAAGAGTGATATTAAAAGTATTTCCTAAGTTACATCATTCTTAACAGCAGTAATCTTAATACAATATGATTAGAACAGTAATCATATTAGTCAGATCTGGCTACTATAATAAGATACAAGTTAAGGCAAACCTAATTTGAAAATTCAAATTCCAAATGCTGTAAGATCATAAATATATGTTATTCAAAATGTTTGGGTCTTGTAACATTCTGAATCTCAGATAATCTAATTAGATATAATTAACCAGTATAGTTAGTTTATACAAACATTCCAAAACAAAGAATAAAAGTTAAAACATTTACTATAGCCCTAAGCTTTCCAGAAGGGATTATATGAGTCACTTTTCTAGTGGCTATAACAAAATGCCACCACAAAGCAACTAGGAAGGAAAGGGTTGAAGTAGTGGCAGAAGAAAACTAAAGAAGCTGGTCAAGTTGAATCCCCAGCCAGGTAGCACAGGATGAAGAATGCCAGTTTTTGGTTCCCTTTGTCCTTTTTTGTTCATCCTAGAAACCACTCCATGGGACAATGCCACTCACAATCAAGGTGACTCTTCCATTTCCCTTAACCTAATCTAGACAACTCTCACAGGAATGTACAGATGCTAGCTAATCTAGATGATTGCTCACATGCATGTTAGAAGACCTATGGTTTACTCTAGGTCCTGTCATGCTAACAACCAAGATAACCATGACAGGTATGTTCAACTTGCTAGACTGGTTGCTTGAATAACAACCCAAACCACACATTTTCTCACACTTCTGGTGGTTTGTATCCAAACTCTGTGTGCCAACAAGATGTAGCACTTATGAGGGTCCTCTGTCTTCTAGATAGCTATTATTATCTGTCCTCACATGGCATGAAGAGGACAAGTGCAGGCTTTGTGGTATCTCTTCTTTTAAAGTCTCTAATCTCAGGCCATGGCATATATAGCTTGATTATGCTAGCCCTTTTTGTCCTGGGAATACTTTTGTTCCTGTCCATCATGTTAAAGCTTGTCTTTAATAACATCAATATATTGGCAGACAAAGTACATGGATTGAACCTGAAAATGGACCCCCAGACAGCAGTTATTAAATTAACAGGCTGGCAAGCCAAGGATGGGTAATATTCTACAGTCTTACCAACCTAAGATAGAAGTGCATTACTTTTGATAATGCATATTCCATGATGTGTAAGGAAGGCATGCTTGTCAGAACAACCTAAGACAGGCTTAGTCTTGTTAATGAAATAAAAAAGGGGGAGAGGCAGAGAGCCTTTGGAGCTGCTTGGTAAGAATCTGACATGGGCCAAGGACAAGGAAATGGGCTGCTTGGCAGGACTATGACATTGGGCAAGGACAAGGAAGTAGGCTTCAGGCAGGAATCTGACATTAGGCTAGAACAAAGAAATAATTTCAGACAGGAACCTAAATTTTAGGCTAGAACAAGGAAGTAGGCTTCAGACATGAAAATGACTTTGGGCTAGGACAGGAAAGTAGGCTCAGATATTTTGGTCATCCTGTTAAGCCCTTAGAAACAGTAATCATGGGAGTGTTCACAGAATTTTGTTTATTGCCTTGCTTGTTTTTTGATTATTTGTGTTTATTGTCTTGGTTTTTCCTTGACTATTCGCATCTATTGTATTCCTAGACCCTTAATGTAGAACTGACCTTAATACTTCCATGTAGTTAAAATTGTATAAAAGCATAAAGGAGGAGGGGGTGGGATGGGGATTCTAAAAAAGGGAAAGGGGGAAAGGGAATGACATCTGAAATGTAAATAAATAAAATATCCAATAAAAAAAGAAAACAAAAAAATTTAAGAAAATAAAGTCTCTAATCTCATAAGGGCTCCAGCTTCATGACTTCCTCTTACTATAATTGCCTCCAACAACACCATGTCTAAATGGCATCAAATTGAAGGCTTATTCCTTAACAGTAATTTAGGGAAAGTAGACAAGATTGAGTCCATAACAGCAAATGACATTGGACTGGTATGGAAAGTGTCCTGAGCACTTGGCAATGCATGGATATTGATTATCAACATTAATTTCTGTTCATAAAGCATGCTATTATAAAAGAAAGAGCCACAAAACCTATTGGATTAGCAGGACCTAAGTCTCCTTCTGAGGACAGTTGAAGAGGAAGTTTCCTTCCAGTTCCAATATCTAGGAAAAGTATTAGATAAGTAACACTCATAAACCACCAAGCTCATTTTTAACCTGGTCATCTTACTGCATGGGTTATAGGTTTTTAAATGACAGAAAAGTAACACGCTGTTGATTATAAACAAATCACATAAAATACAAAAATTACCCTTCTGAGAAACAATAACAATTTGTTATTGAAGACATGAAGGCAAATTTTCCCACCTATTCTACGGTTTTTTTTTTACAGGCCAAACCTAGCAGGAATCTCTAATTATCATACCAGTGGGATGGCTTAACAAGGGTGTCACTGGCTCAAAAATGTAATTTGATTCTCAGCATGACTGCAAGAATGGCAATTTACAACCTCCAGCCAGTATGTTTGAATATTAAGATTTTGATAATTTATACAATGGAGAGCTTATTGCTCTTGGACTGGTTGGAACAACAGAAAAGGATCTTTTGAGGACCCTTAAATTAACACTAGAGTTATTACCTAGTGCTACATTTCAGGTGCAAAAATCATAGTAGTCTACTGATACTGGGACATTTAAGTTACTATAACTTCTGTGTTCACACTAGGGTTATAGTTTGCTTAAATAAATAGCATGACTTGAAAAAAAATCAAGTCATTAGGCAAATGCCCAAATTACAAATAGTATTATGTTATATATGTTTAAATTTCATAAACAAAACAATGACTTTAAATAAACCCACAAAACATAATTCTTTCTATTTGATATTTAAGAACAAGCAAAAATAATCTACAGTAAGATATCAAAAGTAATTATTAAACACTGAAATTTGAAACTTTTTGAATGTTGGTTCAAAGAATTTTGAATTTTGGAGCATTTGAATTTCAGATTTTCAAATTAAGAAGGCTTAACTAGCCAAGTCTGTGCAGATATTCTAAAAGCCAAACTATTTCTAAATTTTAAGTCTTACAGTCTCAGACATAAGGCACTGTCAGTCATCATTACATGAATGGGAAGCTTCATGAGTTAGAAATATTCTACATATCAATGTAGATGATCAAAACATAACAATATGCATACAGAAACATTATTTCTACATGCAAGACTCATAGATTTCACTGTCTATATTTTGTATCTTAATGAAAATGGGCAAAAAAAAAAAAAAAAAAACCACCCAAAATTTTAGGTAACTTTTTAATAAAAATAAAGAATAGACCAATGATGTTAGATAACTATCTAATAAATACACAACTGTCATCATCTTTCATAAAACAAACATTTCAATGGCAACTACACTTGAATAAGTATCAAGCGTTCACACATTTAGCAGGTTTAAAAGCCATCTATCTCCTTGTGTAGCAGTGTTACATATTTTACATCTCAATATGGCTACAACTCCTAATCCTCCTGCAGAGATTCCAACATAAGCCTGCTATTGATAAAACAATTGCTGCTCCTGTAAGGAGTTTTATTTATTCTCTTTGCTTATCAGCTTAATACATAGGAGATATACACTTGAAAGGATCGGGTTGTGCTGCAAACAGGACTAAATGATTATGGAGTGGGCATCTTTATAATTGTGTTTTGCTTTCCCCCAGTTGTTTCTCAAGGACTATGAAAGAAATTGAACCATAAAGCTTAACCTGACATAAAGGTATTAGCCCACAACATTAAACCACAAAGATAAGCAAGACAGATATTTATGAAAAAAAAACCACATTTCCCCATTATCCTTTTGAGATTTTATAAAAGGACTAAATATTGATGCATTTGTAAGTCATGTATTCCCCCCCCTACTTCCTGTATTCACAAACACGAGTATGTTTTTGCTGCTCCTAATTTGTCAAGATCAGGTTAACAGAATGGTTTTACAGAGCACAGGCTTCATTCCTACAAGGGCTCTGCAACCCTTCTGTGATTAATAATTTATGGTTCTTTCTTAGTTCACTTCAGGAGAATCACTCAGAGGGTACCATTCTTATTGAGAGAAGCTAAATATCAACACAAACAAATAAGCACAAGTCAAATAAGAAGCTTCCTATGAATCTGGTCATTCATTGCCTATCACAAAGCACTAACAAAGGTTAGCTAAGAAAAAATGATCACCATCCTTTTCCAGTACAAATACTGACAGTTGAGTTGAGTCCACCCATTTTAAAAATTGTGTCTATCACATTAATATAGAAATTTTCTTTAACATTATTCAGATCTGCTGTGCATTGAAGTTGTAGGTGTTAAAGAATGCTGCTGATTGAGTTAGTTCCTCAAACTAACATTTCTGACAAGAATATGACACCTAATCTTAGGTTCCAATATTGCATATTCTCCTCAAGGAGATATAAAATGGATCCAAATATCCTTATCACTGAGAAGAAACAAGTCTTCAGGAAATGGAATATCATGTTTGATTGGCCTCTCAATAAGTAAAGAACCACTGGGTAAAATTCAGTAGAGAATAAACAACAAATTTCATCTCAAGTAATGAGATCAGAAGTCTACATGACAAGCCCAGCAAGAGATGCAGTGGGGCAGACTTTATGGCCTGTGACTACCTATCCCAATTAAAGGAAATTTTAAAAACAAGACAAAACCAAACAAAAGCAAAATACTCATAAGCCAAACACACACATGTTGGGTGACCAACTATAAAACCTTAACATATATCAGAAGTCTTTATACTGAGGACAAAAATACTCAGAATAGAATACACATCTCCTAAATCAAAGATATTTCATTTATATTACAAAAGATATATTTTTAAAAGTACATTTGACAGTTTTTAGAATATACGTCAAATATAGTTTCAAGTGAATTTTGAACTTTCCAAAATTCAGTAAAACTATCTTGCTCTACCTAAAATAACACCTATTCAAAGGGTGATGGATTTTTATTCTACTTTTCCTAGAGATTTCATACATGTATACAAACACCCCAAATTTATAGTGTACCCACTTTGGGCTACGTCTATGATGCTCTTAAACATTTAGTAGATATTAGCACTTTAAGATGCTTCTACACTCTGCAGAATGGGTCCTATTGTTACCTATTTTAGACAGGAATTCAAGAAAACACAGAATGGTTAAGTACTTTGCTCACTAACAACAGCCTGAATAAACAGCTGCTATTCAAACTCAGCAACCTGACAGAGAGCTCGTAGTCTTATGTTCTGACTCTCATTGTCTACTACATATAGGCACTGCTCATGTAACTCCATATATCAGCATTATCATGTAAAGGGAGTCATTTTCATTTATGAGTGGAATAAAAGTCATTTTGAAGAGGACACATTTTTTCCATGAAAAAAAAAAACCTAAAACTAAAAAAAATTCACCACCTATATCAATCACACCTCAATTACTCTTCCTGTGCCACCCACCTAACACCATGCAGGAGCAAGGAAAGAATGAACCTGGACACCACCAAAACTACATGAAATCTCTGATGCCAGGAAAAGCAGATATCACAGGGTGATGAAGAGCTGGAAGGCCAAATAGGAAAGAAGAGAAAACAACAACCTCATGCCCTTCCTTTCTTTTCATTACTTAAAATGGATATCTCCAGAATCTCTGGTTTATTTAAAAGGAGTTTATTTTTATTTTCTCTTCTATTAATAGAAAGCTCTCATTTTAAATGAGGAAAAAAAAAATTAAAAGCTCTTTGAAAAATATTAGAATTTTTCTCTTCTAACAATTTCAAATAATAAATGCTACTGATTCTATTACTACAAAAAGACAGCTCTTCAGAGAACTCAGTCTTGGCACCAAATACCATATATGAGGCATACTACCATTTATAGCTTTGTTCGTGAAGAGGGTAATGAGACACAGGAATTTTTCATCAGCAATATCATGATCATGTATTATTTCTTATTATGTGTTCTCATAAAAAACAAAACTTTATCCAAATGAAAGTGAATATATGCTCTATATATGATAAATATCACATTATAAATAATATTTTCACAGGGACATAAGAAGCTTCTTTGAACAAACATCCTCACTGTATCCAGATTTATAGCTAGAAATGAAAAGCTAGAGCACTTTAGACACATAGTTAGAAAAATATTTTCCCAATTTATACTTTAGCAAAGTGACCAAAATGGTCTGGACTTGTCATCTTCCTCATGAATGCTGGGACCAAGGAGCTAGATATACTGCTGGGCCAATTCTCAAGGTGGGTATCCCTGTAATTCTGCTCCAATCAGCCTATAGGCCCAGCTTACCAGCAATCACACCGACAAATACCAGTGCCCTGTGAGATGATGCAAACATTTCCAAAATGACCTACTACCTACAGCCCAGTAGCAGCTGAGAAACCAAGAGAGGTGGGGGGAGAGGAGGGGGGAGGGAAAGAGGGAGAAAACAGTTATGAAAGGAGGAGACTCCCCTTCCTAAGGTCCCCAGTAAAAATGTAATAAATCAGAATCAAATGTTTTAGCAGAAAATATTTTTCAGCTAATTAAAAATATGATGCTTTCTCCTAACAGAAACATATAGGTACATGCCACACTACCTAACAGATTAATAAGAAAATGTGTCAACTTTTATATAACTACAAGGTCATGTTCCAAGGAAAGAAAAGTTGGCTTGAAAACAGCAAAATAAATAATCAATGTGGCTAAATGCATCCATTATTTTGTGTATGGCTCTTCTCATTGCAGTATCCCAAAACAAAAGAAGTCTGGATAACAGTGAAAGGATCCTGGTGTGCTCTTTGATCTCCAATCAAAGAGTCAGAAGTCTTACTATAAAAAAATAACTTTGTTATTCCACTATCCCTCCAGCATATCTCAAGCTTGGTTGAACAAATATAACTTTATTTTGGGGGAAAAACAGGAAAGTTGGTTTTAGATAGAGTCACACACAGTCCAGGTTGGTCTTGAACTCCGTTAGTGCCTCTAACTTTTGAGTGTTGTGATTACAGATGTAATCCACCATGCCCAGGCCCGTAACATATTTATTGTACATTAACATTTTTTAAACTAGTGTTTCATAAATATTTGTTGAAATGTATTTGGCGTCTTCCCAATTAATGAATGTTTCTTTATATATTGACTTATTTTTTCCAAAAGAAGTATTTAGGGTGTGAAAAGTTCCTGTTAAACAAACAATCAATAAAAGTACAATCTATCACCATTTAAGAGAAATGGAAAAGTACTGTCTCACTTAAGCAGCTGGAGAAGCTTCAGGTACTGTGGCTGGGAAACATGATTTTTTTTCTTTTTCTTTTCTTTTTTTTTTTTTTTGAGATAGGGGTTCACTTTATAGCCATGGCTGTCCTGAATCTTGATATATAGACAACCTGGCCTCAAACTCACAGACATTCTCCCGTCTCTGCCTCCTACTTGCCTGGATTAAAGGCATGTGCCACCATGACTGGCTAAAATCTTTTGTGCCAATACCTGGGACTAATAAATTTTTAAGTTTGCTTGTTTCTACCTTCTGTAGGTTCATAAGTAAATAGGTAGCAGAATTTTCATGGACAGCTGTGATTCTGTAAGGTCAGGTTGAAAACCTGGTTACTCACTCAGGACACACATGGTATGCACTCACTGATAAGTAGATATTAGCCCAAAAGCTGGCAATACCCAAGTTACAACTCACATGAAGCTCATGACAAAGGAAGACCAAAGTGTGGGTGCTTTGGCCCTTCTTAGAAGGAGTAACAAAATATTCATGAGAGCAAATATGGAAAACAAAATATAGGACAGAAACTGAAGGAAGGGTTGTCCAGAGACTGCTCCACCTGGGTATCCATCCCATCTGAAGTCACCGAAGGCAGATGCTGATATGGATGCCAGAAAGTGCATGCTGACAGGAGCCTGATATAGCTGTCTCCTTAGAGTTCTGCCAGAGCCTAACATATACAGAAGTGGATGCTCACAGCGAACCATTGAACTGATCAAGAGGTTCCCAATGAAGGAATTGGAGAGAAGACTGAAGGAGCCTAAAGGTGTGGGGAGCCGACAGAAGGTGGCTATCATCCTTGCAGCCATCTTGAGTCATATACCCTGATAAGAGACTTGATTACATTAGTCTGCAACAGCTGAGCACACTCTGATAACATCTTGCTTTAGATACCCAGGATTTTCCTTTGGGTGTGTGAGACTTAAAGCTGTGATTTAGAGCCAAGACTTAAGGGCATGACTTAGAGATCAGATTTAGAGACAAGGCCTAAGGACATGACTTAAAGGCGTGACTTAGAGGCGTGGCTCAGAAGTGAGACATATAAAAGGCGAGAGGCAGACAGAAGAAATCATTATCAGTACAACTTGGAACTAGGAATTAGGTTAGAGAGTACAACTTTGAGTACAACTTAGAAAGGGCACTTGGAAGGGAGCTTGGAAAGAAGCTTGGAACTTGGAGGTACTAGGGACTAGGAACTAGAGACTTGGACTTGGACTAGGAAGAGAGACTGAAGAATAAATGGGATTGAATCACACTCTGTCTAGTCTCCATTCCTCGAGTCTGTCCTCACTCTCTCTCTCTTGCTGAACCCTGACCCGCAGACTGAAGCTGCTTGGGGCAGTGTGGGCTCTAACAGTTTAGCCCCCAAGGCCTTTGGCAGTGTGGTTCCAACATTGACAGTACAGTCTAAGACATTTTGGCCCCCAAGTGTGGGGCAGCTCGGGCTGCAACATAAAGGGTTTGCGGCCCCATGGGGAAAGCAACAATACTAACCAACCAGAACTCCCAGGGTCTAAACCACCAGCCTGGGAGCACATAGGGAGGGACCTATGGCTCCAGCTGTATATGTAGGGGAGGATGGCCTTGTAGGGCATAGGTGGGAGAGGAAGTCCTTGGTCCAGTTAAGGCTGGATGCCCCAGTGTGGGGGAATTTGAGGGTGGGGAGGTAGGAGTATGTGGGTGGGTGGGAGCAAATCCTCATAGAAGCAGGAGGAGGAGGGATAGGATACAGGGTTCTGGGTAGGGGGAAATGGGGAAAAGGGATAACATCTGAAATGTAAATAAAATATCCAATAAAAAATAAAAGGGGGCTTCTGGTCTGACCCCAGCACTGAGCAGATCCTGGGCAGAAGCTCTGTATCCAATCTCACAAAACACAGAGGAAGTGGGCCTCCCAGGAACACTAATACAGGTAATATCTTAGGTAAGGAGACAGCAACACCCGCCCCAAACAGGGAGTAACTGGGACCCTGTGGAACCCAGGAATTCACTCCTGGCCCAGAGCACTGGTTCCTTCCTGTCTACACCTGAGCACTGAGACGATCTTGGGCCCCAGCTCTAACCCCAGTAGTAAGACCCAAACCACACAGTTCTGATACAACCAAGATAACAGGCTCCAGTAAGACAGTGAGTGCAGGTAGCACTAAGGAGATCCAGATGGTGAAAGGCAAGTACAAGAAATTAAGTATCAGCAACCCAGGGTACTTGCCATCATTAGAACCTAGTTCTCTCACACAAAAAAAGTGCTAAATTCCCCATATCACCAAGAAAGCAAGATTCAGATTTAAAATCACTTCTAATGATGATAGAGGATTTTAAGAAGGACATAATACTCTCAAAGAATTTGAGGAGAACACAGGTAAACAGGTAGAAGCCCTTAAAGAGGAAACACAGAAATCCCTTAAAGAATTACAAGAGAACACAACCAAACAGGTGAAGGAATTGAATAAAACCATCCAGGACATAAAAATGGAAGTAAAAACAATCAAAAAAAAATCTCAAAGGAAGACTACCCTGGAGATAGAAAACCTGGGAAAACGTTCAGGAGTCATAGATGCAAGCATCACCAATAGAATACAAGAGATAGAAGAGAGAATCTCAGGTGCAGAAGATACCATTGAAAATATTGACACAACTGCCAAAGAAAATGCAAAATGCAAAAAGTTCTTAATAAAAAACATCCAGGAAATCCAGGACACAATGAGAAGACCAAACCTACAGATAATAGGTATAGATGAGAGTGAAGATTCCCAACTTAAAGGGCCAATAAATATCTTCAACAAAATTATAGAAGAAAACTTC
The DNA here is from genome assembly GCF_011762505.2 of Arvicanthis niloticus. Taxonomy (NCBI): domain Eukaryota; kingdom Metazoa; phylum Chordata; class Mammalia; order Rodentia; family Muridae; genus Arvicanthis; species Arvicanthis niloticus. The sequence continues at coordinate 6,922,170 of NC_133436.1, read as the reverse complement.
CCTAATTTAAAGAAAGAGATGCCCATAAACATACAAGAAGCCTATAGAACGCCAAATAGACTAGACCAGAAAAGAAACACCTCCTGCCACATAATAATCAAAACACCAAATGCACAAAAAAAGAAAGAATATTAAATGCAGTAAAGAAAGAAGGCCAAGTAACATATAAAGGCAGACCTCTCAGAATTACACCAGACTTCTCACCAGATACTATAAAAGCGGGAAGATCCTGGACAGATGTCATACAGGCCCTAAGAGAACACAAATGCCAGCCCAGGCTACTATACCCAACAAAACTCTCAATTACCATGGATGGAGAAACCAAGATATTCCATGACAAAACCAAAATTACACAGTATCTTTCCAAAAATCCAGAATTACAAAGGATAATAGTGGGAAAGCTCCAATACAAGGAGGGAAATTATACCCTAGAAAGAGCAAGAAAGTAATCCTCTTCCAACAAATCCAAAAGAAGATAGCCACACAAAGATAATTTCACCTCTAATAACAAAAATAACAAGAAGCAACAATCACTGTTCCTTAATCTCTCTTAACATTAATAGACTCAATTCCCCAATAAAAAGACATAGGCTAATGGGCTGGATAAGTAAACAGGACCCAGCATTTTGCTACATACAGGAAACTCACCTCAGTGACAGACTCTACCTTAGAGTAAAAGGCTGGAAAACAATTTTTCAAGCAAATGGTCCTAAGAAACAAGCTGGAGTAGCCATTCTAAAATCTCCAGCCCAAGAATACAAAGGGAGGGACTCATGGCTCCACCTGTATAGGTAGTTGAGGGTAGCCTTGTCAGGCATCAGTGGAAGTAGAGGGCCTTGGTGCCTGAAAGTTTGGATTCCCTACTGTTAGGGAATTCAAGAGCAGGGAGGCGGGAATGGGAGGATGTTAGGAACATACCCTCATAGAAACTCCCAGAATTATATGGATTAGACATGACAGAGGCAGGCTGCCAGAAGACTAGATTCCAGAATTCAAACAAAAAAATTATCTTGATACTAAAATTTGTTTTGAGAATTGTACATTGCAGAATACACAGCCTTGGTATATCTACTCATAAAGCAAGCTGAGCAGACCTGCTTGAACCTCTGATGTTCTGGAATTCCAGCTGGATGCAGTGAAGACACAGCATCAGGATTATCAATTTACTCTTCCCCCAAACTCTCTTCTAATATCTCAATACCCGTAATCAGCTTGAAGAAGTTAATGAAGCATTGTCGCCCCTATTTCCTGGGCTTGGGGACTGAGTTGGTTAATATTGGGCTGTCTTTCTAGGGAAAAGTAGTGATTTTGTTGGAACAGGGAGGAATAGACAGGATTTATTGCATAGCCATAACCTATTGGTAGAAATCTGTATAACTGTTATTAAGATGAAGTTATAATTTCTTAAATGGTACAAAATTTACTTTGATTTCAAATTTAAGGTTTTCATTGGTATGAGCTTCTTATTGATATAAAAGTGAGATTAATATTGTTACTTTCATAGGCATTGTGCCTATATAACACATTTAGGAATACAAGGCTTAGACCCAGTCCTTCTTTAACTTTTTAAACTGATTTGAGATGGTTAGCCTGTGAGTTAAGTGCCTATAGCAAATTCATGGCTCTGAGTTTATTGTTAAGGTGTTTTCTATATTTTATTTAGAAATAGCTGAGAGGAGTTAACAGACAACAGTCCAGATTGCCTTACATGGATAGTTAATTTTCAAAACATCAGAAGTCCACAGAATTGACGTTACAAATATTTCTGTATTAATGTTCGTTTTGATTAGAGACCTGTTTGCTCCTGACAGCTTCATGCCTTGGATTCTAAGAAGAAATTAAGCATCTGGAGTTACTCCAGTTGTGGTGAGACAGCCACTTGGCAAGAATTGCCTCTTTTCATCTACAGACAAATTACTGTCCAGAAAAGGACACACTTGCAAAATAGTCGACTGATTATATCTGCCAAGATAAAGTAATCAGCCCTTAATAATTCTGCATCACTAGGTCTGTCAGATGATCCTGGGCAAGAAGATCAGATGCTCCAACATTTTGTAGTATAGGGACTGTCCAGGTGTTCAGCGGTCTCTATAAATTGGCTAAGCTTTAAAAGCTATGCTTTATGCTTCCCATAATTTCAGTTAATTCAAGTCATTCTGAATTTCTGACGGGGTTGAAGACTTATAGTCTCATAGCCAATCCCGGCTATTCACTTTGAGAGAAAAGATTTGAGAGGATGGTTTTCAGCTGACATTCATTCTAAAGCCAAGAAAAAAGCCAGGTTCAGAACTATGTCTTTTAGTTAGGAGAGATGACAGAGGTTCTGGTTAGTCAACAAAATGATGTACTGGGTATTAGGTCTATCTTGTACTTTACTGATACAAATTGGTATAGTTATGCTCTAATTGTATTTTGAGAGAAAAGTTTTACTTTAAGAGGAATGGTGATATGTAGGAGGAGCTGAGGTGGAAGGAGTAAGGAGAGGAAGAGGAGGAATAAGGAGAGGAGAAGGAGAAGGAGAGGAGGAGCTAGGAGAGGAGAGAGAAGGAAACATGGAGGCAGATGTTCGTGTGTCACCACCAGTCAAAGATAGTTGGTATATCTAGGTTGGGTATTGGGTTACACTTCTGATTTTATGGGCATCTTGTTATTGAGCATTACCAAACTTATAAAGCCTTTGATTAACATTTAATAAATAAATAAATAAATAAATAAATAAATAAATAAATGGGAAAAAGGAAAGAAAAAGAAAACCCAATTACTGCTGCTCTATTTCCAAAACCCTTATCCAGACAGCTCATGAGATCAGACATTGTTTTCCTGTGCATCAAAATAAAATAGTGGTGTCTGTTGAAGTTTAAGCATATTACAGATGTTAACTCAAAATTACCAAATGCAGTATGTATTTTCAGTTTGTTGATGATGACTATTCCCTGGCTAAGAGATTGGGATGTTTGACTGACTTAATCTTCTACCATTTAAAAGCCCACAGACCCTGAATAAAGTGGCAATCTTGCCTTTCTTTTGAATCCAATTTACCACCTTAAAATGTCTGCCAGTAATGTAGCAGCAGCCTCTGTGGAGGAGGGTGGCCAGCTATCCAAACACCCATTATAAATGTGGGAGAATCACAGCAACTTGTCTTTATTTGTACATTTGACACCAAAGAAATGGTTTCCTCAAATTTTTCTTTGAGTATTCTACATGTGGATCTATCTCTTACAAACACATGAGGGTACTGACATCATCAAAGCTTATACTTCTAGTACCAAAATATGGAATACTAATGACTTTCACTTCCAATAAGCTTTGGTTATTGACATGCAGATCTTGCAAAATATTCAGATTCACTGTTTTGAATCTGAGATGTTACTCTCACATGAGTCTTTAATTGCAGTCTCCACATACCTGTGGAGATATGTAGTGGATGAGTCCTTCAAACAAGAGACAAAGTACCAAGGAGTCAGTTAACAAGCACATATGCTATGACCATACCTTAAATCTGTGCCTACTTAACCTGTGCAGCTCAGAGATAAATACTGGAACAATTCAGTATCTTACAAACAGAGGAAGTAGAGACCAGCAGTAGTCTTGCTGTCCATAGCTACACTCAGGAGCTTGAGCATACTACTTCTCTCTTCAAGACATAGTGTGGTAATCATAGGAAGCCAGCAAAACATAAGAGCCTTCAGAAATGAAACTACATATAAGAAGTAAGTATACACGCTGAAGGTATTTTATGATGTCCTTAGGCAGCCTGCTTACACATTTCTAATGGACTATGGCAAATGAGAATACAAGTTCCCTAGAGCAGTGAGACACTTCCCATTTATTCATTAAATTCAGTCAGTCCCAAAGAGACATAAAAGAATGCAGTTACCTATGACTAAACAAAGAATAGTTAATGCACTTGAAAAATTGTACAAAAATCGAGTTAAAATTTAACCTTTTGTATGTCAAAATCAGTAACCTATGTGGAATTACATAGGTCAACTTGAATATATTTCCATTTAATGACACACTTTAAAATTACACATGTGGATTTTGTTCAATACTTTAAATTTTCCAAGAGTTGCAAAGTAGTTTTCATGTTGACTTATTGAAGGTGAACTTTTAGTCTTAAAGGAATTGTCCTTGATTGAATTTCCTATGTCAGATCTGTATTCGTGTTTATAACTAGCAAAATTTAGCACCACAATAATTGCATGAATAAATCTCTAGTTGGATTTCTCAGTAGGCTTTTCATCTTTGAAGCTTTGAAGTCAAATCCTCATAAACGTCAATATGTTCCTATCATGTCCACACCTGTCATCTGCACCACATGTCAGTGTAATCTACAGATAAAAATGAGAAGAAATTGAACATATTTTATGGCTGTTCTGCTTGAGGGAGTAAGAATAAAGTAAATCAATATTTCTTGTCATTTCCTGAAAGTACTGTATTCTCCAACACATTTAGCTAGCGTTTGCCCATTTAAGCAAGGACAAAAACATAAGAAGAAAGTTTTTAATGCAGAAAATGGATGCATCAATATTTCTGGGTCATAGAAATTGAAGTTGTATCCAGCATTATTTCAAAATCTAAGTTAAATATACTCTCAACGTTGATTGCTCTCAACACTTAGTAACTACCACTAAGAAAGCTAAAAATATTAAAGAATGAAGTCACATTTAGCATACTATCATTGCCATTGAAATATTACTAAATTAATAACTATTCAAATGTCAAGATTTTACTTTCTCTGTAAAATTATAACTGCAAAAAATCTAATATTTTTACTTATACAGCATGTTTTTTCTCATTGTTTCCCCAACTCAATAAAAAAATCTCTTAAAACCTATTATCTCTCCTTAAATTTGTTCTTTGATAATTTCATGTGTGTATGCAAATTAATACATATATGTGTTATGTATATAGATAACATACATATATGATGCCTTCTGATTAAAATCAGCATCATCTACTCCCTCCCAGCCTTAGTGTCCCTCCTTCTTGCCAGTCACTATCCACATCCCCATATTTGTTTTCTTTTGAGCTTCACTGCATTTAACCAGAGGCATCTATGTGGCCAGGGGTTTGTCACTAGTCACTGGAACACCTGTAGATACAAGGGAACTAGAACTGGGTCTTTGGAGTTGAGGATGCCTCAAGGGTTGGGTAGCAGAAAAGTGATATAAAAAGCAAGAGAGTGAGTACTGGGGGAGAAGGGTTTAAGAGGGAATGGAGAGATGCACATTGAGGAGCTTAGGATGAAAGGAGGGTTGTCCAAAATGAGTAACATTTGAAAACCTACTACTATGTAAGCCAACTAACAACAATGGGCATTAGAGAGATGACAGCTCTCTTGGCTTGAACCCCAATAGCCAGCTGTCAATAAACAAAAATCTTAGTGCAGGTGTGATATCTCTATTTGAGTTGATCAGAAAGTCCTCCAAAAGCTCCCAAAACAATAGAGGACCTAACCATTCTTCTTGGATGCCTACTAGAACTAGATAACTAGATGTAGGTTCAGAGAGCCTACAAATATCTAGTTTCCATGCCTGAGAACTGCAGTCAGCTTACCCAGGTTCCTGTCAGCAAATGCCTCTTGGCAACAACAATGTTGGAGATTTTTCTAAAGAAAAAGAAAAAGCCCCTACTTCTGATGCAATGTATACAGATACAAAATACAGAAATCAAACTGGAACAGAACTAGATTTCTCCATACTGGCCAGAGTTCATAGTGGCAAAAGGTACAATGGAGGCTGCTAGAAGGTAAAGGGTGTATCTGTGGACTTACCCAGATGGAAACCCTGAAACCTATAGTACTAACCTTCCATGTAAGATGTGTGCCCACTGTTACAACACAGGAATGATTTTTATAGGAGAAACCAAGCATTGAATGATTGGTTGGTTTTGAAGCCCACTCTAAAGAAGGAACTCATGTCTGGTACTGCATGTCAGTTTAAAAAATAATAATCAGTGGCTGAATAGGTCTTGGGCCATAGTAGAGAATTTAGTTCAGCTAAATTGACACAGTGCCATCTTTCTCTGAATAAAAACAGAATACCTTATATGTCATTCTTAAATAAGCCATTTGAAACTTCTAGAACCTATACTATTACCAAAAATGATTCTTTTTTTAATGTATATGAGTATACTGTCACTGTCTTCAGATATAGCAGAAGAGGGCATTGGATCCCATTACAGATGGTTGTGAGCCAACATGTGGTTGCTGGGTATTGAACTCAGGACCTCTGGAAGAGCAGTCAGTGCTCTTAACCACTGAACCATCTCTCCAGCCACCCAGAATGGTAATAAGAAAAGTAAGGGAGAAAATATTAAGGAAGAATATGAAACTATCTCCCCAGAACCAATTCTTGTCTTTTAATCATTTTATTGGACTGAAAAAAATCAATCTATAATCAAATACTAAAATATAGCAAAAGAAATGGGCTCCAAACCCTACCATTATAATATATTATACCAAGAGTCTAAGATTGGAGAATGAAATTAACTCCTTCCAGACATCAGGCTGAAACACTAAAATTACATGAAAATACATTCGTAAGCTGAGCAGTATAAACAGCATGTAGAGCTCGCTTATATCATTAAGAAGTAAGGATTACTATAAGTCAGAAATTTAAGAATAAGAGGCTTAGCCTATGATCTACTGTTTATTCATTAGTCTTTGCCTCTTATATTCAAACATGTTATTTGAAATCAAATCTAATTTCAAGAGCAAAATAACTCCAAACATTTAATATGAGTGACTGAAAGAATAACAAGCCTATGGAGAAGAATGAGTTTTAAGACATCACCTTTGGAAAAGGGATAAAAAGTTTTGAAACCTGTTCAGTTTGTATGGGGAGCAGGGCCCATCTTGGGCCCATCATTTATTGTACAGCAGAGGTGAAAGGGCAGAGACCTTTATTAAGGCAAAGGCTTGAGCACTTTCACTGCAGTTACTCAGGTCTTTGTTTGGTGGCCATCATCATCACTCTAAGATCTAGTTTAAGTTCACAAAATCAAGATGAGAACATCCAACTACAGCAATGTGTTTTGAGAATTAAAATAGAACTCTCATAATTCATTCAAAGACAACAAGTAAATAGTAAGTGTTAATTATTAACATCTTTCCCACTTGCCTTTTGTCCACTGTGTCTTTCTGAATTGCAAATTCCATACCTTTTGATGATCTGCTTCAGAATGGCCCTTCCTAGCCGGTCTTTAATGTCATGTCTGTGGCGTATACTAATCAGCCATGCTGCACTCCTATCCTTTCCATTACTGTCAATTTTAAAAATGCTGTACAGCCTTGAGAGTCTCAGTCAGGGATCCTCCTTCTAATGAGTTAGCCATCATTCAATTCACTACTGATGTTTCCTTTGTTAGGTGCCCCAGAAAACATTTTGTTAAGACTTTGTGTCGGCTTCATCTCCTCAAACTGTAGGTTCCAAGGGAGCAATATTTGTATCTAAAAGTTCCTTTGGTTTGTAAAAGCCTCTCAGGGATCACCGAAACCTGCTGAGTAAAGGAATCAGGGTGCTAACTATTAATATCTAGGAACTAATATTAATTTGAATATGTCAAAGCTAAACTTAGGAGATTATAGGAAACAAGAAAAATAACTTGTCATGTAATACAAAGAAATATATAAATGAAATACCATAGTAATAAAAGATCTTATTTCAGAATACTCACTCACTGAACAAAACAGTAAAAACTAAAAATAGAAATTGACATCCATCAGAATGGTGGTAACATCAAAATTAAGTTTTGTGGATCAAAATATTTGCTATACATTCTCCAAAATTTTAGTTCAGTGGGTCAGTACCAGAATTAACTATATTACAATAGTAACTTCCATAAACTATTGATCATTTTGAACACAAAAACATAAAAATGTCTAGGACATATGTTATACCACTGAAAATATCTATGCTTGAAACAATACTAAGCTGGGGAAGAAGAATCAAGTAATTTTAGGTCATGTATGATCAGGCATACCTAGCACATTAGTCATGTCACCATAAGGTTTAGGATTAGGATTAGTATAACATGGAAAACTTTCCATTTCTAAACAAAGCACATACTGCAAAAAAAAATAATGGAAGCCAATGATCACACTGGGGAATAGTTTCCTTTTAACTCACTTCCATGTATCTTCTATCAAAGAAAGCTCTTTTAAAACAATCAATCAAGGCTGGGGAGATGGCTAAGTTGGTGAAATGCTTACAACACAAGTATGAGGACCTAAGTTTGGATACCTAGTACCCACCTTGCTTGAGGTAGAGATAAGAAGATCTGTGAGACTTGCTGATCAGCTAGTCTTGCCTTGTTGATAAGCTTCAGGTTCAATAAAAGACCTTGAGTCAACAAAGGATGTAGGGAGCAATTGAGGACATGAGTCTCAGACCTCCACATACACATGTAAATACATGTAGGTGCATGCATGTGCCTGTGCACATTCACACACAAAATCAAATCCCTTAAAAACTATAGTATAAAGTATTTGTGCAGCTGAACGTCACCTAAAAACTGAGCTATCTTTAAAATATGAGCTAAAATTTATCTTGACAATTATTCTACAAAATTATTATGAAAAACAGCTAAAAAATCCAAATCTTAGAAAGTAGCATTTATGTAAAAATCTGCATTATTGAAAAACTTCAACTACTATAATCTTGGTCAGATACAGAAATAAATATTTTCAAATATCAACTGTAATCTGAGTCTTTAGTTTCTAAAATTGTTCCTTCTATTTTTCTATTCGTGTCTTCTATTTTTAAAGAAAATCTTACTCTAGTTCTTCACAGAGGGCCATTACATAAAAGTTAAATGCCTCTATATCTCAGCTAATAATTTGCAGAGATGATGCATAGAAAAGCTTCATTTAGATAAAACAGACAAAAGAAACTACAGTTCCAGATTTCCTCCTTCAGCTATTCCCCACCTGCTTTGATTCTACAAATGGCTAAAGTAAAGCTCTTTTCTTCTCCATCAACTCTTTTGTCTTCTCAAGGCTGCCTTGTCATATTCATCTTGTAAAGTGATGTAAGGAACCTTTCGAAAGCTGTATTCACATCAAGTCAACTTTCTGCTTCCAGTGCTGCAGGACTAAAACAATGTAATCACATCTTAAATTGGTTTACAGCAGGCTGCCTACCTTATCCCAGTCCTAGGAGCTGATGAGGTGAATAGTTTTAAATAGTACTTTCTGAAATGACATGAGGGTTAATAGCATGTAATTACCTCAGTGTTGACAAGTAAGAGATGTTTAACTCCTTAAGTGAGCTTTCCTAATATAGCAGAGCAAGGCCTCACTGAATGAATGTGATTGGAGGATATCTAAGGGTATTGTATGGATTCAATCACAAAGGCATGTCAAAATTATTCAGGTAAAAATGAAAAGAACCAGCTCCCACTTACTATTTGGAATGTTTACTTAAAATATCACTATGAGTTTTTGGCATAAAGGAAAATCTTACTTTATATTCAACCTTTCCACGCAGTTAGGACAAAAAAATTAATATGTTTTGTTATTTAAAATGGTAAAGCATAAGCTAAGCTATTTGTGGTGGTTTGAATGAAAAAGTTCCACACAGACTCATATATTTGAATGGCTGGTACCCAGACCTGTTTGGAAGGATTAAAAGGTGTAGCCTTAACCAATGTCTGATTTAACTTAAGGCCTACTACATGAGAGAAAGTCCAGGCCTGACACTGCTTGGATACCCAGGAGACTGGATAGACTAGAGATCTAGAGTAGAACCAAACATGACTGGCCAAAATAAATAGATAATAGATAGATAGATAGATAGATAGATAGATAGATAGATAGATAGAACAATAATAATTCCTAATGATATTCCGCTATGGTCATAGATTGGCATCTTGTCCAGTGGTTATCAGAAAGGCTTCCCCCAGCAGCAGATTGGAAAAGATGAAGAGATGCAGACATTATGCAGAGAGAGTATCTACTTAGAGGTCTTTATTAGGTCTCTCCCATCAGAGCTCAGGTAATTCCATGGAAGAGGGGGCAGAAAGATTGTAGGAGTTAGAGGGAATGGAGGACACCAGTAGAACACAGCCCACTGAATTAAGTGAGCAAGGCACATACAGGCTCAGAGAAACAAAAGCAGCATGCATGGGGCCTGCATGGGTCTGCACCGGTCCTGTGCTATATGCTATGGCTATTAGCTTGGATCCTCACTATAGAAGCAGCTGCGTCTTTGAGTCTTCCTTGCTTTTGGAACTTTCTCCCTCTTGTTGGGTTGCCTTGTCCAGACTTGGTGTATGGGCCTTTCCCTTATCTTATTGTATTTTGTTTTGTTGTGTTTAGTTGTTGTCTCTTGGAAGCTTGCTCTTTTCTGAAGGAAGATGGAGGGAAAGTAGATCCAGGAGAGAGAGGAGGTAAGAGTGAAGGAAGAGGAATTCTTGGTTAGGATATAGAGTGTGAGAAAATAATATATTTTCAATAAATAAAGAAAAGGGTGGGGGAATGTGGTCTTGTTGGAATAGGTGTTGCTTTGTTTTAGAGAGTGGGCTTTGAGGCTTCTAAAGTCTACATGAAGCCAAGTCTCTCTGTCTCTCTGTCTGTCTCTCTGTCTGTCTCTCTCTGTCTCTCTCTCTCTCTCTCTCTCTCTCTCTCTCTCTCTCTCTCTCTCTCTCTCTCTTCCCCACCCTCTCTCTGCTTTCCATCTGTGAATTAGGAGGTAGCTCTCAGCTACTTTTCTGACACCACACCTACCTTCATGCTGCCATGCTTCCCCCATCATCATCATGATGGACTAACCCTCCAAAGCTTTAAGCAAACCCCCAGTTAAACCCTTTCTATGAATTACCTTAGTCAGAGTGTCTCCACACAGCAATCGTACTGTGACTAAGATGGTATTAGATTTACAAGAAAGAACATGCAGTAACTACATTTTCTACCTTAATATTTTAGGACTGTAATGAAGGCTACTAACCATAATACAATAAATCTTCATATTTAAGAAAAATGTAAAAATTATAACAATGCTGTCTTTATAGTCATTTACATTCGTACTTTATATTCATTTCTTGTCTCTAAATTATGCTAATTAACTTATATTCTATTGCTTGATTCTGTTTTAACCCCTATGACTAAGCCTAAAACAGATTTCTAAATATCTGGAATGGAAAAAACAGAACACATTCTCAGTAGAAAATCTAGATATATGAAATATATTGAAGAGTTGCTATAATTTATTCTTTTTTCCCACGTGTTTCACATACACTTAGGAACTAGCCTAAGCAGCTTAACTATGTGTCAGGGAATGAGTTAAGAGATTTTCCATGTTGATAACCTATTAAGAGGTAGGCAATGTGACTCTATTTTATACATAGAAAGGCAGTGATTATAAGGGTCCTGGCCCATTGATAAATAGATGGCAATGGGTGAAGCCTGCTTATCCACTAACAGTTCAATCCAGCAGCACACACGCAGTGAATGCCAAGTGCTTTTCTCTTTAGATTTTTCCATACAAGACTTCCATTGTTTACACTCTCAGTAAATGTGGAGCTTATTGATTGTGTTTATTCTTTCATCAATTTACTATGTTCAGGCTTGAACTAAATGTCAGCCCTAAGTGTAGGACTTGTAGGCTAGTATTAACAAAACGAGTTGCCTCCTGCTAAGCCCGTTCAGTCATATTTAAACTTGATTACAAAGCACTGGACTATCTTGCTAAACTGAGACCTTAAAATGTTTTTAATAGGAATGTATTTTGAGTTCAAGAGATTTCCTAGAGAATAGCCTTCAAAGAGCCTTATTTAAGGGGTGAGAAAAGACAAGAGATACATTAACATTTGAACTTAAAACTTGGGACCTAGAAATTTAATTGGATCAACCAGTGGTTTCACAACTAACAGGATATCAGTGCCAGCCATGCCCTCGATATTGTCAAGAAGGTTCTACTACCATGAATCACAGGCATGAGATTAAGAGCCTGCAGAAGATTACAGCTAAAATGTTCACCCTGAGTTACTCTAGAGTGTAAACTGCCTTACCCTTCCTGTAAGAAGGCAGGGCCTGACATCTTTATTCCTTCTGGATGAACACCCTCTACCTCTTGGATCCCAAACTTCTTACAAGAATAGGCTTTAGAAACTAAGCCAATTTCAGGGCTTCAGTCTCATATTTTAGGTGTTCAATGAGCTAGTAAAACAGATGAATGCCTCAGTCTATTTAGAGCTACTAGTCATATTTAAACTAGGTTCACTGGACTATTTGCTAAACTGACACCATATAATGTTTTCAATAAGAATACATTTTGAGTTCCAGACATATCCTAGAGAATAACCTAAGAAAAATTTCAATGTTATATTTTATAAATATTTCTGAATAATTAATGTTGTGTTCTAGATCTAAAAGGTAAGCCTTGATATGCTTATTTGTAAATGAAAGATTATTCAAGTTACTTCATGGAGTTTTAGTTTACAGCACTAGCATATAGTATTCAAAGATGGTCTCATTTTAATTGTAATACAAAAGAACCACATCCGTTTGTGCTTTATTTTCATTGTAAAAAAAAATCTAAATTCTCTTATTAATCAACTTTAAAGTGAACCAAATAACTACACTGCTTCTGCCAATTGTGTAAACATAAACGCTGAAAAATATAATTATACAGCATTTCAAAATTTAAAAACATACCTATTAATTTGTTCCTTATTTTTAATTTGCCATCATCATCACAAAGTTTTAAATGTCAAAGTTGGGAGAAACGTTATTAGTAAGCAGTATAAATAGGCTCTTCCTCTTTTTTCAGTGTGTATAATGCCAGCCCATATATCATACACATGCTAGCAGTGTGTCTGAAGTAGGATGTGGGAAATAGCAGGACTACGGAAGTAGAAATGAGGGGTAAGGCTCTTTCTTAGATTGCTTTCATCCCCCCCACTTAAAGATCTCCTTTGTTTTCCCAGAAGAACAGCTCTATCATGACAATTTGCGTTGTCATTTGAAGATGTGAATTTACGACTACAACACCTGTCCAAATATCCTGGGCCTGCCATCTACTGCCCTGTACTTCTTGTATTTTCTATTATAGATCTTCTTTAATCAAGTGAAATTCATTATAATTCTATAAAATAGAAACATTCTCAGGAGCAGGGATATAGCTTAACTGACCAAGTGCTTGCCCCCCCACACACACACACATACACACACCCCAAATTGTATTCAATCCCCAGTAGCTATGCTTTGGCATGATAGCGTGAGTCCATATTTCAGCACTAAGGAGGCAGAGTCAGGGTACCCTTGGGCTCACTGGCTAGGCAGCCTCCCTAATCAGTAGTGATCCCAGATCACTAGATCCCTAGATCTCAGAGTGAGTCTATTTCAAAAGATATGATAGATAGGCTTCCTGAGAAATAACACCTCTGATTGACCTCTGAGCACCTCTGAACACACACGCACACACGCACACACACACACCCCCCAACTCACATACATGTACCTTCATACACACACTTCTTTCTCCCTCCTTCCCTCCTCCTCCTTTTCCCTCTTTCTCTTTCTCTCTCTCTCTCTCTCTCTCTCTCCTTCCCTCCCCCTCCCCCGCAAACACACCTCTAGTTGTTTCACAATATGTCCTATTTGTGAACTGGCATTTAACAAATAAGACCAGAAACGTACTGGATTTATGAACTTGTGACTCAACAAGATATAGAAAGGGGTTTTCAGTGATGGCAAGACATCAAAGAACACAGCATGATGACTGCATGAAATCCAGTCCCATAAGAAAATTTAAAAGTCAAACAATGTAAAATATAGTTTATGGCTTATAAAGTTCACAATATTCTTATCTGCTCAACAACACAGAAAGAAGCAAATGATTTTCTTGGTGAAGAAGAATTCAGATTCAAGTTTTAATGTCCCTATTCTGTAAACCTTGGTCAGTCCTATAGGAAGATAATTATCAGGGCTAAAGGAATAGTCCTTGCTGCTTCTTAGAAGTAAACTCAGGAACTAAATTAAGGTACTTAGAGTAAACTCTCAGAGTGTGCAGAGCTTGGCTGTGGGACTCCCCTGGACCCTGGCACAGAAGGCTAAACACTCCTATTTATTTAGAGACCAGGAAAGAATGAGGCAGCAGAAACGTGGCTTTCTCAAATATCCTTCCACCTCTTGCTAATCAATGGGTGTCAAACAGCTAAAAACTGAAAATACAAGTTTAAATGTGATTCATTGTAGTGTCCTTGTAGTGAAAAGTGGTTATTATGTAGTTACAAATTTACCTGAATGTTGAAGAAAAAAGAAAGAAAAGAAAGGAAAGAAAAACCAGGAGGAAAGCTGCCGCTGTGCAAAAGAAGAACATAAAATTCAAGCCATGGATTAGGGAGGCAAATGCAGACACCCTCTTACTTTATTAGAGATAGAAGAAACAGATTGTGTTCATCTTGCTCAGGGCCAACAGGCGCGCTTCATGGAATACAGCCAGCATCAGTCACAAAGCTCACTCAGGAGTTTTGCTCTGTGAGAAAAGGAAGCCAGATGGGCTATTTACTTTCAACAAGATAATTTTGGAAGAAATTGTTATAAGTCAAAGAAACTTTTTAGCTTCATCTGCTATTTTAGCCTCTAAGCTGATTTGAGAGGCACGTAGGGGGTTGGGGAGCTGTGAGAAAAGAAGTATGAGAACCAAGGAGATAAAAGGAAATGAAGAGCAAAGCTTGACTGGCTAGTGGTCCACCTAGAGATGTCCCCAGGTTATTGACCTGGAGTGAGGCACTGTACCCACAGACTCGCTATGTGACCTCTGAGTAAGTCCTTTGGTTTCCTGAATGGAGACAGTATCATAGGCATGGTAAAAATTAAGTGTCATAAATCAGGAACAGCACCTGGAACACAACCCAAGAACAAAGCAGACATCAGACATTAGTTTTATCTGTTCCGTTTTTTTTTTCTATTTGTGTAACTGAAGGAAATCCATCAGAGATATAAATATCCAGGTCACTGACTAAACAATCCTTGAGAACATAAGAGCTCCATGTCAGAGCAGTGTCCTGATGATGTGGTTCATAATCTACTGATGGAATTTGAAAATGTTTCTACTAATTTACTAACACAGGAGAGGAAAAAAACAAATAATTATATCATTAAATGTAGCAAAATGCTGAGATTTTTTTTCTACCTTAAAAGTACTTCTTTAAGCAACACAGCTATATATTCATAAAAAAATACATTAAGCTTTAAAGTAAGCATATATAATATGCATATGAGCATATTATAGAAATGTCCATCTTGTTCTTAGGATCTATAACATATAAATATTACAGTTAAATTAATTTGTGGGAAGATTAGGTATTTAAGCTCTTACTCTTATCTTATTCAATAACTGATAGTTCTAAATGAGTAAAAGATACACTCAGACCAAAGCAATGTCCAACCATATTCAATCTACTGTGCTTACCCTGGAAAGAGAAGGAGGTACATTGCAGAAGGATTTTTCAATACAAATGATTAAGACAAAAATGGCTGCTTGGCTATCTTTGGGTTGATCTAGAGACTATCACAACTACTTCTGTCATATTAAAATATTTTCAATACTTTGAAAAAGGTAGAGAGATGATTCCCTTAAAAATTGTTACAGAGCTTTCCAGAATCTTTGTTGTTGTTGTTACTGTTGTTGTTCACAATGTGCTTATTTGAGATAGTCTCTCTCTGAACCCTAGTCTAATCTGGAATTCATATTAGTTCTTGGACCTTAACTGTCTGGGTATGAACCACCATCTCTTGCTTCTGGACACTAACTATAAACAGTGCTAAAAATATTATGTAGAACAAGAAACAGATTATCTTCTTTCTTATATATATTCTGAATCCTCATTTAAAAAATATGTTATTGAACTAATTCAAAGGCCAAAAATGTAAGAGTTCTGTCTTATATCTTTGATGTAAAATACACTTTGATGCATCATATAAAGCCACATGCAGGTGCCCACTCCCAAAATGAATGTTCAAATGTGAAAGTAAACAGATGTACTAAAGCTGAACTATTTTACCCAGATTTTTATGTTAATTAAAAAACAAACAAACAAACAAAAAACCTCTTAAGATGCAAAAATCAAAACCAAGTCACTTCTTATCTTCTAGAACCAAAATTGCCTGGGATCTACCCATAACACATATTTCTCACGTAAATTCCAGTTCTTTCTGAGTAATGACAAACCTGTGAAAGTCCTAGTTGGCTTTTTGTTGCTTCATAAAATATTGACCAGAACCAACATGGGGAGGAATGGCTTTATTTGTCTTATACGTTGCAGTCTATGATCAGGGTAAGTCAAAACAGGAACTCAGGGCAGGAACTGAAGCAGGAACCATGAAGAAAAGTTGCTTCCTGTGTTGCTTCCCTTGGCTTGTTCTGTTATCTTTCCTATGCCCGGGGACAGCACTGCCCATGGTGGGCTGGGCATAAGTACCTAATTAGCAACTAAGAAAATACCCACAGACATGCCCACCACCCAGTGTGATGGAGGAACTTCTCAATGGAAATTCTCTCTGCCCAGATATATCTAGGTTTGTGCCAGCTGACAAAATGCTCTGGAAATGTGGGGTTATGTGTCTAAGATTCTGCGATGTGAGGGTAGGAGTGGTGATTTGGTACATGTGCATATTTATTCCAAGTTTTATTTTTAAAAGAATAATAAAACAATCTAACAAATAATAAATCTACCCCCCTAGGGGAATTGTTTATTAAATTTGTCATTTGTTAAAGGGAGAAACAAGAAAGTATGCCAGATTCAGAGAATAATCTGATTTTATTTTTCCTTGTCAAATATCTTACAAGGGCAAATTATTTAGTTATTTAAGGATTCTAAATTTACCTTTAGAAATTTAATAAAAAGATTCAAATGCCACCAAATACTTTTTGCATGATTAATAGCAAAAGGTATAATGCTTCACTGTAAAATCCAGACTTTTGGCTGAGTAGATATCAAACATGATTGAAAATTATTTTAAATTTAAGGTTTTTCAACATATATAATTTTTCTTTAAAAAAAACTGAGCTAAAAATTAGGAATATTCATGTCATTTTGGAAGGTAATTTCATATTCACTTGGATCTCTACTTCATTAAAAATAAAAATGAATGGTTTTCAGAACAACCAGACATGAGCTTGATGGATGATCATTTCTCAGCCCCCCTGTGAGCAATGAGAAAAAGGTAGCTATGTTTGTTTATAATGCTCCATATCATAGGAAATAGAGAAGCAATGCTGTTGGCATGTTGGTTATTTAGTTATGTGAAGGCGCTGCTGGAGGTGTGCTTGCTCTCAGTAAACAGAAGCAAGTATCTCAAAACTAAGAAACTAGGAAACTAGGCAGGATTCCCAATAAAGACATTAAGTTAAAACTGTCTTCTAAATAACACAAAGTAATATGCTTTGAACAATTATGAAAGGAATCAGGCAGTGCTCTTTTTCCTGTGTAATAGTGTGTGTGTGTGTGTGTGTGTGTGTGTGTGTGTGTGTGTGTGTGCGCGCAGATACACACACATAAAACAGACCTAGAAAGTTGATGCTTACATCTTGGAGAGGACAGGATGATGTCACCAGAAAGAGCCAAATACTAAAAGCATGAAAATTATTGGTTTTCCTTTTTAAAACAACCTCAGAATAATTAAGATAAATTTCTGCCTAAATTAAATTGCCAGGAAGTTTTCTCTACAAGGCTTTAGGCACTCTAAGCACCCCTTGACTTTGGCCTGTCATGCTTCTTCAATAAATCATGCAGCAGCCAGAAGTCAATTGAAATGATTGAATCAAGGAAAATCAAATTTTAACATTTAGTTTCAGTAATGTGATTATGAAGCTTTTAGTGATATTGTAATTACTTTGAAGCTTTGAGCATATGTTTCTATTGAAAGTATCCCATGGAGAAAAGCTACACTAGGGAAACAAGTAAATACCGACCCCAGTGAAGCAAAAATGTATTTGATGTGAAGTTAAAAGCTGAAGGTAGAAGAGAGAAGTCATCTGTGTGATTTATATTCTATGCATCATACATAGAGCAACTGGTTTGAAATGCCAGTGTCATCAAAAATTCAAATGATTCAATGGCTTTCCTCTAAGGGTTAGTGCTAGAGAAACACCAAGGAGAAGCAGCAGTAAAGGACGAGGAAGGAAAGAAAGAAGCATCCTTGTGCAAGCTCCAATTTACTCTGCACAGGACAACGTGGCAAACAGAAATCCTCCTAAGTCTAATGAACCAAAGTTGTCCTCTGAAACTGAAACACTTCAAATGTATTTAGCTTTTATCAGATTGGGCTGTATAGTTATTCATTCCTTCCCTACCTCAGTACTTGTGGAGATGCTGCTGGGCTTAGAGAATATAAAGATTAATAAGATGATGCTGAACCTAGCTAAGACAAGGATCATCAATGAGTGGGTTCTTCCAAGGGACACTGGAGAAGAGAAACTAAAGACTGCATGATATTTCCTCTCCTTTCATCCTTATTGTCATTCACCTAGCAGGGATCTCTTAAGTAAAAACATACGTCTTTCATCAAGAGAGAACACACAACATCAAAATAGAAAGAGTCTTTAGAATTTAGCAGAGGAATGATTATGTCAAAAACTTAAATTGTACAAAACCTTAAAGGATCAGTTTATTTGATAATATCAAAGTACTATCTGTCCTAATATCATATATCCCCTGGGTGGGAAACAGTGTAACAGATTCAAAGTACTTAATCTAGCTTCGTGTGTGTGTGTGTGTGTGTGTGCTTCCATGTGTATACTTGGAGCTTACTGATTCTTCTGAACTAGCTTGTTGGCCAGAATAATGCATCTGTCTATCTTGGCCCAACTCAGCTCCAAGAAGGAGTGTACCACCAAGTCTGGCTTTAATCTTGAATATGGGCACCCAAGTTCTCATGTTTACCTGATAAGTTCTTTACCCACTGAGGCCTCTCTCCAGACCTTTGTTTTCAAATATGAAGCAATTCCTTCCTTTCAGTCATAGGTAGCCACTTTCTGCTATTATCTGAAGATAATATTATTAGAAGATATCTGATTCTTGAACCTGATCATGGACCTCTGCAGTTGTCAAAGTTTGCTTCCTCTTCTGGAATTCACCAAAATACAAGTGTGCTAACTTAGAAAACATTAAGTTCTGATAAAGCGTGGTCATGATTTTGATGTTAACCAAAAGTAAATAAATGAGAATCAACATGACCCTCATGACAAAATTATCTCTGTACATAAATTTTTAACATCCATTTCTGGCATTAAGGACAAGCAGTTTCCCGTTTTTTAAAAGAAAGGCCTTTGCAACATGACAAGGAGAACTTCTCTGAGATACCCTGCTCTGTCCCCTCTCCTCACATTACTTCCTCCTCAGCTCCTTAGGATCACATGCTGGCCTTTCCCCAGCCCAGGCCCTGCTGACAAGTCTTCTGTCTTACTCACAGCCCCTCTAGCTGAAGTCTACCTTATTTTTCTACCTGTTCAAAGGCCAGCTGGGCTTAGAAATCAATAGCTTCTCAGTTGAATCCACAACTGACCACATGCGAACACAGCATGTCCAGTAAGAACGACGTCCTCCGTTTTCTTCTGTTGCAGTGCAGCCTCTGTGCCTGCCACACAGTCTGAGAAGGAGGTCTAAATAAACACTGGACATTCAGTTTTTATTTTGCCAACAAAAAAAGAACCTTTTTCACAAGTGAAATTCTGCATCTGTTTTAAAACTACATCCCACATTGTCTTTAGATTTTCTTCTAAAATTATTAATAATGAAAAATGGAATATATTTAAGATAACACTCTTTTCTAAAACCAAAATCTATATTGACACTCTTTAAAACTGAAGCAAATTAAGCTACAATATTGTTCTCCTCAATTTTACTAAAGTTTACTTTAAAATTTTTGTAATTTTCAACAAGTAAGATTAGTTAATATTTGCAACAGGTAAAACAATATCATTCCATTACAAAAGATCATTAAGTGTCTAATATTCAGAGTAAACTTAATCAGAAAGCAAAATATACATGAAATGCTTATTTGCTCCTATTTTGCCTGATGATCTGTTGTTATGTAAAGTTATATTTCCTGTGAGAAGTATAGCAAAACTTTCCTTACTCTACAGGATGCAAACAGACAACCTGGTTCATCAAATTACACAGCTATAACTCAGTATTCAGTCCAGAAGAGTATCCATGTGTTCTATCACCACTTGGGAAAACTGCCCTGAAAAGTAAATACATACTACAGCTATGGTGCATTTGTTTTATTCTGAGAGTGTGTGCATGTGTGTGCGTGTGTGTGTATGTATGTGCATACACATGCAGTGCATGCACAGCTGCATAGACAGCATCACCCACTGTCCTGCTGCCTTATCTCCTTGAAATTGTGCTCTCACTGAACCTGGGGCTAAACTAGCAACCAGCACACATCAGTGATCCTCTTCCCTTCAACACACTGCAACCACATAGTACTGTGTTTACACACATTAGTCCCTGCCTGAATATTTACATGGAAGCTAGGATGTGAACTCAGATAACAAGTATGCATAGACGGCACTCACAGCCACTGGTACACCTCTCCAGCCCCAGGCATCCTATTCTTAATGGTCTTTCATAACATGTTGCTATTTGGTGATTCCAAATGTTATATGTTGAATAATAGAATCCCAAAAATTCTTACAGCTCCAAAATAATAATTTGGGAATATACTTCCTATACTTCATATATAGAAATGAAATATTACTATGTATTATTCAGCTATAGCAACTAAGCTCTTATGCTAAAACCTTTTAAGTAAATTCATTAAATGATTAAGAATTATCTATCTTGAATCACTAATATTAATCATTCTATCATTTCTTAAAGACAAAAATCATTACTTCCTCCAAAATTTAACCTCAAAAGGCATCACTACCTCTTCTCTGATTAATCTACTTCCGTACTTTGAACTATATTGGTTATAAAATGCTTAAACTGACTGAGAAACTAGAAATATTCCTAATAAATGGTTATGCAAAAATGTATGACCACTAGTTGACCCAACAGAGAAGGTCCCTGAAAGTTAGACTCCTGGAAACTGTTCCCTCAAAGCTAAGCAAAATAAAGCTCATGACATAATGCCTGTGCTGAATAGTTGTCTGTCAACTTGATATAAACTAAAGTCAACTGAAAGGAGGGAACTCAATTTAAAAAAAACCAAACGTCTCCATAAGATCAGGTTGCAGGCAAGCTTGTAGAACATTTTTTTTTCGGTATAAAGGAGGTTTATTTGGGGAATGGAGGGGAGTGAGTGAGGACCTGGAGAAGGGGTAGAGGCAGGCAGATGAGAGTAGAAACATGAGGGGAGAGAGGAGAAAGAGAGAAGGTCAGAAAGAAGGACAGAGAGAGGGATAAAGAGAGACCAGCTGGGAACACTTGGGAACAGAGAGAGGAAAAGAGAGAGTACTGGGGTGTTGAGTAGCCCTTTCATATCCAGGCCACATGTTCCTGGCAGAGGCAGGTAATAGCAGCACATGATACAGTAAGCCATTGCTAGGTCTCTAGGAGGAGCCTAGCAGAATTACCTGTAAGCTAATATTCCCCCTTCTTGTTTTAATTACGAAATGAGGAACTAGGAAGGCGTGATGGTGGGGCAGGAGTGAGGTCTTCAGACTACTTCCTGCTGACTTTGGGGCATCATTGTCTTTGTGGACCCTAAGAAAATTGGGATGCTGGTAGAGCATTTCCTTAATTAGTGATTGTTGGAGGAGGGCCCAGCCAATTGTTGGATGGTGCCATCCCTGAGCTGGCGTGTTCCTGGGTTCTGTAAGAAAGGAGGCCAATGAGAAACACACTCCATAGCCTCTGCATCAGCTCCTGCCTCCAGGCTCCTGTCCTGACTTCTTTCAATGATGAACACTGATGTGGAAGTGTAAGCCAAATAAAACTTTTCCTCCCAAGTTGCTTTGGTCATGGTGTTTTATCGCAGCAATAGTAACCCTAAGATAATGCTGTAGGTATATAAAAGGCAACCATATGGACCTGGTGTCAAATTTTAGTAGTCCACAACTACCAAGCAATTTGTTTGGTGGCTTCTCTGAAATCAAGATGATGGGGCAATAAACATCTGACAGAAAGTCTTCATTGTGTAAGATATGACAGATATCACCTATAATACATCCAGAAAAAAATGAAGAAATTTTGACAGGGAAGATATCACAATGAAAAAGAAATCCTTTTGCCTACACATCAGGCCATTCATCAATTTATAAACAAACATGAGTGGGCACTGGCTGACATTTGACCTTCGTTCTCTCTGTAGCATATATAAACATTAAATGTACACTATGTACAATGCAGAACACAATTCACATGTGATAGGATGAATACATAAATACTACATGCTGCTTCTCGAAGGGAGAGGGTAAACTCTGTACCACAAACACATCTTATCAGCCCAAGAAAATCACAACACTTAGGGATAAATGATCTCCTATTTCTGTGTCCTAGAGAATAACACAAACACACACACACACACACACACACACACACACACACACACACACACAGAGGACATTCCTATCTAGCCTAACATACTACCTTATAAAGAACTAATACTGAAATGGTCACTGTCAACTAAAACATCTATTACAGAAAGATGCTATTGAGTGTCGGGGGATGAGGAGATTGGATTAGCCATGTAGAATCCTAAATGACCAGGAAAAGCAGTATTAGGGGAAACAGCATTGCTAACTGCATTCCTTGTAACCAAAATTTGCCTCCATAAGATGAAGTAAATAAGCCATGGAAGGTAGGGGATAGGGAGCTGAAATATAAATCAGCTACCTGTCAGATGTCTCAGTCTTTAATATTATAAATGTTGGGAAGGAAACCATTCGGACTACTACAAAGAAAAATTTTTAAATTAGCTCATTAAATGTAAATTAAAACAGAAACATTGAATAAGCACTAGGCTACAATTAAAGGCTGAAGAAACAGCAGGTAAGAAACAATTTTCATTGATCAAAGAACTGAAAGCTAACAGAATAAAGCATTTTGCATTGAACCTGGTTCATGAATATTAAGCATTTTGAAATAAGGAGAACTTTTTCTTTATTTCTTTTTTTTTTCTTTTTCCTTTTTTTTTTTTTTTTTTTTTTTTTTTTTTTTGAGGAGGGAGGGTTCAAAGAAGCTTTAGAGGTAGGGATGAATTTGCATATCTTAATACCAAGTACTTTCAATGTATCATTCTTAAGCCATGGAGCTTTGGATTTTAAAAAATGCAGTCTTCAGAAAAACCTTTAGAAATAGGACCAACATTTGTAAAGGCATAAAGTTTTTTTCAGAGGCTTTGGACCCAAAAGAGAACTGAATAAAATTATATAAACCCTTCTATACAAAAGTTTTGTAGAACCCATTTTGTGACACAAGGGCACCTCATAGCAAACAGTGTTTACAGTAGAGTTGCTTTCATCTACAGTTATTAAAGCACAAGTAGCACCACACAGTACTTTCAACTACACCTACAAAGTCCAAGACTTATTGTTTCCTGCATACCGGTTTTAAAACAAAGCTAGATGTTGGGTCAAGAGTCAATATAGATGAAATATTTACAATGACTAAGCATTTTTTTCTGCTTATTCTATTCTTGTATCCTTGGCACTTAGTGACAGTACCAGACACGGAATACGTGCTCAGGCCTGGAGTTTACTTTTGTAAAATTCAATCACTATAAAATGATTCCTAAACTCCTAAAACTCCTTTTCAAATTAAAATGTTCTACATTCTATCTATAGAAAAGACAATTTAGAAAGAAAATACTTGCTGGCAAGTGAAAAATAAATGTATGCTGATACTGTCAGAGAGGACAGGACCCCAAAGACACCTGTGAAGCATGTACACTGAAAGGCCCTATGACTACTGAACATTTATTTGAAAGGAAGAGTACTTTCCTAACTAGTAAATTCAATAAAAATGAAGAATAGGAAAGAATTAATGTGATTTTTATATGCAAACAGTTAAATTCTCTAAGTGATTTTAAACAAGATATAGGAAATAATATTTTAACCAATTAAAAAACAACAACACTTTTGAATGGAACCCAATTCTGCACTCTAGAATATATCACTGAGATACATTTCTATTTTAAAAATCTTCTACAATACTGGGTTTCAATTTAAGAACTTTCTTTTTCAATTGTATGGGTGTTCATGTACTTTAATAGCTGATACTATCAAATGCCTAAATGTATAGCAAGTACATTGAGAACAATTCTCAATTGTCACTACTGAAAATCAATTTTAAACACAAAGAGATGCTCATTTTTTTTTAATTTAAAAAAAAGTTTTAAGAGGTGCTTAAAATTACATTTTTCTCAGTTAAATGTTCTGAAGCTTTTCTATTCTACTGTTCATTATTATGAATCCCTTCTCTATGCCTCACAAAGGCAGAATTTTTCATTAACTTCAATAAAATTATGGTTTAAGTCTCTGTGGGTCAAGGCACTTAGCATGTCAGTCACAGTCCAAGTAGGAGATGTAAGTACTTTTGAAGCCATCTCCATGACAAGAAGGGAACCCTCTACTTTGAAACAATAAAAGGAAAATTATGTTATGGGTAATAAAGTGTTAGTCTCCTTTCCTTCTATTTGGCCAGGAAGCCAATCCACCAGATTTTTCTCATAGCAAGGACTTCAGTGACAGAACACAACATTTCCTTCACTAGGAGGAAGAGAGAGCAGAAGTACAGAAAGAAGGCCTCAGCTCTCAGTAGTTCTGTGCAGTGGAAGAAACTGTTCAGTTCCTGGAGCTATTTATGTGTCCTTTGCTCTGCAGCAGATCTCTGGGTAATTACCAGCTGCCCTTGTTTCCTGCTCAACCATTAGTCATAAAAATGCAAAACTATTCCTCCCAGAGCGTCCTCTGAATTGTTTTCCCTCTCACCTGCTTTAGACACTGTCACAGCACCCAAGCCTCCAACCTGGCAATTCAGAACTTTATTAAAATATGGCTACCAATAATAATACGCAATACAATACAACTAGTTGTATGTAACATTGTTTATGCACTTTTTAAAATGGAAGTTCCTTTTCTTGGGGCAGGAGACAAGGATTTAATCATTTGTGTTGAAATGCACACTTATTTACCCTGTAAAAACAGTAGCCAAAGAAAAGAACAGTTTTTAAATTTGCCTTCTGTTTCCCCTGTTTTTATCAAAAATTGATTTAATTGTAACATCCAAATGGCACAGTTCTTATTAAGAGAGTTCCGTGTAAATCTAAATAAAGCCACCTAAATGTATTCCATCCTAAAGTTATTAGTATAATAACTTATTAGACTTTATAAAATGATTATTTCTAGGTCCTAATTTCCTATCTTTATATAGCCTTAGGGGACAATTGCTCATCAAAATCATCCATGAACTAGTCTCAGTTGAAAGAAACTAAATGTGTATACGTGTCTTCAAAATATGAGATTTCTTTCTTGTAAAATCTCTTCTAATTTTTTTTTTCTAATCTGCCCCACTTGGTTCTCACTGATTCAGTTCAGATTTGGGTTTACAAACAACCCTTAAGTAAATGGCACTTAAAAGGCTTAGTGCCATTCATAAAAATGTACACTTTTAATTTAACAAGATTCCAATTCATTCATCCAAAATACACACTACCCTACCAAGCTTCTATCACTGCTTCCATGAGGATCTTAGCTGCCTAACATGATTCTCAAGAAGAGGAAAGGAGGGTTCCACGCTTTAACAACATTACTTTCATGAGTTAAAACAGACTTGGCTACTTTCACTGAGTAGCACATTTAGTTCATAAATGCATCTCTCATCCATCTTCTAGACACATCTTGGATAGACCGATTTCAGATGTGCTTGGTGCGATACCTATAAAGCATGTATCACAAACAAGTTCACTAAATCTTCAGGACATCACTTGGGGGCGAGTCTACAGTAAGGAAACCTCCAAACGGGAGTGTGCGCTAAATACCACTAGTCATTTATTTCTACCTATCCCGCAGGAGAATCAAAAAAAA
This sequence comes from Arvicanthis niloticus, assembly GCF_011762505.2. Taxonomy (NCBI): domain Eukaryota; kingdom Metazoa; phylum Chordata; class Mammalia; order Rodentia; family Muridae; genus Arvicanthis; species Arvicanthis niloticus. The sequence continues at coordinate 6,896,182 of NC_133436.1, read as the reverse complement.
AAAAAAAAAAAAAAAAAAAAAAAAAAAAAAAAAAGTGACTCCGAATTTAACATCTCTGCCAGAGAGGACCTTTCCAACCTTCCTACTTCCTTAGTGCTCAGAACAACCCTAGTGGCGACTTCCAAAGCTGCACTGGTCAAACTGCACCCAGTTACAATCTGTGGGGAAAAACAAACAAACAAAAAAAAAACCAAAAAACAAAAACCAAACAAACAAAACCAACCAAACAAAAAAAAAAAAAAAAAAAAAAACAACAAAAAAAATTCTTTCGTCTCAGATCTCCGAGGACACATTTAAAAGGACAAAACTGATGCATTCAAGCGCGATCTCCACCAGGCAGATGCTTTCCTGAGATTTTCTTAAAGTCCTAGGGTGTATGAACTCGCCCTGAAGTGATGGACAGCTTGACCGAAACAGACCTGGACTGGTCACCCTGCGGTGCCGCAGGGCGAGCCCCGCCGTCAGGGGGCGCAGTAGAGCGCGCGGGTGTCCGCGGGGGTGCCGTCTTCAGCGAGCACCGGGCTAACCTTGGCTAAGGAGGGGTGGGGACTGGAAACTCACACTTAATGCCCTAGCATTCACCCGACCCGGCTACTGGAGGGGGCCCCACGGTCCGAGGAAGGCCACAGAGCGGGCGGAGCGCGGCGACCACGCTTCCGCCCTGTCACTGACAGGTGGCTCGGGTCGGCCCCGAGGACCCCACTCGGACCCGTGGGGTTGTGATGTGGCGCCACACACGGACGCGGGGCGGCGCGGAGAGATTGTACCTGGCAGGCACCCACGTACCTATCATGGTCACCGGGCGGGTGGTGGCTGCGGGGTGAGCAGGACCTACGCGGGCACTGGAGCCCGCCCGAGCCTCCCACCAGCGTTTCTGTCAGGTTTAGTCATCCAGGCCTCCCCCACCCCTCCCCTCGCGCGCCAGACGGGCACAGTGCGCACGCGCACCCGCCCCTAGCGCGCAGCCTGCTGGGAGTCGTAGTTTTAACGCGTAAGATTCGCCTCAGGCGGCCGCCTCTGTCTCCGCCGGTAACCTTTTCCGGAAACGCTCGTCACGGAGGGGCGGGACTAGCGGCCCGTAGTGTTGACCAGTCGCTTAGCAACCAGAAGGCTCACCTTTGGAAGCTTTTAGCGGCTCTAGCCTCGGATCCCAGCCCTCTTCCCGCCCCTCCCCTCCCCTAAACTCCCTCCACCTTGGTGCTGCCAAACATCTGGATCACCCTGGGCACCACGAGGGGTTGAATTTCTACCACTAACGCGCCTTTTTACATTTTTCCCGACCCCCTGCTCACATCTGTAAAAGCCACTGGTTTTTCTACCACACCTTTGATAAGAACAAGACGTTTTCTAGGAAGATGGTGGCAGAAAAAGAGACCCTGACCTTAAACAAATGCCCAGACAAGATGCCGAAGAGGACCAAACTGCTGCCACAACAGACGCTCCAGGTGCACCAGCCTCATTCCCTGGTTTCTGAGGGCTTCACAGTCAAAGCCATGATGAAAAACTCAGTCGTAAGTGATCTCCCTCGATTGAACGCACTTGCTCCGAAGCAGGGGACCCGTGAGGTTGTAGAGGATGACAAGCCCCAGGATGGATTCCAAGTCCAGGTCCTGGGTACTGTTTGTCAGAACTGGCAATGACACGGTCAGTAGCCAACCGTGCCCAACAGTGTGCAGAAACCTGGGTAGGTGGTTAGAGAGCCTTCGGGGCAGGTGATGTACGTGGCTAGCTTAGGAGCACCTTCTTGAGAAAGTGTGCTTTCTCCACTAGCCCAAATTACACTTAAGCTCTTTCGCTCATAGGGGGAAAATCCTTATCCTTAATGCAAACTAAATTAGTTCCACTCAGCAAAGGGCCTCCTGGAGTGAAGGTCCTAAGAAGTCATAGGCTTGAAACATTTAACACGAACCCGTATGGGACACATAAACTCATCAATAATCTAAAGTAATTTATCTCATCTCAGACATTTTAGAATGCCTTAGAATTTACTTAGCAACATTCTGACAGAAAAGGTCTTAGCCTGTGAAAGTATTCAAAAGTTACTTCTGTGAAGACTGGTTCCTGATAAGCCTTTTAAATACATTTTAAATAATATGAGCTCTATTTCAAGTGTCTCTAATAATACAATCCCTATTTCATTTTTATGACTTGTGGTAATAAAAATAAAATATTATTAACACCAATAGGGGAAAATATTTAAAGTCACACAAATGGTTTAGCTATATGCCAAACACTGCTTTTAAACCTTCTTATTTATGAAATACCATCTGATTTGGTATGCTAAACCATGTTTGCCTACTGAGTGGGCACCTGTTTAGGAGTGTGGGATTAAATACTAAATGTAGTTTTCAAGTTTGTAAAATTTACACCTTGAGAGGATCTTATTATACAGCAATTCAATATATCAGCTAAATAGTGTTCTCCGTTGTCTTTTTCTACTTACATATTACAAGACTAATACATTTTTCTGAATACATACTTAAAGGACACAAAGGAAGTAGATTACTTGTAGACTTTTAGCTTGGATTCCTATGCTGCTACACAGAATTATATTTCTATTTTTTTGATATGTGTATTATTTGATCTATAGTAGCTAAAAATTTTTGGAATCTAAAAAATAACTGCAGAGTTACAGGAAACAAAAAGGGTTGTATCTCTATTCAATACTTAAAAGTTCACCAATTATGAGTTCTCTGATGTAGATTTTGTCACATTATAAAGTACCCCCCTCCCTCCGAAAGTCTACTTCTCTTCAGAGCATATATACCAATGTTAATCTTTTAATTGTACCCAAGTGTCCCCAAAAGCCATCCCCAAACCACTTCTCAGGAGTTTCAGTCACCTTCCCTTCCCTCTGTAAGACTTCAGTTCAGTAGGCAATGTCTTTTCAATGTTCTTCCAAGAAAACTACACAGTATCTACCCTTGTCAGTATAGAAATTATGAAATGGTGATAAATGTAAAGATTTATTTGTGAACTAATTTCTTAAAAACCCAGAAACAAGTGGTCTTAAGCAGTGAGTGGTTCTTATGTTTGCATGAACTTTTGTGTTGGTCTCAGTAAAAGTAAGCAATCACAAAAATCTTTAATCGGAGAATATTTAAACTCACACTGATATAGTGTTTTCCATTAAAATTTGAAAGGAGATACATAATTTGGAGATTTTCAGATTATTTTTCTTCTCATGGTATGATGGTAAAGTCCATGATCAAAAACCAGTTAACGAGTATTTATTCCCTCTGTCAGCAAAAAGTGAACCCTTTTTATGGTGTATACAAACCTCATCAAAAAGTCAGCTAGGACAGGCAATGGGAAGCACACTGTAACCTCATCCTCAGGAGGCAGAGCCTTCTTGAAGATAGCCTGGGCTACACAAGAAAAAAGGAAGTCTACAGTGCATATAGAGACCCTGACTCAAACAGACACACACACACACACACACACACACACACACACACACACACACACACACCCCAAGTTAGAATATGGATGCAAGGCTATGAAGATGTCACTTGTAGGCTCTGACTCCAGGCCCTCCAGAAAACAGGCTAAAAAAGCTATGGAATGTCAAAAAGACACAATCTCCAAGATAGATCATAGACAAGATGAGAAAAACATGAATAACTTGCCAAAATGGCAGAGTGATGAGTGTGCCCCCTGTTTAAGTCCATGGCTAAAGCTTAGATCTGAAGGCATAACTAGTTGAAAGAGAGGCTGAGATGGGCTGTAACTGGTAGCTCTGTGGCTATCTCAAACTTGTTATATTTTATTACTGTGGTAGAAGGGTGATGGGACAATGGGAATCATTAGAAGTCGTGAACTACCAGTGCTGAAGCTGGTGCATTATGGTGAAGAGAAACATAAAGACGAGTAAAAGAGTTACTATGCAAATGGTTAAGCATCTGTGGCTGGGACTGCAAGCATTCATTCCATCCAGTGCAAGTAGTAAGGATGGTGGATTCAGATGGAGGCCCTCATCACCCCCATACCTCAGGTATGTAATGTCTCCCAAACTGTTCTCTACCAGTCAATTATCAATACAGCTAAACTAAACTTTCCAGAACAAAGCTCTTCTGATTACACAATGCAAATATTTGGGAGCTATAAAAACAAACAAACAAAAACCCCATACTTCTACAGAGGCAGCCACAATTATTCTTAGATAGTTTCGTGCATTTATACAACATATCTTGACCATATTCACCCCTAATCCTCCGTCCGTCTCTCCCTGACTCCCTAATACCTGACCCTCACACCTTCCTCTTTTGTTTCCCATAACCCACCGAATCTGTTAGTTCTGCCTGAGTGTGTGCGGGTGTGTCATCATTCACCTGAGCATGGTGACTTGTCAGGTGCCATGTACCAGAAAGAAAATGGACTCCTCCCAGCTTCCTGCTGCCATTAGTTGTCAGTGGCTCTTCACGGAGAGGTGGAGCCTCATGAGCCCCTCCCTCGTCCATATTGGCGTATTAACTGGCTTTATCTTGATTAGGCCATGCCCTAAGAATTCAAAAGTGCAATGGCCACGTCATGTTCAGAGGACACCGTGTCTTCACGTCCTCTGGCTCATACATTCTTTTTGACCCCTTTCACCAGTGTCTCCTGAGCTCTGGTGGGAGCCTGGCGTGAGGCTGGGCATGAATGTTCCATTCTCAACACCAATCATTGTTCTCTGCATGGCCTAGACCAGCAGACTTCTATAATCTAATTCTATTCTATACTTTTGAAATTCATCAACACCCCTCCCCCCTCCTCCCCCCTTCCCCCCCCCCCCCCCCCGGGCCAGGGATGGAGCAGTCAGTAAAAGAGGACAGGCAGTGAAGCAGCTGGTTAGCACAATACCTGCTGCTTTAAGGACCCTCCTAATACCTGCCCCTCCCCCCATCCTAAGTTATCCCTCACTCACTCTTTTCTTATTTGCATTATACTTATATCTGCTCATGTTTTAACCCCTTGTCTAAGTTTCATGTGAAAACAGAATCTTCTAACTCATCCTCAGATTTTACCAGAGGCAAACAATGGATTTGATAACTAATGAAGGAAAGCCACTGTTTTCTTCTTGTCTTGGCCGTCTTGTCATTAAAATGGATTTTTGTCTCTACATTGTTTTTAACATTCACACAATTAGGAGACCAAAAAACACTGCTTTAAAACACAGTTTGGCCATAATGTTTCTTACCTCCCAATGATCAGACACTCGCTGTCCTGAACAAAAGCTCAAGCTCGAGCCTCCTGTGAGTTCCACTGAGAGCTGGCTACTGTTGCTTTTCATGTATGTGTTCACATACGTGCACATGTATTTATTCACATACCTTCACCTTCTGTACCCTCTACCTTACTTGCCCACGGGCCGCCATCATGGCTTTCTTGCTGGTCCTGATACACTGGCATGTCTACCTTGGTGACTGTTTCTTTCCAGTTCCTTTACCTACAATGTACAGACCACCTTCTCTTGATGTCTCCATTTTTTTGTTCAAAGGTTGACTTTGTAGTAAGATATCCTATTCTCTGACTAAAAATCTCAACCATGCAATCATTCCCTCTGACCCTGTTCCCGAACGCCTGCAGGCCCACCCACTCAGGTTCTCTGATGTAATAACTGTGCAGTTGAACCTGTGCTTTCCCCATTAGAGACTCGGCCTCTGGAGGCCTGGGAATGTTATTGTTTCATGCACTGCTTCCTCTCCAGCTGAGGAAAAATCCCTGACCCATAGTATGGGCTGAATTTTCTTCCTTCCTTCCTTCCTTCCTTTTTTTCTTTCTTCCTTCCTTCTTTCCTTTCTTTTTTCCTGTTTCTTTTTTTAATAAAATGAAATGACTTCATTTTATAACTAATTAATAATCTTTAAATTGGAATTTTCAAAGAAAATAACAAAATTGCATAGGTATTAAGACTATGAGTATATATACATATATATTGAGTATATACATATATATACATATATATATCCTATGAATATTTTATTGGCTTATTACAAAAGTTTTATAAATTTATTTTGTATATGTACACTATAAAATATGAAAATGGTTTGATTTAGAAAAGCTTTCTCTTAAGATTATGAAAAAGAATTTAGTCTCTAAACTTTTGTAATTTTAGTGTTCAAAGGAAAGGTTTTTAATATTTTTATCTTAAATCATTTGGTTTAGAAAGTAAGGTAGAAATTCTGTGTTGGTTTTCTAAATGGCCAGAATTGTACTTTATCCTTGATTTAGATAAACTAAAGGTTATATAAAAATGCTGGCTTATTTAATTTGGGATTCCATACACTTTAACTGATGTGTCAGTGCTGTGAATTTAACTATGGCATGTGCCCAATCACTTGTTATTCTTATCACGTATTAATGCTTTACTATACTGTAAGTCATCTTACATCTATTGGCTTTTCTAACCAATCCTATTTAAAAAAAAAAAAAAAAAAGTCAGGGCAGACAATTTTTTCTTACAGAAATATGAGCCTCAGACAATTTTATGAGATATTTATTAAATGACAGTGAAAGAATGCAAATTCTATATTCTTTTTTCTCGCTCTACTCCTGGGAATATTTTTCTCCGGTATCAACTATCCCACATGTATAGAAAAAATAGGTGTTCCAAGTTATTCACTGGCGACCATTAATATCGCACTGGTGCAACCAGCTCCCAGATCGGCAGTATCAGCACAGAAAGCACAAACTGGACTCTGTGGGTTATAACATCTTAAAAATCCATGTTAAAATTTTAGTGAACATGAAGTTGTAAGGAAGTTTGCAGGTGGGTAGAGGAGCCAAGAGGATTTAGTGAGATGTTTGTGTGGGGTGTGAATATGATCAAAATACATTGTCTGCATGCCTGACATTCTCAAAGGATGAACAAAAACATTGTATAAAAAATTAAGTGCCAACATCACAGAAGCCTTATCTGTTCCTTTCTACTCACCCCCCGGACACCCCCTCCCTGTTTGGTGCTGTTTTCGTACCTGGTTTTATACTTGGGTAAACTATGTAATTGTTTTGTATCTGCTACTTCCATCAAAATTATGTTTCTGAGATTCAGCTCTACTGTTGCATACAATTATAGTTGTAAATTAATTGTGCTGATTAACTTTAAATGTTAGTTCGACATAACCTGGAGTCATCTGATAGAGTCTTAACGAGAAGCTTCAGTGGGTTGGCCTGTGCACACTTGGCTGTGAATTTGATTGGTCATTATGATGGGAAGCTCCACCCCGAATGTGAGGGACACTATTTCCTGGGCCAGGCCTGGAACAGGAGAAGAGTGAAGGAAGCTAGCTAGCGTCAGCACAGTTGGCAAGCAGCAAATGGCTAATCTGTCTCTGCTGCTGCAGTTGCTTCCTGTGGGTGGTGACGAGCTGCTCGGACTTCCTGAAAATCGTGGACTGTCACCTGAAATGGTAATCTAAAATAAACTCTCCCTTCTGGTCTGGGTGTCTTAGCACCCCAGCAGAAACGAAGCTCACACACGAATGCTCCGTGTCTGTTCCTGAATAGCACTTTAGTGGACTCATGTACTACCATTTATTTAACCACTCTCTTCTGAGTATTTGTGATTTCCGATTTTAAGATTTTCACATGTAGCACTCTGAGGAAATTTTACTTTTTTTTTTTTTTTGTCGTCTCTCTGCTGCTCCTACTCCTTATACTCCTTATCTTCTTTGTGCTGGCAGTTAAAATCTCAGCACTTCTCAAAGTCATTCATCACACGTATTTGGAAAAAGGAACAGCTGAGGCTGTGGTTTTCCTGTTGTAAGAAGACATTTTCCTAACAAATATTCTTACATTTATGTTCAACAAGTTACTTCTTTTAGGTCAAATTCTTTCATTGATTTTCATACATTATATTTTAACCATAATCTTGTAAATGTAGCTATAGAAGGACACATATACAAAATAGTGAAATGGGTGATGTATGTGGCTCCTGTATCTAAAATATAAACATCTTTATCATTTTCTCTGTTTGAAACATAGTCTCACTATGTCGCTTTGGCTGGCCTAAAACATGCTATATAGCACAGGCTGGCCTCAGAGCTATCTTTCTCTGCCTTCCAAGTACTGCTATTAAAGGCATGGACTACTATGCCTAGTACTTTATAAACATTAAATGAAAGTAAATAAGATCTTCCTTACTAACAGAGACATGGCTTCATTTTATATCTTATCTGTCTAGTACCATAGCACGGAGTCTAAATTTTGTATATATTCTCATGTGTATAAGGAATATGTACGTGCATTCATGAATTCATGAGCTAGATAATTGGATGATTGATAAAATGGATGGATAGATAGATAGATAGATGACAGATACATGTATGGATGATGGATAGATAGATAGATGACAGATAAATGGATGGATAGATAAATAGATAATTGAAATTTAGGAATTATTCTTTAGCTTGTGTTGTTACTGGAAGTCTTTGTTTTGTTTTTAATGTTTTTATTTTTTATGTGTGTATGGTTGTTTTGCATCTACTTATGTCTATGCAATGTGTGCACGCCTGGTACCCTCAGAGTCTAAAAGAGGCTAACTGGAGCTACCAAGAGTTGTGAACCACTACATGAGTGCTAGGAATCAAACATGGGTTTGCAAAAGCAGCTGGTGCTCTTAATTTCTGAGACATCTCTCTGGCTCCTGAGCTTTTTATTGTTGTTTAAAAAACATATTTATGTGATGCTTCTGGATCATGCACTATTATAAAGGGGAAATTATTGGGAATATAATAAAAGGATATTCATATGAAACTTCCTCCAATTTACCCATATTTTCCACCACAGTGTAACACAACTGAATGAAAAGTATGTTAACCACCTGTCCCAGCATGAAACAGAGTGATGGGCAATGATAGAGGAGGCACCTGACATTCTGTCTGTACTCTAGGAAGTGAGGCAAACATCACTGTACGTCATCCAAAGAGCCCATTCCTTCATGTTTTAAAGGGCACAAGACTGGTTTCCCCAGAACTCCAATTCTAAAGGTCAGGAATTTAATATTTGAGATATTTTAATTCTTTTATTACACTTACTACGTTCTCTAGCAACAAAACTGCAAAGATTTTTTTTAAGGACTTCTTTTTTTTCTTCACTTTCAAGCCTTATTTACCATATCCAGCTGCTGTACAGCTACACTGAGGAATACATCTCAATACAATACAATACATTTTTACTGAAAAATGAAGGTTTCATATGCATTCTTTACCAAAATAAACTAAAATTGTCACACTGGTTTGATTTGATTAAGTGATGACAGTCTTTGAGAGAATAGTTACACTTTTTTTGTATTGAAATATGTATTTTTTTTACTATTCAATATATTATTCTGATTATGGTAAACCCTCCCCCAACACTTTCCTTCCTACCTACCCACCCAACCACTCTACTCCATCTCTCCCTCCCTCTTCCCTCCCCACTCTCTAAATAATAAACAGGCAAACAAAAAGTGAAACAAACCATAATTTAAAACACATACACACATGTGTGCACACACAAGAAACATCAACATAAAAGCAAAACAAAACATTCTCTCTTAAACTGATCCTAAAATTCTTCTGATTTGGATGACAGGTTAATTCTGAAGGTTGAGGGAGTAAGTATTAAGCCCATCCTCATATACAAAGACGAACATTCTAAGAAGCCATGGATTTATTGTCTTTATTTCAGTATTATTTCTTCTCATTTTATTTCCATTGTTTTTATTACTAAAGTTTTCTAATATGGTTATATTTGAATTGTTTCATTTCAACATTTTTGTTAATGTTTTATTTCAATAGATATTACATTCTTGATTTTTGAATGGTTGCAATGGTGTGTTTTTTTCCACTTACATTAGTGAAGAATTGTTGCATCATTAGTTAGAACTTTACATCTGTTTTGGATTATGATTTTTGCTAGCACACACTAATCTGACAAAGCAAGTAGATTCATTGTAGTATTGCCGTATATGCATACACTGCATAATACACACACACACAAACACACACACACACACACACACACACTTCTTTTTCTATTCCCATAGTTGTTCCATGTTGTACCCTTTGTGCTATGACAAACACAAATCTGTGGAATCTCTTTAGCATAGCATCTTAAACTGTATGTGAGGACCCTATGCAGTGTCATATGACTAGCTGCACATGAGAATCATGAAAAAATTTGGCAACAGTAAAAAGTTTCTAAACACAAAATAACCAGAACATAATCCAAAATTGAATGTGCCCTAGAACGGAGGTGTTTCTGGACAAGCTGGCCTGAGTTTTATATCCCACAATATCACTTTGTACTGTGATGACATGCCATGTAAGGCCTACGGATTCCAAAACATCTGAGATCAGCACTCTTGTACGCTTATGAAGTGCAGTGTTTTGCCTACATACAAAATTTCCACCCCTGCAAAAATATAATGGGTTAAATATGTGGGCAATAAAGACAGCATTTCCCTACCATCTTTTCTCACTATGTTAAGTATCTATGTTAAAAGTATCTTTGCAGGTCAATGAATTAGAATGTTTGATTTTTAAATTTACTGTCTGATTTGATGGTTTGAGTTTCACAAGCTATAGAATAAATGAATTTTGGCTCGGGGTTAGGATTTCTAGCAGTTTCTGAAATATCCCTAATCATACTTTTATAATTTTTATAACTATGCTTCTATCCAAGGTGACATTCTAAGCATTGACTGCTATAAAATCAAAATATCAATCACTCCCAAACAATGCTGAATGGGTCTTAATCTGCAGATCAAATATTTAGCTAAGATTTAATTCTTTATGTAAAAATAATCAAATATTTGGGTCTCATTAGTATGCAGACTTAGTTTCTCTTTAATACATGGTGACATTATATGCATAACAATGAATTACTTTAAAATAGATGTATTTATGATTTATTATCAGTATTTACTTAACTTACATACTATATTATTTGCATAAATACTGGGTTTTATACAAAATTGTGCAGGTTAAATGGGTCATAAATGAAAACAGCTTTAGAAGCACTGCTCTGCAGTAAGAATCTGACTTTGATTCTGTTGAGTGAGCACCCAGGACTCCTAGAGCATCCACCTGGAAATGTTCTACTCTAGTGTTTCAGCAAATGCCATACTTTGCCATGGTGAAGAGACCGACTTACAGTTCACACTGCCGTTCTCGGTGATCAGGCGCTTGCCATCTGACCGAACACTTACTGATTTTTGTGTTATCTGTTCTAACCTGGATGGGTTGGTTGGAACCTTATGTAGCTTTCATCTGTTGGATATTGTGCTACTTTAAAAAAATCTGTTCAGTTCAATTACCCTTTTCTTGATAAGATTCTTTGATAATTTTGTTGTGTAATTTTGAGCTCTTCATAAATTCTATATATTAACTCCCTGTTGAGTAAACATTTTTCAGAATGTTTGCAGAATCTCTCCCATTATGTAGGTAGTTGATGATTTCTTTTGCTGTACAGAAAGATTTTTTTTAACACAATGCAGTCTCGTTTGGAAATTCTTGCTCTTACTTGATATGAAATACTGGAGCTCTATTTATAAGATTTTAAAAAATATATTTGTTGTTCAATGCTTATGATTTTGGCTTCTGAAGTTGATCCTGCTTGACATGCCTATAAAAATTATGCTTTAAAATGATACCCATTTTTAGAAATCTTTCGTGGAAACTTGAAAATGTATACTTTTATTTATTATTCTGGATGTTTAATGTAGCTGGTCTGTTTTATTGAGAATTATTGCAGAAGGCATCTATTTAAAATGGTGTTACTATTGTCAACATGAAACACAGCTCTTACTCAGATGGTTTTAGCTGAGCCAAATATGAACCAACACAAACACACTAAATGACACGTTCAATCCTAGATGCAGTTACATGGTTGTTTTATAGACACAGAACACAGGGAAGTTGTCAGTCACTGCATTACTAAATGCATTGGTGGGCAACATCAGTACATGGGTTGTAACAAAAAAAGGAATTCTCTGCTGTCAGTTATAGGTGCAATCCAATGGCATTCTTGGCTTTGAAGTTAGTGATGTAAGTGGTCTGCCATGTTAAAATATCTCAGAAGTGTTAACCAGTAGTTAAAAGGATTCTGAGATCATATGCAAAGGTGGATGAGAATAGCCCAAGATAACATCAGCCATCTGCAACATCTCTGCTCTCTGTAGTCTTAATGTTCTCACCCGTCAGTCTCCCTGCAGAACCTTCAGTGCAGATGTACAGACTTTCCAGAAATTTCACTTTATACCTGACCTATGAATCTAAACTGTGTAAGAACTGGGTGTATCTTGAGCATTTTTGAAATAGCCATAAAAGCTTTAGTGTAGCTTGGTATTTCTTTTCTGTTGACATATTTGATTGTCTGTAAAAAGTATATTTTTAGAGATTCTGATTGTTTACACAACGTATTGTCAGAGTCAGGTCTTACCACTGTGTCTTTCTGGCTCTGTGATTGTTGATCAGTGAGTAGGAAATGCACAGCAGACAACTTTAAAGTAGGCATCAGAAAACAAGGAGAGACAACTTCAGATGGTTTCCTTTTGCTTCTCTTGTCCAGGTCACAGGACCTGTCAAGTTTCTCTTTAGTTCTGAAAGTAACAAAATCTTATTGGTATCTATCCGTCTTCACCTAGACTTTCTCAATGGACTCATAATTCAAGTTTTTTATCTATGCTATTTCAATTAGTTCATTCTCTGGAAAAGGCTTATTTGTATATTTAATATGTGTTTTTCTTTTAAAACTTTATTCTTTGATAACTTTATGCATATGCATAAATTGAATATGATCTTTCACCCATCCAGTTTCTTCTGGATCTCTCTCAACAAGGATCTCTCCCAGCTCCACATCGTCTATCATGACCACTTCCCCCTGGAGAAGAAAAATTCTCCTTCCCCCTGAAGAAGAAAGATTCTCCTTTCCCCAGAAGTTACCAACTGCTAATAATGCATCAGTTAAGGGAGGAGCCTTGTAAGCTCCTCCCACTCCATTCTTTACTTTTGCTTGACTTGATCTTTATGCAGATAATCACAGCTGGAATGTGTTCATAGGGCAATAGCCATGTCATGTTCAGAGGAAAGAATTTCCCAGCAGCTCTCTGCTGCATTTTTTGTGATATTCCTTGAACTTTGGTGAAAGGTGATGGGATGAAATTGATATATTTGTCTGACGTAATGCTGAGCAAGGATATCCACTTATTCTTTGCACTTTGAGCAGTTATAACTCTGAATTTTATGCTGCCCACTGAAAAAATAAGTTTCTGTAACTAAGGGTGAGAGTGGACCTAGTCTATGGACATAAATATAAATATGTATTTTTTCATAGTTAGTGTCCCAGAAAATGAAGTTTCTTTAGGGGACTCAGGGGAATATCATCACATTAGCTGTGATTCCTTCATAAGAACACATTTAAATAACCATTTGCTTCATGGGGGAGGGGTGGCAGATGTCTCGTGAAGTCACATGTTTGACTGTGCGGTGAGCATGTGATGGTGAAAACCATTGACCAACTCGAGTTTTTAAGACCTGGAAAGGGAAACAAGTGTATCTAGACTTGGAATCTAGGAACTGGAACTTCTAAAGCCTGTGTGGGGTAATTCAGTTACTCCGTGTAGTGAAAAGTGTATATTCAGAGGGAGATTGGGCAAGCCATAGGCTAAACAGAAATTTAAGGTGTCATTATCTGTGCATTTTCTCATTTACCAAAGTTACTGTCATTTCGGAGGGAAAATGTAAGTTGATTATATTACAAAGAATAATTATGTTGTGGAAATAATTTGTATTTTAGAATTATGTCTCTAAACCAACTCACATTAAAGTCATTGACATGACATAGGTTAGACAAAGTAATGCCAGAAAAAAGTATGATTATACAATAAATGCCAGGTAAAATGATAAATACAAGATAGATCATGGCTAACTACCTTCTTTTGTGGTTTTTACTTAGCAGAAAATCCGCCAAGAACTATATTTTACAGACTCTGTGTTCTAAATTAAAGTAACCATGAATAAATAGTCACTGAGACAAATAGTAAATCTTTGACCAAAGCATCAATGTCTTGCACTTTATATGTTTTTAAAAGTTATTTTGCATAATGAAATTGTAACTATCTCAAAGTTCAATGAAATGACACACTTTTAAATGCAGAACTTATTTGAGTTTAACAGAGTTAAGATTTCACATGATGTAGTGACCATAGAGCAGGAAGATAAATATCACTAATTTAAGCAATAATGATGGGTGTCTTGCTTATGCTCTATCCCCCGTTGAGATTTCACAAAGAAGTGATGTATCTCACTTGCTGATGTTTTCACTAGATGTTGCCTGCATCCACAGTGATTTACATTTACAAAGTTATTGTCTGTCATTATTTGGAGTAAGTATGAAAGTAATTTACATATTTACCAGACACTAGCTTTATAAGATAAAATATGAAGTATAAATGGCGGATGCCTTGTGTTTCCCTTTAAGGCTGCACAACATGATGGGTAAGAGGGATGCTCATTAGCATATTTATTGATTGCTGATATAGCCTGTGAAGTAATTCACCCATCACTGTCAATCTATATTCATTCCACGTTCATAGTGATCACTTATAGGGAAAAAAGATAGGATATTAATTAATTTGCTGTAGGTAAAATGACTTATCTAAATGACAGTTGGCCACTGTTTTTATGAGTGAGGCCGATCTAATTGATTTGCAACTAGCACTAGGTGATACAATGAAAGCCCATTAATAGTGTTAAAATTTTTCAAGAACCCTGGGAGTTTATCAGAGGTGTTGCTCAATACTAGCTTTGTGGACATACTGGCCATCACATCAACAACATGATGATATATCTGAGTGCCATCTTTTTCCAGCCCTCTCACTGGCAGAAACAGAATCAGCCAGATCAAGACAGAATAAGAAGTAAGGGAAGAGAAACATTGGGAGGCAGTGAAGAGGGATTCAGGATAAGCAATATTTTGAGTCAGGATCTAAATAGGAGACCCACAAATAAACTGAGATTTAGCCAGAAAATGTAGTAACAACAGACAAGAAGTTAGGAGACTGTCTGAATCCAAAAAGACTCCTAAGACCCTTAGACTCTTGTCAGAACTGCCCCATGTGGCATCACATTCTCTAGGGATGAGACAGCACTCTGGAGGCTGAGAGTAAGTGAGCTAAAGGTCTTATGGCTAAGCTGATGCTGCTGGTGGCTCCATTATCAGCTTAACAATTTTATAAAATAAAGTAGCTCACCCTTTTAATTTCACTGAATGGTTTCATATCCATGGGTCTTACCTTTAACTCTGGGTATCACCCACAAGTGGTGTTCTTTGTTGTTAAGCGAAGTTGACTAGACTGCATATATTGAGATTTATTAAAATACTGGGAAGCCAACTCGGAATCAGCATTCAGTCCATAATTGAAAAGTCCTGTGATCTCATTTCCACTGTCAAATTTGAAAACCTCTTCAAACTGAGAATCATATAGAAAACACTGAAAGGTGAAGCACACAGACTTGAGAGGGGAAGTCGTAGACTCTGGCTTATCTAAATTTATCAGTTCCTGTCTTCTTCTTACTTCCCTTTCCAGACCCATAACCCTTCCGCTCTGTCCATTTTGTGTCATTTACAGCGTCTCACCATCTAGCCCAAGTTAGTCTCCTGCTTCAGTCTTCCCGCCTTGGCCTCCTTAGTACTGAGATTATAGACAGGCAGCGCCATGCCAGGCTTACCTCGGTCTAATCTTAATGTTTTCATTCATTTATTTCACATCTACAATTAGTTTCTTCCACAATTCCTATTTTTTGTTTAAGAAAACAAAAGCTTAGTTGACTTTACAATATATTACAAATATTAAAGTACAGAATGTTCCAAGTATTGACATCATTATCACTTGTTTAAAAAAAAAAAAAAAAAAAAAAGGCCATGGCAATAATGAAAAAAAAAATGCACTGCATCATCTCACCCAGTTGTCTTAGACCTCCATAACCCCTGATTCCAACTTCTCCCCATCTCTAGTTAACCAGCCACCTGCTTTCATTTTATGCTTTAAAAAATAAATATATATATATAATTATTTTAAAAATCTATGTCTTGTGGTGCAATTTTCAACTACACAATCTCTTCCCAGAAGTACCCATACTGTTTCATGTGTCAATACTCCATCCCTTTGATTGTTGAGAGCTATTCTGTCTGTATGGATACAATGCAATCTGTTTACTTATCATTGATGGACGTTATGGTTGTGCCTATGTGTATTAAAAGAACTACTGTAGCTAGCTATTGGTGTGCAAGTCTTCATGTGGCTATGTTTATCTGTCTTGATCAATGACATGAAAATGGAGTACTGTACCAACAATCAAGGAGCAGACCACATGTGAGTAAGCCCTTCTCCCAGCTGCCACTTGAGGTTGCTAATGGCAGAGGCAATGCCATCTTGGTCACAGCTGAAGTATTCATACTTTCTCAAAAACTATATACAACAAGGCTTGTTGCGTGAAGATTTTCTTGGGCCACCGAAGAACTCACAAATATTTACTTTAATAAGTGCAAGCTATATCATTTTATAGCAGAATTCCTATAGTGTAAAAATATACACATAGCTCAAATATAGTACTGTCTTGATTGCCAGGTGAGCTTATGGAAGCAGATCACAGAAACAATGTCGTCATACCGTTTCCACTACAGTCTACTCATTTTCTCCATGCGCGCTCCCTAGCATACACCTATATTCACCTTCCCAGTAGAGATTCTCGTAGTTAATGTTTTAACATTTTGCTTCATTTGAGATTTATCTTGCTCTTTGCACATAAAACTTAAATTCATGTCAGCCTTCATTTATTTTCTTTCAAAGATATCTTACTATTCCTTTACATTTATAAGAAATTACAAATTTGTTTCTGCCTAAAGCCAAGAGCTAGATTTCATGATGACCTAGATTCATAAATGTGTTTCATCAGTGACTTGAAAATTTGAATGATAACACATTGAACTAGATTAATGAACCATTTAAAAATTTTATAGCATTCAGAAAAAAATAATTTTCCAAACATTTTACTCATTGGATTTTACTGTTATTTTACTTTTTAGATTATTCTAGGATTGCTGATTAAGCCAGGTAGTTCAAAAACATACACACATACATCATATGTACACATATACATATATGCATATGTGTATATCACACACACATACACACATACACACACACACACAAAGTTAGGTATAGTGGTGCATGCCTTTAGTTCCAGCACTTGGGAGACAGAGGCAAGGGGATCTCCGTGAGTTCCAGGACAGCCATAGGTACACAGTAAAATCTTGCCTCTCAAAACAAAACAAAACAAAAAAACCTCAACAGCAATAAAATAAACAAAAGTTTGTCCCAGCTGCAAGATAATAAAATCTTATTTCGAAAAGCTATACTAGGCGTTTGTAACTAGACTATAGCAGAATTCCTCAGCAGCCCTTAATAAGGTATCTCTAGTGCTCTTCCCATGTTAACTGTTGTGGCTTCCACAAAGGAATTGCCTTTGTCTAGTCTCTGTCATCTGCTGGCACTGGGCTTGAGCTGACAAGCAGTACTTCATCAGCTACAGGAACTACTACACAGCTTGACAGGACTTCATCATAGCAATGAAGTGAAGTCGGACTGAAAGGCACAGTGCATGCTGAGCAGTGTGAGAGTGCCACCTAACCTGCTCAGAAGATGGTGGAGAATATATATATATATTCTCCCAAGTCTATTACGACATAATTGGCCTGTCTTCTAAAGTACACTTTCAGGACTTTATAGGATTCTACTCTTTAACCGCTACTGCTAGTGAGTTATGTGATCTGGAAGCAGCATTAATGCTTAGGAGGCACACAGGTGCCATTTGTACATTTTCCTAATGACTCCAGTGGCCTTTTCTTTAGTTTACAGATGCACTTAATTCGGTGAAGATGGACGTCCTTTAGAGGACCAGCACTTTCTAAAAGGTGTATTTAAGCCATGCATTCCTTACTTTTAGTTAGGCTGACATATATATTCCAAGTTGTTTCTCTTTGTAGAGTTTTTTTTTTTTTTTTCATTTTAGAAATGACTTGAAAAATCAATATAATGTCTGATCTCACTGGTGTTTATTTTTCTGTTACAATTAGTGAGTTTTTAAAAACAAACTTTAAAAAAATCTTTAAGTTTAAAAAAATCAAAAGCTAAGAAAAAGTATTTATCTGAAATCTTTAGGTTGTAATTTGGGAACTAACCCATGAATCCAAATGAGCAGTTGATTGAAGTCGTCTGTGCTGCCATTAGTTGTCCCCACGTTGCTGTCTTGGCTGTCATCTCTCTCTGCTTCTGTGCTTTCAACTACTAGCATCAAATACTGTTGCAAACCAACAGCAGCAGTTCTGAAAATCTTTTGTATCTTTGCAAGACATGATGAAATAATGATTTGTCAAGAAAATCTGGTTTACCATCCACCAGAACTCTCCCTTTTAAGTTTTCAGTCTTGATCTTAATTGTGAATACCAAGTACAGACTTTCAGATGAGTGATACAGGCTAATTTCAAATTTTCTCTAACTCTACAAATATGCTCTTCATTTTCCCAAGTCTCAGCCCAAATTGCTCTGCATGCATTTGTAATCAGAAATTGATTGGGTTGCTGTGGAAACGAGAAGAGCATATTGCCGGTTGAAGAAAAAAAATTAGGAGAAGTATTGTTATCGTAATTGCATGCCATCCTGGATGCTCATCATTTTAAGCAGAACATTGATAATATTTTCACACTCTCATTCCAAACTGCTTCTCTCCACAATGATGCTCTCTGGTCAATATTAATCTCTTCAAACTAACTTACATACCTTTATACATATATAATTTGTTTCCTGTTTATTCGTACAAAATGAAATTAGTTAACATTTTATTTGCATTTTAATACAGGAATCACAATAAAACATGAATTATTTAAAAGCCAATCACCTGAAACATTCCACCTACTGATGTAGATGACATAACACAAGTTAAGTCATATAGAAAAAGGTATACTGACATATACAACTGAAGACCTAAGAGAAGTGAGTCCTGTTTTATAAACGCACGAGCAAAAGCCATGTTATACATTTTGGTGTTTGAAAGCAAAAAGAAATACTGTCTTTAGAAGCTTTGTATATGAGAACAGAGAATGTAATGACTGAGATAAAAGGAAGGAGAAGCATGACATGCTCCCCCACCCCCACCCCCGGAGAGGCAAAGGCAAAGATGGTGGAGATTAACCCAAATCAAGATTAGCTTTCGAGAAACCTCCATTTATTCTCCTATCCCCAAAGAACAGATGCAGGAAAGACTGTTTTCTTTAGCACACATTTTCCCAAGCTCCATCGTGTCTTACAAAACTAAAGATTCACAAGAGACACCAATGTGTGAAAGAGATTAGCAGGAAAAAGCCAACCTGCTTTAACCCCTGGCACAGAAGAGACCTGCTGCTGTGACATGACGAAAACGAAAAAGTTCACTCTAGCAGAAAAACATTAAACATTCAATAATCTGTGTGAGACTGTCCAGATGAAGGTTGTAGGCACTGAGGCACCACCATGAGACCTTCATTCCAAATAATACTCATATCTGTGGTTGGTCCAACATTTGTCTTGATTTTTTTTTATGATTAATGTTCCTGGTTGGCAAATGGATCCATTTTAATATTTCGGCGTACATACAGTGCTGCATGATCCAGTCAAACGCATTAACATGGCCATTGTTGATACTGGCTGGTTTTTCTGTTGAGACATTTGGAGTTTACTTAGTTGTTTTCCGATATCCATTTTCACTGATTATAGTCACTCTGCTGTACATAGATCTCAAAATTATCCCTCTCATCTTTCTGAAGATTTGTATCATTTGATCAAAAAGCCTCTGGTCCACCTCTCCCTGTTCCTCAAACTCCAGCAAACTCCTCCTGTACTTCACCCCTGTAAAGAGTTCAGCTTTACTGGATTCCAGTAATGTCCAGATTCATACTGGCTGTGGCAAAGGACTTGATTCCCAATTCCTATCCTTTAAAGTAGAATGGTGTGCTGTTATGTACATATCTCTTTTTTTCCTATTCACTCACTGATGGACAACTTAGTTCATCTCCTTTTCTCAGCTGAACCTATGGGTTCCAATTTTCCTTTGACATAGTGGCTTCAGTTTCTTTAAGTATATAAATATAATTAGATTACTAGATTCTTTAATATGTCCATCTTTGTTTTTTTTTTTTAAAGGAAACTACATCTACTTTCTATGATTGTTATGCTACTTACATTCCCAGAAAGTGTTTGAAAGCTCTTCTTTCCTGCATGTCTTATAAAACAATTTCAACAACATGTGAAGATATATCTTGTAATTTTAATTTACATTTCCTGGTGATTAATAATGCAGAAAAGTGTAAAGATACAAGCACTTACTTGTATGTCATTTGAGAAATGTCTGTTCACATTCTTTGACCGTGTGTGTATGTGTATGTGTGTGTGTGTGTGTGTGTGTGTGTGTGTGTGTGTGTTTATGTGTGAATTCACAAATGTGCATATAGGTGGACTTCCCTGTGGATGGTATCTGGAGGTCAATGTCAGGTGGTGTCCTCTTTTGTTCTCAGCATCTTTTGGGTTTTTTTGTTTGTTTGTTTTGTTTGAAATATGGCCTCTCACTCGACCTGGAGTTCACCATTTCACATAGATAGATGGTCAGTGAATCTCTGGGTTCGACTTGCTGTTGCTCACCCCACCACTGGTATTCTAAATGTGTTTTTCTTTCATGGGTAATGGAGATCTGAACTCAGGTCCTCATACTTGTGCCACAAGTACTTTACCTACTAAGCCATCTCCCTAGCCCCCACTTTGATCATTTTTAAAAATTACATGATTTTCTTACTGTCATCTTGTTGTTTGAGTTCCTTATATTTTGGATATAAACTACTCATTTTAATGGAAAAAATATTTGCAGACCATACACATGCCAAAGAGGTATTATCCCTTTTGTTTTGATTTTTTATTTGCTATTTTATTTACATTTTAGATGTTATCTCCTTTCCCCATCTCCCCCCCTCAATTAACTCCCTATTCCATCCCTCCTCCTCCTTTTTTGCTTTTATACCATTTAAATTACATGCAAGTATTAAGGTCAGTTCTAGGTTGAGAAACTAGCAATACAATAGATGCAAATAGTCAAGGAACAAACAAGACAATTTGGTTTTAGTATGAAGCCCTCCGCTTGTCTGGTTTTAGTCTGTACTGTCCTAGACCGTTGTCATGGGGCTTTTATCCTGTTTTCTTGCTCCAGTTTTGGATTCAGGTCTAGTATTTAAATCTTGAACACATTTTTAGTTGACTTCTGTGTATTTACTGAGGCGGCTCTCTTTCTCTCTCTATGGATGCTCGATGCCTTTGTCAGAAATCCGTTGACCATAAATGCATGAGTTTCAACATTGTCTCACCAGTTGACATGTGCATATTTTGCCAACACCTGCTGTTTGATTACAGTCTCTTGGACACGTGTTCTTATATTGGGAGGATAAGCCATCACTGGAACTATGGGAGACATATTAGCAGTGGATGCTTCTGCTGAAGGTCATTGCTGACCACAGTCACTAGAGAGGATGCAATGCATCAGGCTGTGTGGGGATGCTGACAGGAATATTCAATCAGCCATGATTTGGCTTGTTTCTCTGTTGTGGGACCTCCTCAGTGGAATGGACAGCAGTGCCAAGATCTACATCCTGTCTGCTGAGAATCTTACCTCATTTGTACCTGACTACAGGTGGATTGGCTTTCCTGACAAGCCCAGTGTTTCCCATGGGAAAATATATACCTAAGCTTCCTGAAAAGAAAGAGATGGGGAAAGCTGAATATCTGTCTGCAATGACCCTTTCTCACTGTAGAACTGTAGGCATGGGGAGCACCTTCAACTACAGGGCCGCAAGTGTTTTGTGGCAGATGGCAGTGCAGGCATAGTAAACTGTTTGCCATACTATTCAGCTCAGCTTTTTTCACTGTTAGAGTTAAGGTATCTCAGCCCCACTGCTGAGTTCTGGGACATCAATAGGCGCTTCTTCACTACAGAGGGTTGGCAGATGAATCCCTGAATCTTATTATGTCACCATGGGTCATGGTGTCACTTTCTAGCATCATTTACAGGATAAAGTGTGCAGAGTAATGAGGCCAAATCTTTAAAAGCGAGCTCTTCCTCCTTTGACCCACAATCTTCCTTCCTATTCTTCCATAAGAGTCCCCAAGCTCCACCCACTGTTTGGCTGTGGGTGTCTCCATCTGTCTGAGTCAGCTGCTGGGTGGAGCCTCTCAAAGAACAACATGCTCTTCTTTGCAAACATAACAGAGAATTATTAATAAGTGTCAGGGATTGGTAACTTGCCCATAGAATTGGTCTCGAGTTGTGCTGGATATTGGCTGGCCATTTCTTCAGTCTCTGCTCCATCCCTGTGCCTGAATTTCTTGTAGACAGGATAAATTTTGGGTTGAAAGTTTTGTGGGTGGGTTGGTGTCTCTATTGCTTCACTGGGGTTCTGGTCTGAGTATAAGAGGTAACCTCTACAGGTTCCATATCCCCAATGTTATGAATCACAGCTAAGGTCACCCCCATTGATTCTTGGGTGCCCCACTTATCCCAGGTCATTATCTCCTCCTAGAGATGCTCCCCACCTCCTCACCCCCATCAGTTGCCTATCTCCATTCATTTATAAGGTCATCTGGCCATCTCTCCTGTCCTTCTCTACACCTGATCCTGAACCCAAAATTCCCCTCTCTCCCAGTTCCCTCCCTCCATCTGCCTCTTGTGACTATTTTGTTCCCCCTTCTAAGTGAAATACAAGCATCCTCACTTGTGCCTTTCTTCTTTATAAACTTACTTCTTAAGACTGTGTTAACTGGTCTACAGAGTGAGTTCCAGGATAGAGAAACACAGTCTCGAAAAACAAAAACAAAACAAAAGACTGTGTTATTATGTTTTGAGATGTTATGTTTTCATTTTCATTCAATTCAACCAATCTTTAAATTTCTCTCTTGATTTCTTCATTGATACAATTATCATTCAGTAGTGTTTTTAGTTTTCCTATATATCTTGAGTCTTTCTTTGCATCCTAATATGTGGTTGATTTTGAAGAAAGTACCATGAACTACAAAAAAGAATATGTAATCTTTAGGATTTAAGTGGAATACTTTATAGATGTCTGTTAGGTCCATTTGACTTATGTTGTCACTTAACTTTATTTCTGTTTTGTTTTTGTCTGGATGTGCTGTCTCTTGGAAGAGTAGGGTATTGAAGTTACCCACTATCAATCACTCTACTGGGTTTAATCTGTGCTTTCATATCTAATAATATTTAAGACCTCGGATGAATCCTTTTTGTAGAGGCGTTCACAGTGTATAAGGAGAGGACTAAGTCATAGGAATATAAAGATGCTAGCTTTCCTCTGTGGGACTAATACAACATGTTCTGGAGCAGTGGAGCAGTGTGTGTACACAGAAGCAGAGAAGGCACATTTCCCTACTTGTTGCAGAAGGGATCTGGGCTTCTGAAACAAAATTCCTGGAAACTTTAGCTAAGTCTAATGCAGGAGGCCATGGTTGGTGCTTCCTAGATCAGCTTCCTGGTCAGCTGCTCATTTTTCCTTGATGATTGACACTGAACATTATAATTATAAAGCACATATTAGAAAATTAAATAACATGTAATAAAGTATACACATTTAACATATTTGCCATGCTTAACTTACAGTGAGGGATATGATGCTTAGGCTAATAATTAAATTAAGTACTGATATCAATAAGAAAGAATATCGACATAAAATATGAACAATGCATATACATCAGCAGTACATAGAAAAAGGTCCGCCTCCCTGAGTACGACAAATGAAAACACGATGCTGAGACAAAGTGCAGCTACTCTTCAATAATTTTTCTCTGTGAGTTCACCAGTAATGCCCAAGGCCTGGAGACTCACTTTAGTGATGACTCTTGAACCAATCATGCATTCTCATTTATTGTTGATGAGAAGTTTTAGAAGTTCCATTTCTGGGAGGAAATTTGTGACCATCTGTTGTATTTAACTTCCCATCACTCCCAAAGTGTACAGTAGTTTACTAAATTACAACAGTTAGTCTCATCCAACAACTCACTACTTTCCTGACCTTGACTTCCTTAAACCTAGATATATGAACTACATGGTAGCCTTTCCAAGCTCCACACTCTTATAGTAAGTAGAATTGATCCTCATAATTGTGTCTAACTATGAATAAACTTAGCTGTGATCCATCAATGAGGAAACTTTTTTCCTAAGTTCTTTTCTTTTGAACACCTCGTATTTTCAGCTTTTCTGTAGACTTGATTTTGGATTAATTTGACCTGATCTTAAATTATTCCATTTCCAACTAGTTGTCATATAAGAATTTATTTAGTACATTCTGTAGAACCACAAATCTACAGGCAATGTGGGCTTGTCATATATAATGTCTATAATATGACCTTAAATAAAAGTAAATAGATTTCTGCTCATTTTAAGCTCCATTTTCAAGAACTTTTTTCTCAAAAGAAACACAGCATTCATTTTCCAGTTCTAACAATGAAAAATATTTGAAAGTCTTTCACTTAGAAAGCATAATGTTGACCCAAGCTATGGAAAATATAAGTTTAAGGGAAATCTTTAGATTGGAGTTAAGAGCCTTTGCGTTCAACAACATGCAGACTAGACTGCTTCCTGCATTTATGGAATTGGCTTTGTTGCTGATACAAATGAGGTGGCTGGAGGCAGCCATTTGATAAGGGAATGTATGTACCTAGAAAACAAATGTTCAGATACTCTCCACTGCTACAAACTGTCTTGTGTGTGAACTTCATAGAGCAGATTTTGTTGAGGAAAACTGGCTCTACTTAGAAGAAGAATGCTTTTGTTGAAGGACTAGCCATGCCTTTCTCATTTATATACTACCTGCTCATGGGCCTCTAGGCTTTTACATAGGCTCGGGATGTGAGTAAAGTGCGCCCTGGCTGCAGGCTGCCCACACCGGGAGAATTTTCATATTACCTTGGGCTTTAGAGAATCTGCTTGCTCAGTGAGAAAAGATGCAGTAATAAAACCTCACAAGCCTTACTGCACATTCATTCAGTGTCTGAGATGGTGGGCAGCATTCATATGGATGAGTCTGACAGCCAACTTACTTCATTGCTTTATTTCTGAAGTGTCTTCCCATTTTTACTAATAGTGAAAGTAAGTGATGGTTCACCCTTTTTGAGGGATAACATTTGTTGAATGTGCATAGTCATAAAGTTATCACTAATCTTTTACATGTATAATTTCTAAAATTTCCCTGGATTCACTCTGTGCCTAAGTTTTCCCCCTTTCTCTTTGTTACATAAGTATATATACACACACAGCAGGATTAATGTTTATTTTCTTGCCAAAATATGTGTTCCCTTTAGAAACCAAAGAAGTTTGAAGTTTTAGTGTTTTGCTTCGTTCTGTATCTGCGCCAAG